>NW_017731978.1:705275-714193 GCF_001890085.2 Hipposideros armiger | reverse complement strand
ATCCTCCACAACTAGATTGAAGAACAAAATGACAGCAACTTGTCTGTTCCCCTTCCCCCAATTCCCCAGCACTGTTCCCATCCCCCAATTCCCCAATTTAAAAAAAAAAAAAAAAAGATTGAAGGACAACAATTTGGCTGTTCCCTTTCCCCAATTCCCCACCTCCAATTCCCCAATAAAATCTTTAAATAAAAAAATATTTTAAAAAAATTAATAAGGGCGTGCTGTTCTACTGTTCACAATGACAAAGAACTCACATCCTATATCTATAATGAAAATACAGTTAATAGAATGAGGGCAGAAAAGGCTGACTTCCACCACACTTGCTCTCAGCAGTCAACATGTCTGCTGCTCAACTGACAGGAGAAAGTCCACTCACTGTGAACTTCAACTTCACACCTTCACTACATGCATGCATACCCATTCTTACACCTTACCTCCTGTATCCGGGTGATGGAGCCCTCTCCCTTTCCTTACTTTGTCCACCAACCTACCATTATCATAACTATTATGTTCCAGGGGCTATTCCTCAGAGATGAATAAAAACCCTGACCTTGGGATGCTCTTAAACTAGATCAGCACTCAGCAAACTTTTCAGATGGAAGAGCCGCCATGGGTCAGCAAACTGTGGCTCGTGAACTGTGGCTCTGAAGTAAAATTGAAAATGAAAATAAAACTATCATACTTTCATTTATAAAATTGTTAAAGGATATTATTCACATAATGGTGATTATGTAAAAATATATTTATGACTCTCGAATAATTTTTTTTTTTTAAAGATTTTATTGGAGAATTGGGGGAGGAAACAGCATTGTGGAATAGAGGAAGGGGAACAGACAAGTTGCTGTCCTGTTGTTCCTCAGTCTAGTTGTGGAGGACGTCGCTTCACTGGCCCATGTTGGTATTGTGATCATTGCGCTCTTCCAGGCTGAGACAGATCTGTCGCCGGCCATTGGACGGCCACTCACGGCGGCTCATGGCAGCTCACACCGGCTGCCGGCTGCTCACGGTAGCTTACGGCACCCCACTGCAGCCCCACTGCAGCCTACACTGTCGCGGGCAACTCACGACAGCCCAGCTTTAGGTCGAGTTGTTGCTCACCATCTTAGCTGTACAGGGCGCAGCATCACTGGCCCATGTGGGATCCAAACCGGCAGCCCTGCTGCTCAGAGCTCGCGCTCCCAAGCCAACTCTTAACCAACGAGCCACTTGGTCGGCCCCTCGAATAATTTTTAAATTGTTGTGAGGGACAGGATTGGCTCTTCCAGGGGTCAGCAAATTTTTGAGACGGAACGTACCCAAAGAGCCGCATGTGGCTCACGAGCCGCAGTTTGCTGACCCCTGAGCTAGATCATCATTTCACAAAATGGTGACACACGTACTGTACTGAAGGGTGTTAGGAAATCTGCCTCAGAAAAGAAAAAAAGGAATCTTAATGGACTCCAAAGATTATGGGTTTTTTTGGTTACTTGTATAGTTGTCCCTCAAATGTTCCAGAAGAGTTTGCCCAACCTAAAAATGTAGACCATCTCAGCCTGCCTTATCAATGTCATTAAGATATCATGTTTCCAACAAAAAAAACAACAAAAAAAGGAGGGGGCTAGGGTGTAAATGTAACTCTTCGCTCATTACTCCTAGTCCCTCCCATATATACACTTTGGCCTATCAATTAATCCGTCCCACTGAATCCTTCCTCTCTCCCCCTCAGCCCACAAAATACTCAACCCCTAATCTTCAAAAACAAAACAAAAATGAAAAGCTGTATCACTCTGCATTTCTGTTAAGCGACTGCACCTTCTCCATTTTTAAAAGCTACTTCCTATTCCTTGATGCTGCCTGCCATCCCACTGACGCCCAGTCCAAATCTGCTGCCCACAGGTTGCTGAAGCCATCAGTGACCTCCTCAGGCGCTGCCAAGTCTTTCTGCCCTCACCTCCCCTTTCCTCCCCATGTGATGCTGCCAGTCACATCCTCCCACGTGGCACATGTTCTCGGGTCCCTGTGCCATTGTGTTTTCCTCCAAACATTCCTCCACACACTCCCCAACAATATGTAGATCATCTTCAGGGGGCTGTTTTAGGTCTCCCTTTTCTTATCTCTTAGATGCTGCTCCCATGAGATGGATCTCATTTACTTCTGTGCCTTCACTTGTTACTTCTAAGACGATGCCTCCCAATTCAACTTTTTTCAGCTCCAGGTTTCTTTCCTTTCCTCCAGGTGTGTATTTCCAGCAGGCCCCTTGGTATCGCTTTCTCTGCTCATCTTCTCTGTACCTTAAACTCAGTATATCCAAAACAGAACTCACTGCCTTCTGTTGCCCAAGTACTTCCCATGCTGAAACACCTACCCATCCCTTTCTGCATTCTGTAGCCCTGGTAACTGCATCACCACTGTCTGTGCTACTGAATTTTAAACCCAAGGCACAACTCAACATTCCCTCAAAGAAAGGTAGTAATACAACACTAAAAGCACAAGTGACAAAACAAAAAATAAATTAAACTACACAAAATTTAAAACTTTTGTGCTGCAAATGATACCATCAAGAAAGTGAAGGGGGCCAGCCAAGTGGCTCAGTTGGTTAAGAGTTGGCTTGGGACGCCAGCTCTGAGCAGCAGGGCCCTGGTTCAGATCCCACGTGAGGGCCAGTGATGCTGCGCCCTCTACAGCTAAGATGGTGAACAACAGCTCAACCTGGAGCTGGGTTGCTGTGAGTCACCGGCAACGGCGTAAGCTGCAGTGGGCTGCCATGAACTATATGAGTGGCTGGCAGCCAGCGTGAGCTGCTGTGAGCCACAGTGAGCGGCCGACCAATGACCAGCGACTGATTGCCTCACCCGGGAAGAGGACAATGATCATACCAACATGGACCAGTGAAGCAACGTACTCCACAACTAGACTGAAGAACTAAACAGCAATTTGTCTACCTGTCTGTTTCCCTTCCTCGATTCCCCAACACTGTTCCCCTTCCCCAATTCCCAATAAAAATCTTTGAAAAAAAAAAAAAAAGAAAGTGAAGGGGCAGCCGCTTAGCTGTTAGTTAAAGTGCAGTGCTCATAACACCAAGGTTGCCAGTTGGATCCCCACATGGGCCACTGAGATGCACCCTCCACAACTATATTGAAATAACTACTTGACTTGGAGCTGATGGGTCCTGGAAAAGCACACTGTTCCCCAAATTAAAAAAAAAGTGAAAAGACAACACAGCATGAGAGAAAATATCTGCAAATCACGTACCCAATAATTATTGTATTATTATAATTCAATAATGAAAGATAAAAAATGCAGGCAAAATGAGGCAAAGGATTTGAATAGACATTTCTCCTAAGACGATACACAAATGGCTAATAAGCACATGAAAAGATGCTCGATTTCATTAGTCATTAGGGAAATGCAAATCAGAACCATGAGACACCACTTCACACCCACTAGGATGGCCCTAGTTAAAAGGACAGACAACAGCAAGCATTTACAAAGATGTGGAGAAACTGGAACTCTCATATATGGCTGGTGAGAATGTAAAATGGGGCAGTCACTTTGGAAAACAGTCTGGCAGTCCTCAAAAGGTTAAACACAGAGTTACCACACATATGACCTAGTAATTTCACTACCAGGCATATACCCAAGAGAAATGAAAACATAGGACCATGAAAAAAACTTGTAAATAAATGTTCACAGCAGCATTACTCATAATAGCGAAAAAGTGGAAACAACCCAAACAGCCAGTTGCTGAACGGATAAACAATTGTGGTCTATCTATACAGAATATTATTGGCAATAAAAATGAATGAACACATTACAACAGATGAATTTTGAAAACCTTATGCTGAGTGAAAGAAGCCAGACACAACAGGACATATCTTGTATGATCCCTCTTCTATGAAATGTCCAGAATAGGCAAAGCTATAGAGACAGAAAGCAGAGTAGTGATCGCCAGGAGCTCGGGGAAAGGAGACGTGGGGACTGACTGCTAATGGGTATGAAGTTTCTTTATGGGATGATGAAAATGGTCTGGAATTAGACAGTGGTGATGGTTGCACAGCCCTATGAATATACTAAAAACTACTGAAATGTATACTGAAAATGTGTGAATTTTATGGTATGTGAATTATATCTCAATATGACTGTTTAAAAAAATAGTAGCAGCTAATGCTTGTGGGGTGTCATTATGGGTGCTGGGCTAGGTGTTTAGGGTACACTATATCTCATTTACCCTTCTAACAATCCTATGAGAAAGGTGCTATTACTATCCCCCATTTTACAGATAAGAAACCCAAGACTTAGAGTGGTTAAGTAACTTGCTCAAGGTCAACAAAGAGCCTGGATTTTTAGTGCCTCCTCATAGTGCCTCTTCTATCCAACCCACTGCTTAATTTTGTCTGTTCTACCTGGCGACCTTTCTCAGGCACATGACCTCATTTCCTTCCCACCTTCACTGTCCATCACCACATCATTTTAGCAAACCTAAGCTCCCTACCACAGTCTCTCTCTTCCAGGCCCTTCTACACCCAGATGTGGCTATCATCACGTGAAGTCCCTGGCTCAAAAATCCCCAGTAGTCCCCACAGTCTAAAACAGTCTAACTCCACTCATATTTCTGCTGTATCCCTTCATGCAGCCCTATGCTGCTGCTTCCTCACTGCCCAGTACACACTCCTGAACACACCACATCCTCCTCTCCCACCTCTGGGCTCTTGCTAAGCCTGTTCCTTCTGCCCGGAATGCCCTGGGATGCCCCACACCTCTGCTTGTCCATGTCCTACCCACACTTCAAAACTGCCTCCTTTTATTAACTTTTTCCTGATTTCACAACCCTGCTTCCTTCCCTACTAGCAGTTAATCTCCCTTGTTTATAGCAAAAACCTTACTCTGCCCTCAGTCTAGAAGTACAGTGGCTGTTTCTTCCCCACAGAGAGCCTAGTTTAACACAGAGCAGGGACTTCAACAACACATGCTAAACACAACGGAATTATGCTGTCATAGAGGATGCTATCTGTGCTGTGTTTAGGGCAAAGAAGGAAGAGGGGAGTGTGTGCACACAGGACCATATTCTAAAGGTGGAGAAGGTTCTGGGATGACAACACACTTGGTTGTGAGTCCCACTAGGACTGATATCCTGCCTTTGGGAATCCCTGGACTGCCTAGAGCGCTGGCCAGTCTCCACGCCTGCTGCCCCTGTGGCGCTGCTCTCTGGAACCAACAGGGCACTTAGTCAAGGTGCTTACAGTGATCTGTTGTTTCATGCCCTCAGCTACACAGAGGCCACCGGCTGGCCTAGGGTGGCTGGGCAGGCTCCTTCTATTCAAGGGCAGATGTACTTCCTATCTTCCATCGTGTGACTGTGAAAATCCAAAACTAACATTCTTAATCCACTACTTGGGAAAAACCACCAGTCTGGGGGGTGGGATGGGGGCACTGCTAGGCTAGGAGGCCCGATCCAGAACAGCTATGCAATGAGTACTAAAGTGATAAGTGCATGGAGTCCCTAGTGCAGCAAGCCAGAAGCCTGCTTACAGCCTGCCGTAATGGTTCCCAAACCCACTAGACACAGTCTCCACCAGCGACCCCCAGTCTGCACACGGCACTGTAATCCAGCTCTTCTCTTCAGCCAGAAACTTCCGAACATCAGCACTTTCTTTGCAGTTCTCACTCCTTGGTCCTGCCACCTCCTCCTCTCTTTATGGCAACACTTATTGCAGTGGGGTTTGACTATAAAGTAAGTGGAGTGGGACTAGCTGGGCCTAATCGTCTCTGGAATACTCACTTGATTAGCATAGCGTTTTGGTAACTTCTTGCTAGTATCAATGTCCATTTCTTCATCATCTTTCTTTTCTTCTCCTTCCTCACTCTCCATCCCTGTCCAGTCATCTTCGGCCAGTCTTCTGGCATGATTCACATAATCCAGTCGCTTGCTGGAGAAAGAAAAGACATAGACAGGCCTTTGTGTTTTATAGGAAGACAGCTTACAGTGTGGCAGATTTAATTCAATTCAAAGCCTCCAAATTCAGGAGCAACTGGGGATTCCGATGCGATAAGAGACAACAGAATTTCCTCTGTAAGGCTTAAACTAGTGACCATCTCCTCACAGAACCTAAATACTCTAAACACAGCCTTCCCCAGTTTCCTAAGAATGGGCAAAGTAAAATATTTTAAGTAAATTTCAAGGTTTTCCAGCTGGAAAAGCTGACCCCACTCCCATTCACCCGACCTGAGACTTTCACCTCTGTCCCAGGTAAGGGCTGATACTTCTCTGTCTGGCAGACATCTAATGCAAAGGCCCCCAGGAATGAAGAGAGGAATCACTGAGATGCAGTGAGAATTTTAAAGCCTTTCTCCAGCTCCTGTCTAACTTTCAAAAAAGACCATGTAGCGTACGATTCAGTATC
Source organism: Hipposideros armiger (assembly GCF_001890085.2). Classification (NCBI taxonomy): domain Eukaryota; kingdom Metazoa; phylum Chordata; class Mammalia; order Chiroptera; family Hipposideridae; genus Hipposideros; species Hipposideros armiger. Next base: position 707,810 of record NW_017731978.1, on the reverse strand, counting down.
TTTTACTTATTTGTTTCCTTTTATCATTATCTTCCTTTTTTTAAGATTTTATTGGGGAATTGGGGGAGGGAAACAGCGAAGGGGAACAAACAAGCCGCTGCCCCTTTGTTCCTCAATCCAGCCGTGGAGGACGTAGCTCCACTGGCCCATGTTGGTACTATCAATGCGCTCTTCACAGAAGGCAGTCGCTCGCCAGCCATTGGACGGCCGCTCACAGCGGCTCACGAAAGCGCACACCAGCTGCCGGCCAGCCCCACTACCACCTATGCCATCACCGGCGACTCATGGCAGCCCAGCCCCAGGTAGAGCTGTTGTTCACCATCCTAGCTGTAGAGGGCGCAGCGTCACTGGCCCTCATGTGGGATCCGAACCGGAGTCCTGCTGCCCAGAGCTGGCGTCCCAAGCCAACTCTCAAACAACGCGCCACTCGGCCGGCCCTATCTTCCTCTTTTTTAAAAACTACATATTGTAGAAAGTTTGGGAAATTGAGAGGAAAAAGAACCTTTGGAACCTAATTGTTCCAAAGTAACTTGTAGATACCGCATAACCTTCTAGGCTTGACTTCCTCAATGCTAAGGCCAATGCTAAGGCCAAAGGTCATCCACTGAGGCAGTGATACCGACTAAGCTGGATTCTTCTTTCACATACACACACGTGTTCCTGCACACTCACATGAAGGGGCACACCAGAGAGCATATGCAAGCACAATGAATGGTCTTTCATCTCAAGAATAAGGGAGAGCTGGTGTACTTGTTCATGTGCAAAAGGGTGCACATCCGTGGTTATTTCCTGGGCATTGTTTATAAGCACAAGAGAAGGAAACTACCCAAACGCCCATCAGCAGCAGACTGGTTAGATTATATCATGAACTATCCATTCAATGGAACAGAATACTTGGTACTTTGTGAACCAATATAGAATTTCTGCAAAAACAAAATAAACTGTTAAATAAATGTGCAGAATAGTATATTTTACACTGCTACTTCTGTTAAAAAAAAAAAGCTTATATATACATGCAACCACAACTTGCTCACTCATATGTGCATAGAATATCTTTGGAAGGATACACAAGAAACTAATAATATGGGAGAGGAACTGGATGGCTAGGGGACAGAATTGGGAGGGAGACTTTTCATCAATTATTTTGGAATAGGTAATACATTCATCGTATGTATTCATAGTTCAAAATTCAAAATACAAAATTATAATTTTTTAAAAAGGGGGTTAGGAGTGATCTGCAATTGTAATCTGCAAGCAACCCAGAGGCCACAGGGAACCATTTCTGCTAAATACATCCAGTGATGCAGCATTGGACAAAATGCAGACAGTACAGAAACTGTGCAGCTGTTAATAGTTCCTCCTAATTTTCAATTCCTTAATTTATTACCCAGAAGAGGCCCATGTTGCACTGAGAACAAAAGGAGAGGCCCTGACTACAGAGTAGCCCAGCCTCAAACACTCCTATCCTGCTCTCTTTCCTTGTGTGCCATCTTGGCACTGAGAATTATGTGTATGGAAGACATTTCCTCAGGTTTCCTGTGGAATTATTTGTCTGGAACTCCCAAGGGCTCCACAGAGACATTTGGGCTGCGTCAGACAGGAAGACCACACCAATGCCAGGATTCAGAGTGCAGGAGAAGCCACACAGGGAATGTGGGGAGTGGAAGTCTGGGCGTGGCTTTCACAAGTCCCTAAATTGCAAAGCTCAGTACTGCTGCCAGGAGGGAAAGAAAACTTAACCAAATAACTTAACTTTTACTTTCAAACTTTAGCCACTCCCTACTTCCTCATCTTTTCCTAAGCTCTGGGTATAAAGGATGTCTATCTCTCTCAGGATTTACCCCTTCCAGCCTCATGGGCAAGACGATAAACCTACAAAGTGTTTACTTTGAAGTGGGTTCTCTAGAGGCAAGCCTAAAGCCTCATGAAGGGTTCACAGTGCCCAACCTAGAGATAGAAGCCAAGGAGTTAAAGCATCCCTTACGATTTCTGAAGTTCCAATAACCGGCGGCGCCGCTCACTCTGCTCCAAGGAACTGTACTTGGACTTGTACTGGGACAGGCGGGGGTGTGGGGCAGCTGTGCTATTCAGATCTTGAGATACAGAGAAGCTACTAGCCAGGGCTTGACTCAGCTCTTCCATCTTCCCTACAAAGGAAAACAAGAAAATGGTTCATTCATTTCATGTTACCTCCTGTATACAGGCAATTATGACATAGCATAATGGCTACGTTCCTAAAAAACCTCACTTAATCCAAAATCACAACTGTTTCCATGGGAAAAATGGAAGTTAAACAGCAAATGAGTTACAGATGAACATTATATTATTTCCTATAGATATTTCAATAACAATCACTTTGATAGCTAATTGTATAAACTTAAGACATTAGTCACTAAGAAAATTCACCCTGTGATTGAATCTAACTTTTGCTCTTTGCCATCTATCACTTTTTTTTTTTAAGATTTTTATTGGGGAATTGGGGGGATGGGAACAGTGCTGGGGAATTGGGGGAAGGGGAACAGACAAGTTGCTGTC
>NW_017731978.1:646494-703215 GCF_001890085.2 Hipposideros armiger | reverse complement strand
TTTTTTTTAAACGTAAGATCAACAGCGTGGAATTGTGGCCTTCCTAACATATTTGTAATGCAACCAGTGTGGCCATTTTATTGTTCAGGCTAGGTGATGAGTATTTAGGATCCATAATGGTGTGCCATTTTCTGTATTTCTCTGTACTTTAGTTTAAATCTGAACACTTCCATAACAAAATATTTTTTCAATTCATTGTCTTCAGCTTACCAAAATAACAACCAAATACATTTATTAGACCTTATCATGCTTTATCTTGGTGGGGGCTCCCGCTCTGCCGAAATTAATCGCAGCCTTGGATGGGGGCGGGGGAGGGGGCTGAACCTTCTTTTATGGCTGTTCTTGGCTGGCTCCTGCTCTTTCAACCCTATTCCTCAGTCGGTGCAGTCTCCAAGGGTTCTCACCTTAACCCGCGTGGTGTCATTCTCCACCTGCATCTGCCTCCTACTAACTCCCAAATTTCCAATCCGCCCAAGCCTCCCCCGCGCTCCAACCACCCGTGCGTCCCCTGCCTCCCCGCCTTGTCCGAAGCCCAAGCCTCGCATCGCCAGCCGGGGATCGAGGGCCCCTCGGCGTCTCTCACCGGGCTTCTATCAGCTCCGGGCGGCCGCTCACCCTGCCACGGCCCCGCACTGCCTTTCTCTAGAGATGGGGCCATTTAGGGATTGCAGGATTCGCCCCTCCCCCACAAAAGGTCCCCGAAGGCTCGGGGCCGACCGCATGGGCCAGCCTAGCAGAGGCGCGCCCAGGGGTAGGCCCCGACTTAGCTCCGCCCCTCCCGGGAACACTTCGGGAGGCCTGAGATGCGGAGCCAGCTACCGGGAGTCACAGCCGGGCGCCGAGGGGCAGTTGGAGCCGGTGGGGCACAGGATCGGTCCCAAGCTCGAACCCAGGACTCACCCGGCTCAGGTGACAGTTCCACTCGTCGCCGCTACCGCCGCCAGGGGCTGACCAATTAGCTGCCCTGGGAAAGCCTGGCCCGCCCCTCAGCCGCTGTCGCCTGGCCCACGAGCCCCGCGTCCTGCGTTTCCGGCTCCTCCCACTGCGGGGACGCCGGAAGTGCTTCCGCGGCGCTGCTCCGCCGGCGGTTATATCTGGCGCCTGCAGGTGGTGTTTTTTTCTGTCTCACGGAGCCCCTTCCGTAAAGTGAATGGCCGTACCTCGCCTTCGCTCATGGGCACTAACTCCTTGGGGCTCCTCGCGCCAATAGGAGGAGCTCCATCTCATCCCCGGCGTTCCAGACCCTCCAGGCCCGGGTCCTGCCCAGTGCGTGGGGTGCTCCAACCGTCTGCCCCTCTCCCATGCTGGCGATTTGTACGGTTGGTGCGGGTTCCCTGAATGGCTCCTCTGCACTCATTACATCCCCAAGTCAGACGGATCGTCCCTCCCCGTTGCCCGTACAACACCGGAAACAGCACTGATTTCAGCCCTTTTGCTCCATTTGGGAGGTTCTCTTTCCTACTAGATGGTGGACGTGGCGAAAGCAAGGTCGGCTGATTCCTGCTTAAGTAATCAGCGTCCAGCACGAAACACTGAGTAGACCCTGGTGAAGGAATGATCCTTCTAGGGGTAGACGAAGCAGTCCAGATGCAGGAGAGCTAATCAAACTACAGTGAGGCCTCTGCCGAGGAGGGCTGATGAGATGCAAAATAAAACTAGGAATAGCCATTTATTGAGTGCTTTACCTTGAGCCAGTCACTGCCTCACATTATTTTATTTAATCTGCAAGTAACACGAGGAAGTAGAGACTGAAGCTCAGAGAGGTTCAATAACTTGGCCAAAGTCACCCAACTTTTGAGCCAAATATTTGAATTTGCTGAGTGTTTGAGTTATTAATTGGATATTACTATCCTACAAAAACAAAATATACAAAGTTGGCACGTTTTGAGTCCAGGGAATGTCAATATTTGGACTTCCGCGTATTTATGTACAGTATATGCATTTGGACTAAAAAAACAACAGGAGATCAGACCGAAACAGTAGATAAACAGGAGCTTGGGGCTCCGGGGACCAATTTTTTGTATGTCTGAATTTATGTAGGTGGCTCTATCTTCCAATGGTCACACTGAGCAAAGCTGTGTACTGATGAGACAAGTAAAGAGTTAACAGGAGTGGGCTTGTGAGCTGGCAGGAGGGGACAGGCACAGAGTTAACAGGAGAGCTTATGGGCTAACAGGAACAGCTAAACATTAACCACTTGGCTCTGAATCTCCTGGCTAGCACTGCACCTGCAGGCTGACAAGCACCTTTCATCCATCATAGATGGGAACAGAATGGTTCCCAATCACAACAGCAACCTCCTGCAAGCTGATACCCATCATAGATGGGAAGAGGACAGTTCCCAGGAGAAGATAATTGTGTTAGCAACCCCCCTGCAAGCTGACAAGCACCCTACGTCCTGCATGCAAAAATATAAAGCCCCAGCACTCCTCATCCGTGCAGCTGTCTCCATCAGACTCTGCCCTGGCACAACTCTATTTGCCAGTATCTCCCTTACCCCTCTGTCTCGGCAGCTGTCCCTGTTGGGCTCTGCCCTGGCAAAACTCCCTTTGCCAGAACTCTCTCTTTGACTTTCAATAAATCTTTTCTCACTCTTGTAGAATCTCGTAAATTCTTTAACATTCTGTGAATGACAACAAGGGGTTAATTCTTTGCCTAGACATGTACTAGGTTATTTGGTGCATCCACAAATAAAAGCTCCTTTTGCCTGATTTATGAGACTGACAAAGAAAAAACCAAGGCCTGACTTCACTAAGGAACTTTGACACCAGGATACTGAATATTATGTGTTCCAGAACTATCATTCTCTAACCATGACTGTGGAGGTCACATCTAGTGGTCAGAACTACACAGAAAAGAACAAAGGCCCTACACATTAGAGGAAAATAGACTGAGATTGACAAAGAGCTCCCCAAATTCATGTACTGAGGTCCAGGAAAAACACTCCAGTCCCTTACTCATACTCAGCTGAATAACTCCCCATACCACAGAAATAAAACTAAATGGCACTTGGCCCAAAGGCTCATTTGAAACCAGTCAGGTTTCCAAAAGGGGCTGTTCTGCCTGGTAGAGCATCTCCCTAACTATAGCCATTCACACTCTACCTTTACAACATATACCTGTATTTAATGTCTTTAAATCAATTTACTTTTTTTTAAAGCTTAAATACATTTATTTAAAAGGAGCACCATAGCATTACCTTAAATCACTTCCCACTTCAATAGAAGGTATGTATAAAATATATACAGTAAAAATAGTATAATTTATAACCTAGCTAGATACTAGATGTCTGCAGAAAACTGTAAGACTGAAGACTGTAAAAATCAGAGATCAGCAATTGTTGGAGAAGTGATAAGTAGTAAACATTAATAGAATTTTTATTTTATATAATTGGAAAATTTCAAAGAGAACAGAAGAGGGAAGACCCACTTTATCACTAAGATTTAATGTTATTTACAGTGGACTCTGTGCACCCCTAAAATCTCCTGGTAACCACCCACAAAGGGGGCATGGGATCTCTACCTAGAAAAAAAAAGGATCAAGAGAAGGAAGGTGTCCAGCCTTTTCTAAAAGAGGAGGCTCTGGCCATGAGCCCTCAGAATCACTCTGTCAGTCAATTAACGAATGTGTGTTTAATGTCTACTGTTGGTCAGGCACTGTGCCAGGTCCAGGAGATACCAAAATGATTCATCTCCAGGAGCTTACAACCCAGTTGTGGTAGTGAAAGAAAAGACAGATGCTGCTGACCAGTGACAAGGATCTCAGGTGGCTGGATGGGGAGTGAGTGGGATGGGGCTGCTGGGGCCACAGTGTTCAGGCAACTCCTCTCTGAGGAGAGGACATTTGAGTTGAGATCTGAATGATGAGAAGAAGCCAGCCATGAGGACAAAGGGACCTTTCGTATTTCTAGCAGAAGGCACAGTGGATGCAGAGAGGCTTTGTGTAAGGAAGGGCTAGACAGAAAGACAGGAGGAAGAAGCAGACACAGGCAGAACACAGAAGGCTGGAGGTCATGCTGGGGAATTTGGATTTTATCTTCATTGTAGAGGATTTTACCTCCATTTTAAACAGTTATGAGATAACCAAATTTAAGCTTTAAAGAGCTCACACTGGGGCTGGCCGAGTGGCTCAGTTGGTTAAGAGCACAAGCTCTGAGCAACAGGGCTGCCATTTCAATGCTCACATGGGCCAATGAGCTGCACCCGAGCTGAGCTGCCACAGAGCTGCCAATAGGTGGCAGGATGGCTCAGCTGGTGAGATCAAGTGCTCCTAACAACAAGGTTGCTGGTTCAACGCCCACATGGGATGGTGGGCTACACCCACCTGCAACCAAGATTGAACACCTTGAGCTGAGCAGCGGTGAGCTGCCAACAGGCGGCTGGATGGCGACTGGACTTGGAGCTGAGCTAGCTGCGCTCTCCACAACTAAGACTGAAGGACAACAACTTGGCTGTTCCCCTTTCCCAATTCCCCAACACTGTTCCCCTTCCCAAATAAAATCTTTAAAAAAAAAAGAAAAAAAGAAAGAGGGTGGGACAAAGATGAGTGAATTATTTTAGGCAAGGACACCTTTTATAAAGCAGATTACCTCACTAGTGTGGATTATGAAATTCCAGACTGACTGGTTAAAAATTCCAGCCATGAGAGAAGCTGAAACTGTGATTAGGTTAACTATTAAATCTAGATTTAGTATCATGGGCTTCTAGTGCAAGTGACACTATTTGAGACTGCTGACTTGTTTGTTTGTTTTTTAACAATACATACCATGGAATATTATTCAACCTTATAAAGGAATAAAATTCTGACACGTACTACAACATGAACATGTAAAATAAGCCAGTCACAAAAGGAAAAACATTATAATTCCACTTATATGAGGTACCCTGCAATATTGCGATTTATAATAAAAAATACAGAGGATGCCCAAAAAATTTATACACATTTTAAGAAAGGAAAAAACTATTAAAATTACACTGATAGTAACCACTTTGAGCACCTCTTGTAATTGCAGAAGTCAAACGTGACTTGTTTTCATCTTTTGTTATCAGTATATATTATTACAATTTTAATACATTTTTTTTCCTTTCTTAAAATGTGTATACATTTTTCTGGCACCCTCTGTATATATTTAGTTTTCTTGCTGTTCCTGGAACAAAAACCGTTGGAATTTCCTAAGTGATGAGCTTGATAAAGGTGTCTTTTGTTATTCCTAACAAGACCCTTTCAACCAGACCTGTGTTTATGTTAATTATGTAACTTTTAGAAAGTCCCTAGGATGGGAGCTGATTGCTAGGAGAAACAACCCTGTAATTAGAAGGTTGTAACTTTCAGTCCCACCTCCAAGCTCCTGGGAGGGGAGAGGGGCTGCAGGTTGAGCTACTCACCAATGCCCAATGATTTGATCACTCATGCCTATGTAATAAGAATCCTAAGTGACTGGATTTGGAAAGCTTCCGGTTCCTGAAAACATGGAGATGTGGGAAGGGTGGCATATTTGGAGAGGGCAGGGAAGTGTCACACCCCTTCCCCCATACCTTGCGCTATGCAGTAGTTCTATCTGGCTGTTCTTGAGTTACATCCTTTTATAATAAATTGGTAATCTAATAAGTAAACTTTTCCTGAGTTCTGTGAATGGCTCTAATCAGAAAGGTGTCATGGTAACTGATTTATAGCCATTCCATCAGAAACATGGACCCTGATTTGCAGGGTAAGCAGTCTTATAGGACTGAACCCTGAACCTAGGGGATCTGACACTATACTATATCCAGGTAGATAATATTATAACTTAATTGAGTTGTAAGACATCCAGCTTTGAATTTTAGGACATTATCTGTCAACATAAAAAATGTCCAAACCTGTAGAGAAATTTAATAAGTTTATTTGAGCCAAACTGATGACAATTGCTGGGAAGCAAAATCTCAATGAATTAAGAAAATGCTTTGGAAAATGGCAGTTTTGCAGCTTATTTTATACATTATAATCAAAGGAGGAGACATAAGGAGGGTTATGTGAAATCCATGGGTGGTAGATTAAGGGGGCAGGAGAAAGCAAAGTGGGGAAATCTCTGGGATTCGATAAAAAGTAAAACAAAGAGACACATACTTCTTTTACATTGGTGGGTACAGGATAGTGAATAGCATTTTACAGCACATAGAGGTGGTATTCGGGGAATAAGATAACAGTGAGGGGTTCTGTGGTCTGTGCTATGGTGCAGTGGGTGTGTCATGAGAGGTCTGGAAAAGTAGATTGCTCTGAAATTCCAAGGGTATATCATCTTAGAAGCAAAAAGACAATACACAGGCTCACTGCAGGTAAAGATTAATATTTGTCAAGGAAGCTACAGGTTAAGGATGTGACTACTGGCCATGACTCACTTTTAGTTAAGAATTTTTGGGTTCACATCATCCTGTGTGGTTACTTTCAGTCTCTGAGTTTGTACGCCCTGCCATGGGAGCCTCCCCTGAGCTTGTCAGGTTTAGTATGTGGCCCCTTTTTCATCCACACATCTTTGTCACAGAATCACTTGATGTGTGACACCACACACACACACACACACACACACACACACACACACACAGTGACTAGAGTGTCAGAAGTGAAGTATTTTATGAGTAGTGTTGTGGCAGAGAAGGAAAACAGAAGACTTCCCCTTTACATACCCACAGTAGTGAAATTCATAGAGAAGGAAAATAGAAGGTTGGGATGAGGGAGTAGAATGAGGCATTAGTGTTTAATGAGTACAGAGCTTCAATTGGGGAAGATGAGGAAGTTCTGTGGATGGACGGTGGTGATGATGCACAACAATGTGAATGTACATAATGCCAGTGAATTGTACACTTAAAAATTGTTAAGGTGGGCTGGCCAAGTGGCGTGTTGGTTAAGAGTTGGCTTGGGACGCCAGCTCTGAGCAGCAGGGCCCTGGTTCATATCCCACATTAGAGCCAGTGATGCTGCGCCCTCTACAGCTAAGATGGTGAACAACAGCTTGACCTGGAGCTGGGCTGCCATGAGTCCGTCGGTGAAGGCATAGGCTGCAGTGGAGCTGCAGTGGGCTGCCATAAGCTACTGTGAGTGCTGGCGGCCGGCATGAGCTACCAAGAGCCGCCGTGAGCAGCCGTCCAGTGGCCGGCGACCGATCTGCCTCACCCGGGAAGAGTGCAATGATAATACCAACATGGGCCAGTGAAGCGATGTCTTCCACAACTAGACCAAAGAACAAAAAAGGACAGCAAGTTGTTTGTTCCTCTTTCCCGATTGCCCAATGCTGTTCCCCTCCCCCAATTCCCCAATAAAATCTTTAAAAAACAACAACAACAAAAATTGTTAAGGTGTAAATTTTATGTTATATAGATTTCACTTCAATAAAAAAAGAATTGTGAAGTGCTTAAAGTACATTTTTCTTTGATTACAATAAAAATAATTCATATTACCTTGAAGGTCCCTTCCTGTTCAGTTTATGCTTATTCACTTTCCTGTTTCCTTTCATCAAATGTCCTGGCTAATGTATTGTTTTTATTGTTTTGTTTTGTTTTTGTTTTTGTTTTTGTTTTTGTTTTTATATCCCTGGTCGTTTGCAGAAAGTGAAAGAATTCACAAGACTCTGAAAAGGAGGAAACCAAGAAAAAGTTTATCGAAAATTGGGCAGTGAGGATGCCCGTGGCAGTGTCTAGAAAAGATGGCTGCCATGGGTACCTGTTTATAAATCTGTTTATAAAAGAGAAAAGCACCAGCAGAGGAACCTCCAGGAGCAGAGTCTACAACAGAGAGCTGCAGTGGGTTTCTGATTAGCTGGGGTTTTATATTTTTCTGTGCAGGATATAGGGTGCTTGTCAGCTTGCAGGGGCTTGCTGTTACAATTGGCTGTCTCTGGGAACCGTCTCATTCCCATCCATGATGGATGCAGGGCGCTTGTCAGTTTGCAGGGGGCTTCTTCCGGGAACCATTCTGTCCCCATCTATTGGGTTGTCGGAAAAATCATGACGTATATTTTCTATGTTTTTCGTTGCAAAAATGCGTCATGACTTTTCTAACAACCCAATATAATGGGTGTTTGTTAGCTTGTAGGGGGTTGCCGTTGCAGTTGGCCACCCCTGGGAACCATTCTGTCCCCACCTATGATGGATGTAAGGTACTTGTCAGCCTGCAGGTGCAATGCTAGCCAGGGGAGTTAGAAGAGCCAAGCGGTTAAGTTTTTTGTTTTTGTTTTTTCAAGCAGTTAAGTTTTAAGCTTGTTTCTGCTAACTCTCAAGCTCACTCCTGTTAACTCTTTGGCAGTTTCATCAGCTAATTTATCTTCAAGAAGTTTCTGGGAGATATCGTAACTCCTGGACTCAGGTCTGGCGCCGCTTGTTGCCCGTGGCCCAAACACTTGAGTGACAAGGGTTGGTGAGGAGAAAAGCGTACTTTATTCTAGATGCTGGCAGCTAGGGAAGATGTTAGACTAATGTCCAGAAAAAAACACCTTCTCTGAATTGAGGATAACCAAGAGGTTTTATAGTCAGACAAGTAGGTGGAAGAAAGAATAAAGAAAGGTGGGAGTTGGTCATGTAAGTTTCAGAGCTAACAGTTGAGAAATTACCTCCCATGGCCTGGTCTGAGAAATCACCTCCCATGGCCTGGTCTGCTTCATAAGGTTCTCTCAAACTCAGCAGCTGTGGCTGGAGTGTGTCATGCATCATTAGCAAAAGCTGCAGGGAAGTTGCAACAATGGATCTTGGTGTCTGGGCACCTGAGAGTTGAGAAATTATTCTTTCCAGATTAGCACTCTGCTGATTCATTTGATCAATAAGGTATGTATAGTCTTAAGGAAAGGGACTAAGCAGAGTCATTAAATCAAGCAGTGAAATGGAAAGACAAAGAGGAGGCAGGAGGTGACTGAACTAAGTCTAACTGTCATTAATTTCCCAACTTTCACCCTTACACTTGTGGATGAAACAAGGGCCACATACTAAACCTGACAAGTTCAGGGGAGGCCTGCTTGGCAGGCCCTACGAACTCAGAGATCAAAAGTAACCACACAGGATGGTCAGAACATAAAAATTCCTAACTAAAAGCGGGTCATGTCTGGTCGTCACATCCTTGGCCTGTAGCTTCCATGACAAAGGTCAATCTTTACCTTAAGTGAGTCTGTCTATTGTCTCTTTGCATCTAAGATAACATACCCTTGAAATGTCAGAGTAATCCTTTTTTCAGGACTCCCCAGTGCACAGCCCACCCCACACCAGAGCAGAAAACTATAGAACCCCTCATTGTTATTGTTATTCTTCTCCCCTGATTACCACCTCTATGTGCTGTAATACACTACTAACAATCCTGTACCCACCAGTGTAAAATAAGTATCTGTCTCTCCAATTCACTTTTTACCCAATCCCAGAGATTTCCCCGCTTTGCTTTCTCCCACCCCCTTAACCTACCAACAGTGGATTTCATGTAACCCTCCTCCTGTGATTCTAATGTATAAAATAAGTTGCAAAACCAACATTTTCCGGAGCATTTTCTCAATCCCTTGAGATTTTGTTTCCGGGTAATTGTTGTCAATTTGTCTCAAATAAACTCTTATAAGCTTTCTGTTAGGCTGCATGTTTTTTTTGAGGACAGATTCAACAATGTAATTTAGCTTAAAACCTTTTAAAACTTTTTTTTATTGCTTTGCTTCTCTCCTTAATGACTCTGTTTACTCGAAACTGTATGCAGGGCCAGCTGAGTGGCGCATTGGCTAGGAGTTGGCTTGGGATGCCAGCTCTGAGCAGCAGGGCCCTGGTTCGGATCCCACATATGACGGCCAGTGACGTTGTGCCCTCTACAGCTAAGATGGTGAACAACAGCTCGACCTGGAGGAGTGACTGGTGACGACGTAGCTGCAGTGGGGCTATTGCAGGAAACTCAGACAGAGAGACAGGGCACCAAGGCTTGGGAAGCAACATTTATTGATGCCAGCACAGGCTCAGCGGATTCACATCCAGAGGCTGAGCCCCGACCCGGGCAGGACTCGGGGCTATATACCCTGAGGTTTCCAGGTGGGCAGCTAAGATTTATTATTAGGACATGTGGCCGTTGTGCCAGTTCCTGATTGGCTCCCAGGTGAGGTAGGAATTTGGAAATATTAAATGCAGAAGTCTTAATGGCCATGTGGTCTAGGAATGTCTTTGAAGCTCCCTGCTACAGCGCAGAATCCTTAGTGACCACATGGTCTGGGAAAGCCTTTGTCTAGGGCCCACTGCCACAGGGCTGGCCGGCAGCTGACATGCGCTTTCGTGAGCCGCTGTGAGTGGCCATCCAATGGCTGGCGACCGATCTGCCTCGCCCGGGAAGAGCGCAGTGATCACAATACCAACATGGGCCAGTGAAGCAACATCCTCCACAACTAGACTGAAGAACAAAACGACAGCAACTTGTCTGTTCCCCTTCCCCAATTCCCCAATGCTCTTCCCGCTCCCCAGCTCCCCAATAAAATCTTTAAAAAATAAAGAAATAAAATAAAATCTTCTGACCATATGGAAAACAGGGAAGTGGCCTTAGGACAGAAGTCCACCATGCTCCTGGAACGCCGGCATTTCAATAAACCTGCTTTTCTTTCCACCAATCTTGTCTCTCAATTTTTGGCTCAGGAGGCAACAAGCAGCCGGAACTTAACCCAGTAACAGGACTACACTTGCAAGTTCAGGAGTTCCCCAAACTATCCTCAGGTTTGGTGATTTACTAGAAAGACCCTGCACTTACTGAAAGCTGTTAAACTCATGATTATGGGAAAGGGGAAGGATGCAGGTTAAAGTCATCCAAAGGAAAAAGCACATAGCATACAGAGCTTCCATTGTCTTCTCCCCATGGAGTCAGGACAGTGTCTCTCTCCCAGCTTCGATTGTGACAATGGCATGAAGTACTGCCAGAGAAGATTCACTGGAGTTTCTGTGTCCAGAGCCTATTGGTGCTTTATCACATAGAAACAGTTAACTGCCCACGAAGCTGATCTCAGCCTCCAGCCTGTCAAGAAATCCAGCTATAGGACCCAAAGCTCTCACCCTATGTTACATTGTTAATGTGGCTCAGAGCTCCCACCTGTCACACTGCTGCTACCTGACTGGTTCCAGGGCCCCAGGCAAACAAAGACACTCCTATTAGGCATGACATCCTGTTGTATGATGTGACTGCTGTCTAACCACTGCCGGACCTTTGTGCTAGTGTAACTGGGGCTCGTGCTGCCTGCGCCGCTCAGCCAATAGATCAACATAGGAGTTGGGTCATAAAATAAGCATTTGTTATCAAAGCACCAGTGGTCTGAGGAGGCGGTGGGTTAACACCTACAAAAACTGCCATAACATTCTCAGACTGGTTGGGGGTATTTAAGGAAAAATCAGGGCACTCTCCCAGAGGCTGCATGATGTCCAGGAGGTCTATTCTCCTTTCATGATGCCCCCTTCTGTCATCCTATCTCTTGTGGTGCCAGCAGTATGGGAGCGGTGGGGGAGTAACCTGGGAAAATGCTAAGGATAGAGCTTGTAATTAGCAAGTGTCTACAAGGTGATCTTCTAAGCTAAGGAGCCAGAACCAGGACAGGACATCTGGGAGGCATTCTGAGCTCAGCCACAGGGGGTGTGAAGCCCACCCAGATGGGGGCAGGGCATCCCGGAAAGATTCTGAGCACAGGGGACCCAGCTGGGCCCTGCTTCACTAGATCCAGTGAGATCTGGGGTAGAATGGAGATTGCTTCCCATCAACCCCCTCAGAGACTGTCCGACCCCTCCTCTATGCCCCAAACGTGCTGGTTCCTTTGGAACAGGCCTTTGCCTTTCCTCAGGCAAGCAGGGAAGGTGTCTTCCCCTTATTCCCATTTGGTGTGACTTAATCCCAATTCCCCATCCATCCTGCCCTGTCCTATATAACCGCTTAGCACCTGTGACGCGGCACAGCGGAATACATGTGTTGTTGCTGCTGCCCGAGGTGAGCCTCGTTTGTAAATTTCCTTAATAAATTCAGAATGTAATGCTGGAGTTGTCAGCCTCTTTCTCCGGTCTCTCAGCCCAAGAAATTTCATGGGTTTAAAGATTACCTCTCAACCGAGTGAATTTGAAGATCTAATTGACTCTATTAAGTGATATGAATAAGGAAACATCCCATTAGCAACTTGAGGAACACTCCAAAGCTTTACAAAATGGAAGGTTTTTATAGAAAGAAATGTGGAAGCTATTAACAAAAGAAAAGAAAGGAGTGTTTTGGGCAGGGCCATCTTTTTGTGGGGGGAGACTGTGAAGCAGTTTTTATTGCTTTTTTGTTTTGATTTTATCATGCAGATTGTCTCTTCTTTCTATGGGGGATAGAGAGGGCCCATGTGACAGAATACCTTACTGTTGGTTAACCTGAAAATTCCAGACTGCTTGATTAAGATTATGTTCCTGGGGGCCAGCCGAGTGGCGCGTTGGTTAAGAGCTGGCTTGGGACCCCAGAGGGCCCCGGTTTGGATCCCACATGTGAGGGCCAGTGACACTGCCCTCTACAGCTAAGATGCTGAACAACAGCTCAACCTGGAGCTGGGCTGCCACTGAGTGGCCGGCGATGGCATAGGCTGCAGCCCCTGTGGCAGTGGGTTGCCATGGGCTACCGTGAGTAGCCAGCAGCCAGCGTGAGTGGCCAGCAGCCGCTGTGAGCAGCCATCCAGAAGCCGGCGACTCATCTGCCTCACCTGGGAAGAGAGCAATGATGGTGCCAATTTGGGCCAGTGAAGCAACATCTTCCACAACTAGACTGAAGAACAAAAGGACTGCAACTTGTCTGTTCCCCTTCTCCCAATTCCCCAGGGCTGTTCCCATCCCCTAATTCCCCAATAAAATAAAATTTAAAAATTAAAAAAAAAAAAAAAGATTATGTTCCTGATGGGCTGGCAAGTGGCTCAGTTGGTTAAGAGTTAGCTTAAAAGCGTGAGCTCTGAGCAACAGGGACACCAGTTCAATTCCCACATGGGCCAGTGACACTGCACCCAACCTGAGCTCCTACTGAGCTGCCAACAGGTGGCAGGAGGGCTCAGCTGGTAATAGCACGTACTCCTAACAACAAGACTGCCTGTTCGCGATGGTGGGCTACACCCACCCGCAACTAAGACTGAACTCGGCACCTTGAGCTGAGCTGCCGCCTGGATGGTTCAGTGGATAGAGCATGCGCTTTTAACAACAAGACTGCTGGTTCGACTCCCATATAAGATGGTGGCTACGCTGACCCGCAACTAAGATTGAACACAGCACCTTGAGCTTAGAGGCCACAAGCTTCCGTTGAGCAGCCAGATGGCGACTGGCGCCCTCTACAACTAAGATTGAAGAACAACAACTTGACTGGTCCCCTTCCCCAATTCCCCAATTTAAAAAAAAAAAATTATGTTCTTGAGAGAGGAAGAAACTGCAATTAGATCAGGTATTAAAATCTAGGTTTAGTATCATGGGCTTTTATCATGAGTGATGCCATTTTGGGTCTGTGGTTTTCTTTTTTCTTTTCTTTCTTTCTTTTTTTTTTTAGCTGAGCCATCCTGCCACCTGTTGGCAGCTCAGTAGCACTCAGCTCAGGCCAGGAACTGAACCGGCGACCCTGTTGCTAAGCTTGCACTCTTGAGCGAGATCTTAACCAACTGAGCCACTCTGCCGGCCCTGTGGTTTTCTTTGTAACAGGGGGACATAGCTAGGTTCCCATCTTCCCCTTGTCAATGAAAAAACATTCAGCCTAAGAAAAAATTTATGAGTTTATCTGAGCCAAACTGATGACAAATGCTGGGAAGCAAAGTCTCAAGGGATTGAGAAAATGCTCCACAAAATGGCCATTGCACAACTTATTTTATTCGTTAGAATCAAAGGAGGAGGGTTACATGAAATCCATTGGTTGTAAATTAAGGAGGCGGGAGAAAACAAAGAGGGGTAGGGGGTATGGGGGGTGAATCCCTGGGATTGGATAAAAAGTAAAAGGGACAGGAGACACACACTTTTTTTACATTGGTGGGTACAGGATAGTTAATAGCATTTTACAGCACATAGAGATAGTATTTGCAAAACAAGATAACGATGAGGGATTTTGCAGATTACTGCCCTGGTGTGGTGGGTTGTGCCCCCTGGGGGTCTGGAAAAAGAGATTACTCTGCTATTGCAAGGGGATGTTATCTTAGAGGTAAAAAGAGGACAGACAGGCTCACTTAAGGTAAAGATTGACCTTTGTCAAGGAAGCTACAGACCAAGGATGTGACTACCAGCCACAACTTGCTTTTAGTTAGGAATTTTTTATGTTCAGACCATTTTATGTGGTTATTTTTCAGTGTCCTGAGCTTGTCAGGTTTAATACGTGGCCCCTTTTCCGTCCACACCCTCTTGAGCGTTCAGACTCACCTCAGGCACCTTGAGAGCAATATTAAAATTAAAATATTAAAGTGACATGCAAATTAATTGCTGCTGCTGGAGGATGAGACAAATACATCCTAGTCAAGTTGTCATAGTTGTCCCAGCCAAGGCATCTTATACCAGCTAGCCTACTCCCAGACATAAGAGAGAGCCCAGTCAAGATCAGTCAAGCTACTATTCCAACAAACATTTGATCACAAAATCTTAAGTGAGCCCAGCATAGACCTGAAGTGCCCAGCTGACCTGCAAACTCATGAGTTGAATATGTGCTTACTGTTTTAGCTCTGAGTTTTGGGTTGTTACATACCATTATTGAGGTAACAGATAACTGATACAGAAAGTGGAAGACCAGAGTTGCACGTGACTCCTCAGGCATGAAGCTCGGCACTGCCCATCTGACCTAATTCCTGTCAACTGAAGGACATCCAAACATGTAGAGAATTTTTATGAGTTTATCTGAGCCAAAATTGATAACATATGCCAGGGAGCAAGATCTCAAGTGCTCTAGAGAAGGACAGTTTTGCAGTATGCATTTGGAATTAATTAAGGAGGGGATTTAAAGATTACAGGAAGGGGCCGGCCGAGTGGTTCAGTTGGTTAAGAGCTCGCTCAAGAGTTTGAGCTCTGAGCAACAGCGGTTCGAGTCCAGCCCGAGCTGAGCAGCCGCTGAGCTGCCAACAGGTAGCAGGATGGCTCAGCTAAAGAAAACAAAAAAAAAACAAAAAAAAAAACAAAAACAAAGATTACAGGAAGGTGGGAGAAAGCAAGATTGGGATAGGATTACAGGATAATTAACAAGAGTATGAGCTCTCTTAAGGGTGGTCATGCCTTCCAGGGGTATTTCAAAGGTGTGCCAACTTAAATGTACAAGAACAATGGACAGGGCTTGCTTAAAAACCTTTCATTAAAGAAGTTACAGGCCTGGGGCATGACTTTGTTTCCGGAGAGTGGGCCCTTCTCCATGCGAAGTCCAGGTCTTTGACAACTAGACCAAAGAATTAAATGCGATACCTGAGCAAAGTAGTGAAAAAGTAGTTTATTAGAAGAGATAGTACATTTCAAAGAAGTAGAAGTAGGCCTGAGCAGTAGAGAATGTCTCAAGGACCCATCATTAGAAGAGAAATTACATTCCAAAGAGTTTGGAGAGGGCCACATGCAAAGGCAAGGCTCAAAAGGCTCAAAAAGAGAGTGAGGGTGTCCAAAAAAAGGGGCAAGCGGTAAAAAAAGGGGCGGACTTCTCAGAATGTGGAGGTTTTATCCCTTTTCTCTAGAATGGGCTGTTCCCCTTCGGTAGTGGGACCACTTGATTGGCACCTGTGATTGACAAGAGGTACTGCACAGGTGCGAGTGACTTGTCTGATCTAGTTGGGTATTTTGTGCCCATTTGTTTCCCCCACAGGGGTAGGTAATTACAATACAAAGGGGAGTTTTGGGTGGAGAGGGGAGGTCCGCTGGGTGGTCGAATTCTGTAGGACCTGTAGGAATGCAGAGACCCAATGCCTGCCTCTAACTGCCTGCCTTGTTTTCCCTTTGAGAGACTTGATCTCCATAAAATCTCTATGGGAGGTTGAGGGACAGGAGGTCTTTTCTGCTGTATCTGCTTCCTGCTGGGCAGGGGCATAGAGCTGTCCTTGCCTATTGGGGGTTCATGGAACTCTCACCCTATCTGATCTCAGATGAGAGAAAGGGGACTCGAGATCTGCCTAGAAGACCACGTTGGCTTCTTTGGTTGTGATTGACAATCTTGTTGGGGTACCATATGTATCCCCAAGGTCCCTGAATGAGAAAAAATAGATTTTAATTAATAAATCTGTTAGCGGGCTGGTCGAATGGTGCATTGGTTAAGAGCTGGCTTGGGACACCAGAGGGCCCCGGTTCGGATCCCACCTATGAGGGCCAGTGACACTGCCCTCTACAGCTAAGATGCTGAACAACAGCTCGACCTGGAGCTGGGCTGCCGTGAGTCACTGAGGACAGGGAAGGTTGCAACCCCTGCTACAGTGGGTTGCCATGGGCTACCATGTGTAGCCAGCAGCCGCCATGAGCAGCCATCCAGAAGCCGGCGATTTATCTGCCTCGCCCGGGAAGAGCGCAATGATGGTGCCAACTTGGTCCAGTGAAGCAACGTCCTCCACAACTAGACTGAAGAACAAAACGACAGCAACTTGTCGAATGTTCCCCTTCCCCCAATTCTCCAGCGCTGTTCCAATTCCCCAATAAAAAAATCTGAAATAAATAAGTAAATAAATAAATCTGTTGGCTCTCATGAAGCCTGTGGCCATTCAGCCTGTCACTCAGGTGGTATCAGTTGTCTGGGCCCAGAATGGGTTTGGAAAGAATCATTAGGCTTACTGGCCTGGGGAAATGTTAAAACCTATTTAGTCTCCGGGATGCCTTGGGGGATATTGGAAAGTCAAAGGCTTTTAAGTAGTTATCTGAAGCAGGGGTAGGAGATTTCTATGAACAATCTATTGTTTAGGATTTAGAAACTGATTTGCAGACAATCAAGAGGCAGAGGGATAGAGAATTCTAGGATTCAGGTTAGGAGCAACTTTTTTTTTTTTCTAAAGATTTTTATTGGGTATTGGGGGGATGGGAACAGCGCTGGGGAATTGGGGGAAGGGGAACAGACAAGTTGCTGTTGTTTTGTTCTTCAGTCTAGTTGAGGGGGACATTGCTTCACTGGCCCAAGTTGGCACCATCATTGTGCTCTTCCCGGGCGAGGCAGATCAGTCGCCGGCTTCTGGACGGCCGCTCACTGTGGCTGTTGGCCGCTCACGCTGGCTGCTGGCTACATACGGTAGCCCATGGCAACCCACTGCAACCCACTGCCACAGGGGCTGCAGCCTAGCCGTCGCCGGCGACTCACGGCAGCCCAGCTCCAGGTCGAGCTGTTGTTCAGCATCTTAGCTGCAGAGGGCAGTGTCACTGGCCCTCATATGTGGGATCCGAACCGGGGCCCTCCCAAGCCAGTTCTTAACCATCGCGCCACTCGGCCGGCCGGAGGAGCAACTTTTAATCTAGGATTCACAAACTGGTTAGAAAAGTAATCAAAACCAAGAGCTAAGAAACTAAGAAACTAGGGAGGAGACTTAACATTTCTATACTTAACATTTTTATAAAAAAGAAAACTTAAAAGCTTTTCAGTGTGGGGGGGCTACCCAGTTGGCCCACAACAACTTCCCACCATGACCTGCCCAGTTAGGAATTTATGATGTATACATACAGCACTCCTTTTTCATCCACATTCCTATTCTTAAAAAAACAAAATTTGAAGATCTAATTGGCTTTTTTTTCCCCCCAAAGATTATTGGGGAATTGGGGGAGGGGAACAGATAAGTTGCTATCCTTTTGTTCTTCAGTCTAGTTGTGAAAGACATCGCTTCACTGGCCCATGTTGGTATTATCATTGTGCTCTTCCCAGGTGAGGCAGATCGGTCGCCAGCCACTGGACGGCCACTCACAGCGGCTTTTGGCAGCTCACGCTGGCTGCCCACTGCTCACGTTAGCTGCCAGCCACTCACGGTAGCTTATGGCAGCCCACTGCAGCTTCACTGCAGTCTATGCTGTCACCGGTGACTCAAGGCAGCCCAGCTCCAGGTTGAGCTGTTGTTCACCATCTTAGCTGAAGAGGGCGCAGTGTCACTGGCCCTCATATGTGGGATCCGAACCGGGGCCATGGTGCTCAGAGCTGGCATCCCACTCACCTATGCGCCACTCAGCCGGCCCCTAATTGGCTTTATTAAGAGATTCATGAATGGGCAGCATCCCATCTAGCAACTGGAAGGGAACTGGAGGGGCTGTACAAATGGAAGGTTTTTATAGGAAGAAGGGTGGGTCAAGGGAGCTATTAGCAAGGGAAAAGGACTCTCTTCTTTTGTGGGAAAGGAAAGATACGGGTTTTATCATACAGATTGCCTCTTCTTTGGGGATGGGGGCGGGGGTGGGGAATAGAGAGGGCCCAGGTGACAGATTACCTCATTGGTGTTGACCAGAAAATTGCAGACTGGTTGATTATGATTATATTTCTGGGAGAGGTTGAAACAGCAAGTAGGTCAGGTGTTAATCTAGG
Source organism: Hipposideros armiger (assembly GCF_001890085.2). Classification (NCBI taxonomy): domain Eukaryota; kingdom Metazoa; phylum Chordata; class Mammalia; order Chiroptera; family Hipposideridae; genus Hipposideros; species Hipposideros armiger. The sequence continues at coordinate 684,777 of NW_017731978.1, read as the reverse complement.
TTTACTAAGGTTTCTACTTATAAATTATATTTTGTTACTAAACAACCAGGTAAGAGAATTTCAGACTGGTTTTTACTAAAACTTTTATCTCAAGAACAGTATATTACAGATGTGGATAGTTACCCCTACCTCGATAAATGAAAAGCAAGTTAGAAAAAAAAAATCTAAGTTTAGTATTATGGGCTTTAGTACAAGTGAAGCTATATTTTGGGCATGTGGTTTGGAAACTGGAGGCCAACTGAGTCCAGGGTTCGTGCTGCCTGCGCCACTCAGCCAATACATGGACACAGGAGTTAGGTCAGGAGATGGGTCAGAATAAGTGTTTATTATCAGACTGTGGCAGTGGGCCCTAGACAAAAACCTTCCCAGACCATGTGGTCACTAAGGATTCCGCGCTGTAGCAGGGAGCTTCAGACAAAGACGTTCCTAGGCTGCATGGTCATTAAGACTTCTGCGTTTAATATTTCCAAATTCCTACCTCACCCAGGAGCCAGTCAGGAACTGGCACAATGGCCACATGTCCTAATAATAAATCTTTGCTACCAACCTGTAAACCTCAGGGTACATAGCCCTGAGTCCTGCCCGGGTCGGGGCTCAGCCTCTGAATGTAAATCTGCTGAGCCTGTGCCGGCATCAATAAATGTTGCTTCCCGAGCCTTGGTGTCCTGTCTCTCTGAGTTTCCCGCAACATAATTGGGGGTTCGTCCGGGATGCAGAGACGGCGAAATTTTCCACCTCCCTTATCCCCAAGGATCGGCTCCCCAAGAAAAAAGGGGACGCGAACTCTACTCGGCGCCAGCAGACCCTTGTCCGTCAGTGGGGACGTCTCCCCTACTGGACACGGGGGACCAACCCGGGAGCACAATGGAACCTGAAGGGCTACGGGAACCAGCTTGGGAGTGCCACCCAACCAGACAGGTAAGGACCTGGGTCCTTTAAGGCAGCCTCTCCATCAGCGGACAGAAGGGGAGACTGATCACCTTCCGGAGTCACCCGAGTATCTCAATATCTGGGAGAGACCGTGACTCCCAGGAACAGGGCGGCAGGCGGAGAATGAATCTGTTTGAGTCTGTTTGAATGAGATGCCGTCTGTCTGCAAAGCGAGCTTGGAGTCCCGATCCGCGGGTCCATGGCACACCTCATATGGCTTAGGGTGGCATTGCTAAATTGTCTCCTATGGTTTAGTGATCCGAATCGGGGGTTTATACAGACCCACCAATTGCTAAGAGGCGCCTGAAGTATCTCCGCAAGGTGAGCGGCTGGAGACGGACAAAGTGAATCTCTGAGTGATTGTGTGTTGCGCTGATTTTGGGTGGTTGCCGTGGGTGGGTGACAGAGTACTGAGACTCCGTTAGGATGTATGTTAAAATATTTTAAGAAGGGGCTCTCGGGGAATTATGGCATTGAGATGACCCCTCAAAAGCTTCATACCTTCTGTGAAATTGGCCATCATTCGGTGTGAAATGGCCAGCAGAGGGAAGCTTAGACAGGGGCCTCATTAGGAAAGGCTACCTCGTTGTTACCAGCAGCCCCAGTCACCCTGACCAGTTCCCTTATATCGACTCGTGGGAGGCTATTATACATACCTGAACCCCTTGGTTAAGGTCCTGTTTGGAAAACCAGAGTAAAGTTCTTTTGGCACGAGCTATGATCTCCTCCCAGAAGCTGCCTAAGGACAAAACAGAAGGGCAAAAGCCGGTCTTGTCTTCAGACCTGGAGGAGATCCCACTCCCATATTCACTTATCTACCACCTCTTCTGCAAGCCTCTGAGACGCTAGCCCAGTCTTCAGGACCACCCTCGCCGGCCCCACCTTCTTTGCCCACCACTCTAGCCCAGCCTTCAGTACCACCCTCGCCGGCCTCACCTTCTCTGCTCACCACGCCCTTCCCGGACCCTCCTGCTGCCCCATCACCTCCAGTCCTGACCCCATATGATCCCACAGATAAGCGGCTGCAGACAAAGGGCCCTGAGACTGGTGCTGTCCAGCTCCCCCTATGGGAAACCAGAAGACCTGTCTACTATGATCAGGAAGGCAAGATTCAGAGAGGCCAATGCATGTTTGTATACCAGCCCTTCTCAACCACTGATCTTTTAAATTGAAAAAAATCATACTCCATCATATACTGAAAAGCCGCAGGTTTTGACTGACCTCCTTCAGTCAATCATTCAAACACATCAGCCTAGCTGGGCTGATTGCCACCGGCTCCTCCTAGCTCTCTTCAACACTGAGGAATGCTGGCAAGTCACCCAGAGAGCTATAAAATGACTGGAGGAACATGCCCCACCCAGGAACTTAAACATTCAAGTGTATGCCCAGAACCATTTCCCTGAGGAAGACCCCCAGTGGGACCCCAATGACAACTGGGACTTCCAGATGCTGGAACGGTATCAAAAAGCCCTTATAGCAGGCCTAAAGGATGGTAACAAAAATAGCATCAATATGAACAAGATCTCTGAAGTCCTCCAGGGACCCGAGGAGAGCCCAAGCCAATTTTATGAAAGACTCTAAAACATTCTGTCGCTACACTCCCTTTGACTCTGAAGCCCTCGAGAATCAGAGGATGGTCAATGCTGCTTTCGTCAGACAGTCCCAGGGTGATATCCAGCGGAAACTTCAGAAACTGATGGATTTGCTGGCATGAATATCAGCCAGCTCCTCGAAGTGGCGACCAAAGTCTCTATCAACTGTGACCAAGAGGCTCGTCGAGAGGTGGATCGGAAGATAAAGAAAAAGGTGGATTTGCTTGCTGCTGCGCTTGTCGAATGGGCTGGGACCCTGGACAAAAAGGACAAAATGCTATCCCAAATCTGGGACTACCCCAGTGAGGGCAACGTCAAGCAGAGCCACACACCAGAAGGCCAAGGCTAGGACACAACCAATGTGCTTATTGCCACCAACGTGGCCACTGGAAAAATGAATGTCTTCAGCGGTTGGGGAGGATGCCAACACGTCCGAATCCCCAGAGGACGGGTCGAGTCACTCACAGCCGTTACCAGCCGCCCCAACAGACTGCAGGCCCCTCTGGAGACAACTTCATAGGACTTGCTGGCATGGAAGAATATGGGAAAGAGTAGGCCAGACCAGGCTCCATCCAGCTAGGCCCCCAGAAGCCAATGGTCTGAATGTTAGTTGGGGGCCAACCCATTAACTTTATGGTTGACACAGGCGCTGAACATTCCATCGTGACACGGCTGATAGGCCCCCTCTCCCAAAAACAGGTCACCACCATGGGTGCCACAGAAGGACGAGTCCTTTGGCCCTTTTTACAGCCTCAACAATGCACCCTTGGAGGCTGAGAAATTACTCATCAGTTCCTCTACCTGCCACACTGCCCTGTAGCATTATTGGGGAGAGATTTACTAGAAAAGCTCCAGGCTCAAATCACCTTTAACCACAGTGGCAATGCTGAGCTAACATTGGGCAAATCAGGGGCTAAGATTATGTCCCTCACCATACCTCGGGAGGAAGAATGGCGACTCTTTGGTCTTGTAGAAGAGTTCCGAGAGGGACCCGAACTCCCCTTCTCAATACCGGGAGTTTGGGCAGAAGACAACCCACTGGGTCTGGCACGACACACGACCCCAGTATTTGTAGAGCTAAAACCTGAGGCAGAACTGGTGCACCACAAGCAATACTACATCCCCCACAATGCACGAGTTGGCATCCAAAAACATTTAGACAGACTCCTAAAATATGGGATTCTTTGTCCCTACCAGTCACCTTGGAACACACCTCTGCTTCAAGTCCAAAAGTCGGGAACTAAAGATTACCATCTGGAGCAGGACCTGAGAGCAGTAAACCAAGCAATGGTTACTCTACACCCAGTTTTTCCCCAACCCATATACTCTTCTGGGCCTCATCCCAGCTGAAGCAACCCACTTCACTTGCCTGGACCTCAAGGACACCTTCTTCTGTATTCATCTGGCCCCGCAGAGCCAGCCACTCTTTGCCTTCCAGTGGGAAAACCCTAAAAATGGGGACAAAGGCCAGCTAACATGGACAAGGCTACCACAGGGCTTCAAGAAATCCCCAACCATTTTTGGGGCCTCCTTGGCTTCGGACCTAAGCCCTTTCCAGCCAGCCAAACCGGCTGTGTACTGCTCCAATATGTAGACGACCTCTTACTAGCCAGGAAGAGCTATGATGATTCCATGCAGGGTACATATCACGTCCTTAAGCTTTTGTGGGAAGCAGGCTACAAGGTCTCCAAGAAAAAGGCTCAGCTATGCCAAGACAGGGTCAAATATCTTGGTTTCCATCTTTCACAAGGACAACGCCAGCTTGGCCCAGAAAGGAAGCAGGCGGTATGTACCATCCCTGTCCTCACTACCCGGAAACAGGTCCGCGACTACTTAGGGGCGGCAGGCTTCTGTAGGATCTGGATCCCCAACTTCTCAACTATAGCCAAACCCCTTTATGAAGCCACAAAGGGGGGTGAAAGTGAACTTTTTCTGTAGGAGTCTCCACAACAAAAAGCTTTTAGTGAGCTTAAACGGGCTCTCATTCATGCCCCTGGCCTAGGACTTCTGGACATCACCAAGCCTTCCTCCTCTACATACATGAATGTACGGGAACAGCAGTAGGAGTCCCTACCCAAGTGCTAGGGGATTGGCACCGGCCAGTAGCCTACTTCTCAAAACAACTTGACTCAGTGGCATCAGGATGGCCACCTAGCCTGAGGGCACTCGCAGCAAGGGTCCTCCTCGTGTCTGAAGCTGACAAGCTGACCCTGGTTCAGGAATTAACTGTCCGGGTTCCGCACTTTGTTCGAGCCCTGTTAGATCATAAGGGACACTATTGGCTTACCAACTCCCGGATTGCCAAGTACCAAGGGCTACTGTGTGAAAATCCACGAGTCTGCCTTGAGATAGTATGGACCTTAAACCCGGCCACTTTACTGCCTGTATGGCCTGGGCCCCCAGACCATGACAGCATCGAAGTCATGGACAAAGTGTTCTCCAATAGGCCAGACCTGACTGACCAACCTCTTACAGACCCCGACGTAAAATACTACACTGATGGTAGTACCTATGTCCAGGGAAATAGACGGTTGGCTGGATACGCTGTGGTAACTCTACACACCATCATTGAAGTGAAACCCCTCCAACAGGGGATCTTGGCACAAAAGGCGGAGCTCGTCGCCCTGACTCGGGCCCTTCGGCTGGCAGCTGGGGTAAGAGCCAATATTTATACCGACTCTAAGTATGCCTTCCCTACCCTCCATGTTCATGGGGCTTTATACAAAGAAAAGGGATTAATCATTTCAGGAGGAAAGGAAATTAAATATGGACAAGAGATTCTAGATCTCCTGGAAGCAGTATGGGCACCCAAAAGGGTGGCAGTCATACACTGCAGAGGCCACCAAAAGGGCGACACCATCGCAGCCTGGGGCAATCGCAAGACAGACCAAGCAGCCAAGTTAGCTGCAACCGAAGAAACCCTCGAACCTCCAGTGTTAACAGCCTCCCTCTTTCCCAGCCCTTTAGCTGAATGGGATCCCAAATATTCCCACCAAGAAGAGACTTAGTTCAAGACTAAAGGGAGAAGCCGTCTCCGTAACGGATGGTGAAAATTTCAAGACGGCTGCATTGTCATACCAGGGATCCTAGTCCCGGCTTTTGTCAAGCAGTTCCACCAAGTGACCCACTTTGGTCGGCATGCCCTAGAATCGACCCTCAATAGGTATTTCTATGTACCCCGACTCTGCAGTATCTCTCGAATAGTCTGTGAACAATGCCTTGTTTGTGCTCGCAACAAGCCACGTGAAGGACCAGTCCTATCCCCAGGAGTCCAACATACTGGCGGTGCCCCATTTGAAGATCTCACAATAGACTTCACTGAGATGCCACGCTCCAGGGGTCTTAGATACCTCTTAGTATTTGTATGCACCTACTTGGGATGGGTGGAAGCCTTCCCCACCCAGACAGAAAAGGCACGGGAAGTCGCCTGGCTATTGCTACAGGAAATAATCCCTCGCTTTGGGCTGCCACTCTCAATAGGCTCTGACAACGGTCCCGCCTTTATAGCCAAAATAATCCAGCTCCTAGCCAAGCTCCTCTGCATCACTTGGAAGCTACATACCGCCTACCGCCCACAGAGCTCAGGACAAGTAGAACGTATAAATCAGACCCTCAAGTCCCACCTGAAGAAACTGTGCCAAGAGACACACCTCCATTGGGACAAGGCCCTTCCAATAGCGCTCCTGAGGATACGCTCAGCTTCTACCAAGAAGACGGGCCTTTCCCCTTTTGAGGTCATATATGGAAGGCCACCTCCACTCATTAGAGGCCTCCGAGGGGACCTTAAAGAAATAGGGGACCTAACCTTAAGACAACAGCTTGAGGCGTTAGGGTCTACCCTACAGAACCTCAACCAATGGGTACAGGAGAGGCTCTCTATTAGCTTAACAACTCAAGTTCATCCCTTTAAGCCTGGGGATTCAGTTTGGGTTAAGGAATGGAACCTCCAGCCCTTAAAACCCCTGTGGAGTGGCCCCTTTACTGTCATTTTGTCTACCCCCACGGCAGTTAAGGTTGCAGAGATCACTCCATGGATACACCACAGCAGATTGAAACCTGCAGCTGCTAGCTGAGACTGCACCTCTGACCCCTCCAAGCCCCTCAAGATCACTCTCCGGAGGAAGATGGCCAGCGGTGTTACCGGTCCTTAGGAGGAGATCACCAACCCTGCTTTGGTCACACCGGAAGCTGACCAATCTACCCACGGCTGAAGCTTGAGGTATTCTTCTTTACAAGATGCCTAAGGCTCTAATCCTTACCCTCACCCTTTTCTTCCCAGTTGGGAACTACCTCATGCCCTAAATCATACTTCCAGTCCTTTCGGGTGGGAACAACATCTCAGGTAGCCTTTGTCTCCTACACATACATGCCGACTCAGTGCTATCAGGGTAGAACTCCTCAGGCCTGTACCTATACAGACAGATCCTACTGGTCCTGCCCCATTCCTCGATGATCAATAGCCAGCTACAATTGCCCAGGAGTTAAAAGGGCTAATCAGGTCGTCTGTTGGACCTGCCAAACCCACATCGGATTCTCCGATGGGGGAGGCGTCCAAGATCAGGCTTGAAAGGAGGCAGTACAGGAGACAGTTAAATAGCTTATCAGCCAGACTGCCACAAAACCGCCCTCCCATTGACAGGTGCCAGGGCCCCAACTATATGGACAACTCAAGGCTAAACTGGGTAAAACCTTGAGTTTTCCAACTCTGGAAAAAAACCTCTTTATTGACCTCGCTGAATCATAGCCCAGGAACTTAATGTCACGGGGTGCAGGGTATGTGGAGGAGCGCTCATGAGTGAAGACTGGTCATGGAAGGGAACTAGCCTAACTGTCCTTGACCTCCTCCAATGGAACCGCACCACAATCCGGCCTTCACAGAGACAGCCCCTAGGGTGGGTACTCTCATCCGAAGTAATTGGGAAAAAATATATCAGCCAGACAGGCATGCCCTACACTCAATGGGTAGGAGACACCCCATGCAGGAGAGTCCAGAACCTAACTGGTTCGTCTCTCAGCTGGTGGCCAAAAGCCCCAACCTGGTATTGAAGGCCTATCATCAATTCTACCTCATGTTCCCTCTTAGATACTAGCTCCTCCATTGCCAACTGCACCTTTCCTAATGGCACCGGTAACCCCTTCCATGCACTCCTGGCCTTTAGTACTATATGGGATAATTTAAATTCCACCTTGAATACCCACTGGGTGGCTTATTCTGGATCTATGGCAAACAAACATACTCCCATCTCCCCTCCAACTGGACCGGGAGCTGTACACTTGGTATAATCCAGCCTGGTTTCTTCCTCCTTCCTAACCAAACTGGCCAAGAGCTAGGCATCCCCTTATACCAGATAAAGCCCAAAAGATCCCTCAATATGGGGGGGAAGCATCAAACCTGGGGGGAAGATGAATGGCCTCCCCAGCGGATCATCCAATATTATGGCCCAGCTACTTGGGCTCAAGATTGGAGTTTGGGATACTGTACCCCTATTTACATGCTCAACCGTATTATCAGATTACGGGCTATTCTAGAAATAATTACCAATGAAACTGCAACAGATTTAGAGCTCCTCGCTACCCAACAGACCCAGATGTGGGCCACTATTTATCAAAACCGCCTAGCACTGGACTACTTACTAGCTGAAGAAGGTGGCGTCTGTGGCAAATTTAATCAGTCGGACTGTTGTCTACAGATTGACGACACTGGCAAAGCTGTCTCTGCTATCGCCACGAATATTAGAAAACTTGCCCATGTCCCAGTTCAAAAATGGCCAGGATAGGACCCCAAGAGCCTATTTAGAGGATGGTTTTCCACCCTTGGGGAATTTAAAGTGTTAATTGGAATAGTCCTCCTGCTCCTTGGGGCATGCCTCCTTTTACCCTGCATTCTCCCCCTTGTCATTCGTTCTACCTCTTCGCTCATAGAGACCACTGTAGAATGTAAGACTGCCGCTAAGGTCCTCATGTTATGGAAGTACCAACCCCTAGGCCAGCAGCCTGTCAAAGGAGATGATGCTCTCTAACTCACGTATGGGTTCGAGTATCAAAGGGGGAATGTGGCAGTGGGCCTTAGACAAAGGCCTTCCCAGACCACGTGGTCACTAAGGATTCTGCGCTGTAGCAGGGAACTTCAGTCAAAGACATTCCTAGACCGCATGGCCATTAAGACTTCCGCGTTTAATATTTCTGGATTACTACCTCATCCGGGAGCCAGTCAGGAACTGGCACAATGGCCACATGTCCTAATAATAAATCTTTGCTGTCAACCTGGAAATCTCAGGGTATATAGCCCGGAGTCCTGCCCGGGTCGGGGCTCATGTAAATCCGCTGAGCCTGTGCTGGCATCAATAAATGTTACTTCCTGAGCCTTAGTGTCCTTTCTCTCTGTCTGAGTTTCCCACAACAAGACCACCACGCGTCTGAGAAGGCAGCTGGTTAACACTGCCAAAAACTGCCTTAACTTTCTCAGACCAGCCTGAGGTATTTAAGGAAAAATCTGGGTGTTTCTACAGAGGCTACTTGATGGTTTGGGGGTCTGCATGGAGCCTTCCCTCTGGCAATGTGATTTTCTGGTAGAGTCAACAACCCAGGAATAATGATGGGATTAGCCTGGTAGACCATAGAGATTGTGATCAAAAGCCTATGGGTATTTGTCATAAGTGTGGACTGAAAAGGGGCCACAGGTTAAACCTGACAAGCTCTGGAGACTGAAAATAACCACAGAGGATGGCGTGAACCTAAAAATTCCTAACTAAGGTAGGACATGGTGGGAAGTCACATTCTTGGCCTGTAGCTTCCTTGACAAAGGTCAACCTTTACCTTAAGTGAGTTTATCTGTGTCTTTTTGCATTTAAGACAGTGGGTCTCAACCTTCCTAATGCCGCAACCCTCTAATACAGTTCCTCATGTTGTGGTGACCCCCAACCATAAAACTATTTTCGTTGCTACTCTATAACTGTAATTTCGCTACTGTTATGAATCATAATGTAAATATCTGATATGCAGGATGTATTTTCATTGTTACAAACTGAACATAATTAAAGCATAGTGATTAATCACAAAAACAATATGTAATTACATGATTTACCATTCTGTTTTTTTTTTACATACCTGTTACTATCACAAGGGGGCAGTATTCATATCAACCACAGCTGAATATAAAAAGACCGATCAGCATCCAGATTAAGTTCCCATGGTACAGATATTTTTTTTGCAGTAGTTGATGATTTTACATTTACCCAGTAATTATAATTCATGAAGTGTCATTTTACCTCCAATACTGCTGCTTTCAACACAGCAGCTGCTTTCTACACAGTAGCTGCTCTCTACACATGTGTGACTGGTCCACAAAAGTACATTATGGCACCAACCCTATCACATACACCTGTATTTGTACGGGGTGTATGTGATGGGGTTGGCGCGATGATGTCATCACGCCGGGTACTCGTATGTGGGTGTATCTGCATGTGGGCGGACCCGCCTGGAGACAGATAGAGGAGCGGTGTCTCAGTTCCTAAGACCATCGAAAATATGTGTTTTCCGATGGTCTTAGGCGACCCCTGTTAAAGGGTCATTCGACCCCCCCGAAAGGGGTCGCAACCCACAGGTTGAGAACCGCTGATCTAAGATAACATACCCTTGGAATGTAAGAGTCATCCCTTTCCAGACCCCCCAGGGGGCACAACTCACCACACCAGAGCAGGAAACTACAAAATCCCTCATTGTTATCTTGTTCCCGGAATACCATCTGTATGTGCTGTAAAATGCTAATAACTGTCCTATACCTACCAATGTAAAAGAAGTGTGTGTCCGTCCCGCCAAGTGGCTCAGTTGGTTACGAGAACGAGCTCTGAGCAACAGGGTCTCCAGTTCGATTCTCACATGGGCCAGTGAGCTGCGCCAGAGCTGAGCTGCTGCTGAGCTGTCAACAGATGGCAGGATGGTTCAGCTAGTGAGAGCACGTGCTCCTAACAAGGTTCAAGTCCCGCATGGGATGGTGGGCTATGACCACCTGCAGCTAAGATTGAACACAGCACCTTGAGCTGATGGGCTGCAAGCTGCCGACGGGCAGTCGGATGGCGACTGGACTTGGGAGCTGAGCTAGTTGCGCCCTCCCTAACTAAGATTGAAGGACAACTTGGCTGTTCCCCTTCCCCAACTCCCCAACACTGTTCCCCTTCCCCAATTCCCCAATAAAATCTTTAAAAAAAAAAAGGAATGTGTCTCTCCATTTTACTCTTTATCCAATCCTGCTTTGCTTTCTCCCGTCTACAACCAATGGATTTCATGTAACCCTCCTCCTTTGATTCTAATGTAATAAAATAAGTTGCACAATGGCCATTTTGTGGAGCATTTTCTCAATCTGCTGAGACTTTCCTTCCCGGCAATTGTCTTCAGTTTGACTCAGATAAACTCATAAGTTTTCTCTTAGGCTGGATGTTTTTTCGTCAACATACATTTCAGAGTAATTTTCTAAAACAAGAAACTGGGTGTCAGGGGAAATTCTGAGCTTAAGCCACAGGGGGATGATCAATATTGCAGCGGTTCTCAACCTGTGGGTCGCGACCCCTTTGGGGGTCGAACGACCCTTTCACAGGGGTCACCTAAGACCATCGGAAAACAGGGCAGGCCGAGTGGCTCAGTTGGTTAAGAGCTCGCTCAAGAGTTTGAGCTCTGAGCAACAGCGGTTCGAGTCCAGCCCGAGCTGAGCAGCCGCTGAGCTGCCAACAGGTAGCAGGATGGCTCAGCTAAAAAACAAAACAAACAAAAAAAAAAGACCATCGGAAAACAAAAAGATACTTACATTACGATTCATAACAGTAGCAAGATTACAGTTATAGAGTAGCAACAAAAATAATTTTATGGTTGGGGGTCACTGCAACATGAGGAACTTCATTAAGGGGTCGTGGCATTAGGAAGGTTGAGAACCACTGATCTATTGTTAAGCTATAGATCAAGGAAAGGTGAGGCCAGGGATGTTTTAAGGCTTCTATTAAGGGGGTCCCAACCAGGTCTGTTTCAGTTTTCTCTTTAACGTTATAGATTGAGGCCTGAGCTCTCCTCCTCCTTTCTGCTGGCAACTCCTCTGGCTTGCTCAGCCCTGACCCTCAGCTGCTGATAATTACTGTGGTCAGAGAAATTTTTACCTTGACATAGCTCACATGGAAAATCCCAAGGAGGTCATGGAGGCAGCAGGCCTCAGGCAGGATGTAGCCCACTTTCATCTGCAAGGCTTCCTGGTCTGTTTGGTCCTATAATTTTGATTCTCCAGATCCAGCCAGAGTCACTTGGATCTCACTGGACAATTAGTCCATCAGAGGGCTTCCAGACACTAATGTGGGCACCTTAACTTTTGCTGAGTAGGTACTATGTCTTGAACAACTGGACAGAGAGAGGGAGACATGTTTGTCACCTGCCTCAGACCTCCTCTGTATTAGGTGATGTTCCCTGAGGCAGGAATTGGAGAACAAGTGATTTATCAAGGAGGTGCCCTTCAGGAGAAACCTCCAAAGGGGTGAGGAAGCATGATCGGGAAGAGGAAAGAGCAGAGCTTTGATGTAGTCTCCGGCAGAGTCCAGGCTCTGTTTGATCCACAGGTACTCTGCCACGCGGTTGCCCTGTCTTGACGCCAAGAGGCTTGACCTTTTGTCCCTCAAATCAGTCAGTCATTGGTGGCGGTAAGTGGTGGTGGCGATAGGTGTAACTGCTCAGGTGAGGAGGCTCAAGTCAGCAGAGGTAATTCCCCAGAGAAGGGAGGCAGCCAACACTCACAGCACCTGGGGAATGGGTACCCTGGCTAGGCAAAGGGCATCTGGGTAGGGTGCCAAGAGTATCCACTACAACTTCCAGAACAGACTGCAAATCCTATTTCTCTCCAGCTCCACCGCCACCATCCTGATCTACGCCATGTTTCTCACCTGGCAGACTCAGAAAAAGCCTTCTCACTGCCACCCACACACATCCATGCAGGCAGGTCCACATCTAATTTCCACAATAGCCAAAATGGTCTTCAAAACGTATTAGTCACTGCCATGTTTAAACCCCCTAAGTGCCTGCTCCCTATAATGAGAATAAAATTCGAAGTCCTCGCCAGGCCTACAGGATCTGGCTGTGGTTTACCTTGGGTCATCTGTCCGCTGCCTCACTGTGCTCCAGCCACACTGGCTTTCTGTTTCTAGATCACTCACATCTTTCTACCACAGGGCTTTTGCACATTGTTTTTTCTGCCTGGTGTGTTCTTCTCCCTACATTCTGCTGGATTCATGTTTATCTCCAGGTCTTAAATTTCACTTTCTCCAGGTTCGCCCTGACCTCTGAATCTCTGCTTAATCTGTCAGCTATTGTTTCAAATGTTACTTTCTCAGCCACAGTAGATCCCTCCTGTGCTCATATCACTCTGCATTTCGCTTCCATAGCACTTACCATAATGTATATTTCGATTTAGGCGACTCTTTCTTAAAGTCTCACTTTCTTAACTGTAAGTTACAAGAGGTCCAGAGCCATGTCCACTTTGTTCACTGCTGTGTGTCAAGCACCAGGCATAGTAAGTACTCAATAAACACTAGGCTAATGAAGGAATAAGTGAACCAGGCATCCTGCAAGTCGCAAGGAGACAGCTGTGATTTCTAGGCCCACGGTCCTGGGGGAGCTCATAACCTTGGGAGTGAAGCCAAGTCACCCACTCCTTATAAAGGTAGCACATAGAGGATGCCATGTTGTAGGGCAAGATTTCACAGAATGGGGATGGGGTGGGGGGCAATGCCAGGGCTGAAGTTTGCCAGAATACAAAGCACAGGCAGACAGCCCAGGCTGAGAGATGAAGGGATGTGCAGATGTAGTGAAGGCAGCTAGAAATGAGGTATGGAGTAGGCAAGACCCAGAAGTCCCTGCAACGCCATGCTGAGGAGCCAGCGCTCCTCCATCTGAGCTCTGCTTCCCAGAGCATGCTCAGAGGAGCGCTGATCTCACATGTTTTGGTTTTGCTTTTGATAAACACTTACTGAGCACTTTGAGTTAAAACATGCTGCCAAGTTTGTGTGTGTGTGTGTGTATGTGGTCTCTCTTACTCTTCCTATTATCACCATTTCACAGAAGAGCAAAGAAGCTCTCAGGTGGGAGGTAGTTTATTTGAGGTCAAGTAGTTAATAAAAAGATGGAGCCAGTGTTCAGACTCAACAGTTAGAAACAACAATTGCTTAAATATTCCAGGTTAAAATGCCTATTTAATTTGGAAAAGGCTGAAGTGTTATCAAGGGCACTTTTTCAAACTTTAACTTTTTTTTTTTTTAAGGTTTTTTTTTTTTTTTTTTTTAATTGGGGAATTGGGGGAAGGGGAACAGACAAGTTGCTGTCGCTATTTTTGTGTTCCTCACTCTAGTTGTGGAGGACGTTGCTTCACTGGCCCAAGTTGGCACCATCATTGTGTTCTTCCCGGGCGAGGCAGACCAGTCTCCGGCTTCTGGACGGCCGCTCACTGCGGCTGCTGGCCACTCATGCTGGCTGCTAGCTACACACAGTAGCCCATGGCAACCCACTGCAGCAGGGGCTGCAGCCTATGCTGCCTCGGCAGCCCAGCTCCAGGTTGAGCTGTTGTTCAGCATCTTAGCTGTAGAGGGCAGTGTCACTGGCCCTCATAGGTGGGATCCGAACCGGGGCCCTCTGGCGTCCCAAGCCAATTCTTAACCACCGCACCACTTGGCCAGCCAGGGACAGTGCTTTTTAAAGCTAAGTGTTTCTTTTCCCAAAACTTACCACATGTATAAGCCTCAGCTTAATTGAGATCATACAAAATTATATTTCGTATGGTAATGCACTGTCTTCATAGAAAAGTCAGAAAATACTGAAAAGCACAAAGAAAAAGAGTAACAGTGCCAGTATTACTAGTGCCAGAAAGAGACAATATTATACCCATTATTTTTTCTATGCCTACATTTATCTTTGGAAAAATGGGATACTACTGGTACCATTTTATGTTTTGTTAACATTTTTGAGTCCTTAAATATCTTACTAAAATAATTTTTCTCCAAAACTTGCCATTTTAGCTAACCACATTCACACATTGCATTCACAACCTTCACCATTTCCAAAATGTCTTCATTGCCCCAAACAGGTATTTTGTACCCATTAAGCAGTGACTCCCCATATTCTTTCCCCCCATCCCATATCCCCACCTATCTGTAATGAGGAAAATGGAAGTAGAGAGAGGCTGAGCAAAATAATCAATGTTATACAGCGAGTTAAGTATAGAAGCCCTAAAGCAGACTGTCAGGCTCCAGAGCCTAATTTCTCAATCACTTGTCTTGAGTAGTTTTTTTCTTTTTGGCTGAGCCACCCTGCCACCTGTTGGCAGCTCAGCGGCAGCTCAGCTCAGGCCGTGAATCGAACTGGTGACCCTGTCGCTCAGAGCTCACACTCTTGAGTGAGCTCTTAACCAACTGAGCCACTCGGCCAGCTTGGGTAGTTTTTAAAGCCCAAAGTTTCTGGCTACAAGTTCTGGTAAGTCATTTCTTTTACACCTTCCCAAAAAGGGAGAAAGTAGACTCGTATTTTATCCCTAAGATCCTAAACCCAGTTTCCATCAGGAACTTTGAAGTTGCATGTGCTTGGGTTATAGGTGCAGGCTCCAACCACTCCAAATGAGCTGGCTGGTCTACCTGCCTTGCTCTGGGGGGACTGGTGGGAGGGAGCCAGAAGGCTGCAGGAGGGTCCTGCCTTCTAGAGCCACCAAACTCTCCTTCCATGAGATCCCTAGTCCTGGGAGCCCTGAGAACACCCCTCAAATGGGCAGAGCTCAGCCACCAGAGCTGAACAGTTGGGTTTTTTCTTTTCATTTCTAAGGGATGGCCCTGAAAAGAACATGGCCTTTGGTGTCACAGGAGCCTGGAATTGAATGCCAGCCTTGGACAAATTCTGGTCCCAATTGTTTCCCAAACGAAAAAGTGTGGATAGCACCATCTGCCGTATAGGGTTGTTGGGAAGAGCAAATGGCAGCCTGACACAGGCAGGGCCTCAAGGAGTGAGTCAGGCCCTGGTAGCCCAAGGCCTGCGCTTTGCTCACACCTTCCCACATCCGGTCAGGGGCCACTCACATTGCCTCGTGCTGCTGCTTCTCTGCTGGCTTGAAAACTCAAATTCAGGGACTCTCTAAACCCTGACAAATCCCAATGTCGACAGTCTCCTAACCATCTGTCGGGCGCCACTGATCTCACAGATTCATTGCACACAAATTTTCAAATATCTAACAGTTAACTTATCGTGACTCATCGCTTCCGCATCTTCCCCCTGTACCGTAACCTATCGCCAGTCATTTTTGTGACTTAGTACAGTAAAGACGTATTTCATAGCGGAATCTTGGTGTGCAATGAATCTGTGAGATAGTTGCGCCCTATGGAGGGTTAAAGGAGCATGATTCCAGCTCCCCCATCTGAAAAGTAGAGAACACAGTAATCAGATTCCCTACTTCATAGGAGTATTAAATGGTTAAGACAAGTAAAGCATTTAAAACCTTGCCTGACATGTAGTAGTATAAGCATTTGCTATCATCATCCCCAGTGTCACTTCCCTTGTTTCTTCACCAAAAGCTGCCTCACACCCGAGATGAAGAGCGCACATCGAAAAACTGTTTCTCTGGTCTTGGCGTTCTAGTTGGTGTTCTTACAGAAGTCCTGTGTAAAACAAGGTGTCTCCCTACTCTTCCTTCCTATTCTGGACCACTCCTAAGAACAGCTAAGTTTCCAGGAAGCTCCTGGGCCACTTCTAACTGCTAGATGGCCAAGCTACAAGGTGATTATTTCCTTAGGCAAGCAAACACTTCAGCCCTCTAATGTGGTATTTCCTCCACTGGAATATCAACAAGAAGTCCTGTGGGGAAGAGCTCTGCCAAAATTCTCACACGGAGGAAGGGACCGGTAAACCGACGCGTTGTACAACACCCTGCAACCTCCAACTGGGGCCCTCATTACAGGCCTCACCTCACCCAGCCATGGGCAGGTCGCTGCTGACCCTATTTTCTTTTTTGGGTTCCTAAGCCAAGGAGACCCACACATGTGGACCCTATGTGAGAAAACCAGAAAGGCAAAGATTTGTATTTACAAAGCAGTTGGGACATTTATTGGCATTAGGAAAGCATTCCTTTAAACAAATGACAGGATGCTGAACACTAAAGTCTCACCCATTTTATGAAAACTTGAGACCAAGTTCTCCATCGTCTATACACATACACCTTAATCGTGAAAAGGAGCAAGAATTCGAGTTTAAAGAAATTGAACCAAACTGTCCTGCTACGAGATAATAACGTAAGCCAGACGGGGGGGGGGGGTCGGCGGGAGGGGGAGTTTCCCGCAAAGTTCTTGCTTTCACCTTACAATGTTTCAGGCACAATAATCTAATGATTCCCCACCGCAGCACAAAACCGCTTCCCACTGTCTCAAAACAGTTATTTAATTATCAATAGTCCAAGGGCTAAGAAAATTTCGTGGAAAACAGGAGCATACCCTTTGGCTCCGTGCGTGCCATGCAGCTGAGGAACTAAGTTCTTATGAACCGACGACTGGCTGACACACTCGGGGAGAGCGCCTCCACAGACTCTCCAGCATCAGGTTTCAGCTTCCCCAGCTATAAAATGCAGCCGTGGCGGAGGGAGGGAGGGAAGATCCATTAGGTTTCCAGATCGAAGTCATCGCGCTCCTCATTGTACTCCAGAACATGCCGCTTGATCTTGGACGAATCAACCCAGGTGACGAAATCCTCCATGTTGCGCGTGACAAGGAAGGCGGGGTCGGTGACCACGTCGGGGCCCACGCGCACGTGACCCTGCTCCACGAAGACCACTGCAGCTTGGAGGTGCTGCGCCATGCGCAGCTTAAGAAGCACGGTGGGCAGGCGGCGGCGGCAGAAGGACGAGGCCGTGACGAAGTCGCAAAGCTCGAGCGAGCTGCGCGTGGGCACCAGGCCGAGAGCATATAGCTTGTCCAGCAGCGCAGCCGAGGCGCGCACTCGAAACGGGTCACGCTCCGGCAGGTCGCGCAGGCGCCGCGCCAGCTCGCGCACAGAACGGCTCAGCTGGTTGTAGCGCGTGTAGTCCTCGCGTCGCTGCAACCGATAACGCCGCAACACACGCAGTTCGTGCAGGTTGTGGTCGGTGACCTCCCAGTTCAGGAAGTCCACCTGCTTCAGCAGCTTCTGCTCGTGGAACTTAAGCTTCCGCACCATGATGGTTACCGCGTGAGCCGCTAGACCCAAGGCTAAGAACGCGTTTCAGCACCCGTACGACTTCCGCCTCGCGAAGGGCCGCCCTTGGGCCAATGAAAGAAAGGTTAAAAACCACGCCCCCGATTTCCATTGGTCAAAGTGGGGCCACGCCTCCAAAGTGTAGTCGTGTTTCTCCTCTTCCGGTTTGCTGAGGCTAGGGGCGGAAAAGCAATAGCGAGAGGCCTGGGGCGAGGGTTGGGGTGAGGGTTGGGAGAGCCGAGCGAGGCTCGTCCACGTGGTTTTCAGTTTCCAGGAACGTTTCCCCTAGCGCCGTAATCATTTTCTCTCATTCAGAGTTCTGCCTTTCAGGGACTCCCTGGAGAGTCTCCCCTACTAGAGCTGAGAAGTTAGTTGCCGGGAAGAGGGAAGACAGCGCTTGTTTGGATTTACTGTACTTAACTGACCGTTGGGTTCTTTCCATCTTGTGGGGGAATCCCCGGAGCAGACCGACCCAGGGGCTGATCTGGTGTCCCCTCTCACTCCACCGCCAGGTCTTTCACCCGGAAGGCGGAGCAGTTTTTGCCTGCCAATGGGCCTGGGCTGCAGCGAACCTACGATATACTGGTTCCCGGGCCGATTCCTACACGCACAGAATCGTGATCTCCGCGGGAGCCGCCTGGAAATATGTATTAACAGGAATGCCAGTTGATTAATAAAACCCATCAAATACGAAAAACTTGGATAGTAGGTACAAGCCCAGACCCTTTAGTATGGACTCAAACGAATTATCTTGACGGGGTGGATTTCTGGTTACCGAGTATTGAGTTAACAAAGTTAACTCTTTCAGCTACGTAGATGATATCCGAGTGTGGCGCTGCATGGCTAACCTCATTTGTCCAAGCCTTTGACGCCACCTAGCTTCTTCGCTGATCATTTTGTTTTATTTTTGTATGCTTTTCATTGTCTTTTTAAATGTAATAATATATGGAAAATAATAACACGTAACATGTAAGTTATAAGTACAATGAATAATTATGAACCCAGCAGCCAGTTTAAGAAAACGTCACCGGGACTACTTCATTTGTGTTTATTTTAACCTTTTGTTTAAAAAGAAAACTAGTTTTATCATTATACATGCATCCCTAAATATGCTGAGAGCCTTCTTACCCAAAGTGTAGCCTGTGGACCAGCAGAGAGCTCGTTGGAAATGCAGAATTTCATGTCCCACTCCTGACCTACAGAATTAAAATCTGCATTTAACAAGATCCCCAGGTAATTTATATATACACTGACATTTAAGAAGTGTTACTTAGAAGAAATCTCACCATATGGATTTTATTATATGTAGATGTATTTTTTTTTTCTTAAAGATTTTATTGGGGGGGCCGGCCAAGTGGCGAGATGGTTAAGAACTGGCTTGGGACGCCAGAGGGCCCCGGTTCGGATCCCACATATGAGGGCCAGTGACACTGCCCTCCACAGCTAAGATGCTGAACAACAGCTCAGCCTGGAGCTGGGCTGCCCTGAGTCACTGGCGACGTCATAGGCTGCAGCCCCTGTGGCAGTGGGTCGCCATTGGGCTACTGTATGTAGCCAGCAGTCAGCATGAGCGGCCAGCAGCCGCAGTGAGCGGCCATCCAGAAGCCGGCGACTATCTGCCTCGCCCGGGAAGAGTGCAATGATGGTGCCAATGTGGTCCAGTGAAGCAACGTCCTCCACAACTAGACTGAAGAACAAAACGACAGCAACTTGTCTGTTCCCCTTCCCCAATTCCCCAATAAAAGTCTTAAAAAAAAAAAGAAAAAAAAGATGACGAGGAGAGTCAAGGATGGCTCCAGTTTTTGACCTGAGCAACTGGAGAAAAGTCCTTATCACCAGAGATGAGGAAGGCTGCCAAGTACCAACAGGTGTGGGGGTCAAGATCAGAAATTCAATCTTGGCCATGTTGGGTTATAGATATCTATGAGAGATCCAGGGGGAGAAGTCAAGGAGAAAGACGTGAGAGTGGAGTTTTAGAGAAAGCACTGGGCTAGAGATAAAAAATTTGGGTGTTTTGGCAGAGGGATGGTGTTTGAAGCCATGAGTCTGGGTGAACTCATTGAAGGAGTGAACATGGATAGAAAAGACAAGAGGCCCACAAAGTGTAGTCACTGTAGTGTTAAGAATTACTGGAGATGGCCGGCTGAGTGGCATGTTGGTTAGGAGCTGGCTTGGGACGCCAGCTCTGAGCAGCAGAGCCCCGGTTTGGATCCCACATGAGGGTCCAGTGATGCTGCGCCCTCTACAGCTAAGATGGTGAACAACAGCTTGACCTGGAGCTGGACTGCCGTGAGTCACCGGCGATGGCGTAGGTTGCAGCCCCTGCTGCAGTGGACTGCCATAAGCTACCGTGGGTGGCTGGCAGCTGGGGTGAGTGGCCAGCAGCCGGTGTGAGCTGCCAAGGGCCACTGTGAGCAGCCGTCCAGTGGCTGGCGACCAATCTGCCTCATCCGGGAAGAGCGCAATGATAATACCAACATGGGCCAGTGAAGCAACGTCCTCCACAACTAGACTGAAGAATAAAAGGACAGCAACTTGTCTGTTCCCCTTCCCCGATTCCCCAGTGCTGTTACCCTCCCCCAATTTCCCAATAAAATCTTTGGGGGGAAAAAATTACTGGAGCGAAGTAGTAGGGAAACCAGGAGACTGTATTCTCCCCAGTGCAAGTGAAGAAAGTATGCAAGGGAAAGGAGTGACCAGCTTGGTCAAATGCTACCGGTAGAGTGAGTGAGAGGACTGAGAATAACCATTAGGTCTTTGATGACCTTGATTAGTTTCAGTGGAGTGTGAAGTCGAGATTGGCTAGAGGTTTAAGAAGAAAAGTTGGATTTCGGGCAACTGGTATGGTTTTGAGGAGTTTTGCTGCAAAGATGAGCAGAGAAATGGGGCAATAGCTGGTGAGGGAAGTGGAGTAAAATCTATTTTTGTTGTTGTTGGGGAACAGCCATGGTCATTGGTTACACATTGCTTTCATGCTACAATGGCATAGTTGACTCTTTTAAGGAGGGCGCAGCTCACAGTGGCCCATGTGGGAATTGAACCGGCAACCTTGGTGTTATCAGCACTACGCTGTAACCAACTGAGCTAACTGCTCACTCCAAGAATCTATTTTTTAAACATAGGAGTTGATTCTTACCTCAAATCCTGCATCTTGTTGGTTGCCATTCCTGTCTATTCTATCTCCATAAACTCCCAGATTTACTTCTCTCCAGCCTGTTGGCCCAGCCTTGTCTCAGGCCCGCATCATCTTTTGTCTGCATTACTATAGTAATAGTCCAGTGTGTCTGCGATGCTGCCACTGGCAGGGTCAGCCTGGAAACCACTGACCAAGGTTCTCCCTTGCTGACTCCTTTCCTAAAGGAGGAAAGTTGGATGCCTGGATGGATGCTGTTTTCTGTGCAGGAATCAGGGTCCCTAGCAAGAAAGAGAGAAGAACTCTAATTACAATAATGTGAAGAGAACTTAAGAAAAGTATTTCCCAAAGAAGTGGGCAGAGAGTAGGGAAACCACAAAGGTGAGTGGCTTTGTGAGACTGGTAACCAGGAGCTCTGTTACCCCTAGGCTTGAAGAGGGTCCCTGAAAGGGTGGGCATGGAAGATACAAGCTCTAGAAATGTCTGTGAGGCTGAAGAGTGAGTTTTTCCCAAGAACCTGGAAATAAGGTTGTCCCCTAAGAGTTATAAAAAGCCACCCAGAACAGATATGGGAGTAAATCCAAGATGATTGGGCTGTAAATGTGTGACTGGAGTGTTTAGGAACCAACTAAAGGCCATCAAGGTGGTGGCTGGGGGGGGGGGGGCGCTTTCCAAGTGGGTGGGGCTAGGCTAGGACCCTAGTTGTATGAGCAGAAATCCCAATTGTATTAAGTGAGTTAATAAAGGTAAAATATTTACAACAGTGTCTGGCACTAAGGAAGTAGTTGCTATTGTTAAACCTGGCTTAGAGAAAGGCTCTGTGAACAGAAGAGAGAGCACAAAAAGAGGCACCCCATGGCAGCTGGGGGAAACATTTGGGCTGGTCATAGAGACACTAGGCTAAACTGAGTCCTTCGTATCAAAGCTGCCCTGTGGAGGAGGACAAGATCTCAAGGTTTCTTGGCTGAGAGACTTGCCATACCATCCCCTCTCCCATCCTGAGTGTTCCAGGCTCACTGCTCACCTGGTAACTGGGCTTCCCAAGGAGCAGCCCAAACTGCCTTGACCTGTGACACAAAAATTCAGGTTTGCCTGACAGATCTATTTCTCTGTGTAAATTAATACCTGGGCTTCTGGAGTTTGTAAAAGATTTGATTTGGGTCAAATGCCAGCTCTGTACTGGGACTTGGATCTACTACTCACTGCACCAATGAATTAGGGTTTTGGAGCTCAGGCCTGCATGATCACACCCCTCAAAACAGCCCAGGTGTCCACCTTCGGCAGCACTGCCTTGTGTCAATTAATCTGCAACAAGTGGGAAGAGTGAGAATGAAGGGGAAGTAAATCCTAGCTACAGGGGTAAATAAGCAAGGCTCCAGGGCGTAGCCAGTAAGGGGAGTAGGGGCTGAAGCCTTGGCTCACCTTAGACACCACCTCCTCCAGGAAGCCTTCCTTGATCCTTGCTCCACTCAGGCTGGGATAGGAGCCCTCCCAAGCACATTTCTTGGCACTGATCATACTGGGCAGGGGGCATCTGTCTACTTGTCCAAACACATCTGAGCTTCTGGAAGGTAAGGATAATGACATTCATTTTTGTATCTCAGGGGCCTGGTATAGAATAGCTACTCAGTTAATGTTTCCTTGAGTACATGATTAAGTGAATGAGACAGAGGCAGAATGGATGAATTAAGTACAAGAGGGTGGACTGCAAACCCTCAGGGCAAGAACCAGAATGTCTTGTGTTGTAATCCGCAGTGCCCTGCAGTGCCCAAAGTGTTTTGGATAGTCTGACCAAGGGTCAAATCCCCCTTGCCTTTTCCCCAAAGTCTACCACCATCCCTCTCTCCTCACTGCTGGTGGCAAAGAAAACATTCAGTCCCCTCCGCCCCTGCACAAAGCAACACAGAACCCGTTTGGGTCGTGCCTGGGCTTGTTCTCTGTTGCTACAGATGTAGGGTCTTTGTTTTTCCTCATGAAGGAAGTTTCTCAAGGCAGGGG
Source organism: Hipposideros armiger (assembly GCF_001890085.2). Classification (NCBI taxonomy): domain Eukaryota; kingdom Metazoa; phylum Chordata; class Mammalia; order Chiroptera; family Hipposideridae; genus Hipposideros; species Hipposideros armiger. Next base: position 661,899 of record NW_017731978.1, on the reverse strand, counting down.
CGCTCCTGGCTGTCTGGCTAAAGTACCAGGACCCTCAGCGGCCAGTATCCCAGGCCACTCAGGCTTTTTTTCCGTGAGGGTGCTGCTGGCTCTGGGGACCCCCTCAAGAGCGCAGTCCCCGGGTTGGGCTACAGCCTAGCCTTGCTGGAGCTGCTGGGGTGCCGAGGGGGGGGCAGAGGCGGTGTCTGTGGCTCTCCAAGCACCCTTCCTCAACCCTCTCCCCCTGTCCCGGCTCTGGGGCCCTCCTTGCACTCCTGCACTTTGCAAACTTTCGGAGTTTTCCTCCCCTGGCGTCACGAAAAGATAGGAGGGTGACCAGAGCCCAGGAGACAAGGCAGTCGCGGTTGCCGGGTGGGGGTGGGGAGGAAACGCAGCGCTCAAGACCCTCGGGGCGAAAGGTGCCTCCCTGCGAGGGCAGACTGGCCCTGGAGTATCCTGGCGCCCTCTTTCCCAGGTGGTCTTCTCCCTCTCACATCCTGATCTGAGGGCCTCTGCCAGAAGGAAAGAAGCAAGGGGCTGGCAGGACGGCTCTGGTGCTCCAGGCCGGGGAGGGCGGAGCCGTATCCCTGCCCAGCCAGCCGGGCTGCTTGCGGAAGAGCCTTGGAGTTTGCCTGCTTTCGCTCCCTCGCTCCCTCCCTCCCTCTCTCCACCCCGCACCTCCCCCAGCGGCTGTTCCCTCCTTCCCTGGGACGCCACCTCCCGGAATCGCCTTTTTTTGTTTTGGAGCTAGCTTCTTGCTGCGGGCGCGGAGGGGCTCCGAGTGCCGAGAAGGCGGGCTGGGAGTGCAGCCCTCCGCCCACCGCGGGACCCGCGCGGGCCAGAGCGGAGGACGGCCAGGCGGGAGCCATCTGCGCGCCGGAGCTCACTCTGCAAACTCCTGTTGAGTGTGTGCGTGCAGGCGAGGGCGGGGGTCTGTACGCCGGCACTGGGAGGCTCCGGCGGGGCATACTCTTGGACGGGGTCCTCGGACTCATCAGGGTTAGCTTCAGGCTCAGAAACTGCTTAGGAATTAGGCAAACAAAAGAGGCCACTCAGTTGGTCGCCAGAAGTCGCCTGAGCGACTCGTTGCGCCCCCTCCTACCCTGGGGTGGGGGCTGGCTACTTGGGCGGGGAGCAGGCGCCGGAGCTTGCTGGGGGCCCGCTGGGCCGCCGGGTCGGAGAGTTGGCGGCCTGTTGTGTAAGCCTCACTGCTTGTTTTCCCGGCCTGGCTCGTTGGGAAGCCGGACACATCCACCCTTGGACTCGATTCAGGAAGCTGCTGCTTTTCTCCTTGCCCCTCTTGGATTTTCTGGATTTTTGAAAACCTAGTGGCCCAGGAGGAAGGAGGAAGGAGCAAAACTGTGGAGGAATGTGAGAGTCTCCCAAGGCCTGCGGAGCCAGAAGGAGCTGGGAGCCAGAGCTGCTGGGGTTCTGGAACGGTAGTTAGCGAGTGATTCTCTTTTGTTTTAGAACGTTGTTCCAGTGGAAAGTGGAATTCTTGCCCTCTCAGAGCTGACTTCTCCAAGTCACTTGAATTTTCTTCTGGGAGTGGGAGAAGGGAGAGACCCCCCTCAGGGGCTGCCAAGGGAAGGGAGGAAGACTATGAACATGAGCCCCTCCTGCCCTCAGGCTGGTGCCTGGAGACCTGCTAGGGCAGTTTCTGGGCCATGGACACAGCTTTGAAAAGAGGGAGGCTGGACAGCATCTCTGGGTGCTGAGACTTGCTTAGGGGCAGAGAGACCGAGCTGCTGGGCAGTCCTTGGTTTGCTGGTGCATTCTTGGACACCCTAGCAAGTGTCCCCAGTTCTGGGCAGGACCCTCTCCTCATCTTTCTCTACCACTGGCCCAGCCATGGCACTAAAAGGCCGAGCCCTCTATGACTTCCGCAGCGAGAACAAGGAGGAAATCAGCATCCAGCAGGATGAGGACCTGGTCATCTTCAGCGAGACCTCGCTGGATGGCTGGCTGCAGGGCCAGAATAGCCGTGGTGAGACAGGGCTTTTCCCTGCCTCTTATGTGGAGATTATTCGTTCTGGCCCCAGCTCCAGCCCTGCAGGCTCTCCCAGCACCCAGGTGAGCTTGTATGACAGATCCAATGTGGCTAACCTTTCCAGGAGTGCTGAGGGCAGTGGCTTCTTCCCAAACCAGGGCAGCTTTGAGGAAGACGATGATGATGACTGGGATGACTGGGATGATGGATGCACAGTGGTGGAGGAGCCACGGGCTGGTGAGCTGGGCACCAATGGGCACCCCCCGCTCAACCTCTCCTACCCTGGTGCCTACCCCAGCCAGCACATGGCCTTCCGGCCCAAGGCAGCCCTGGAGCGGCAGGACAGCCTGGCATCTGCCAAGCGGGGCAGTGTGGTGGGGCGCAACCTTAACCGCTTCTCATGCTTCGTGCGCTCGGGCGTAGAGGCCTTCATCCTGGGTGATGTTCCCATGATGGCCAAGATCGCCGAGACATACTCCATTGAAATGGGCCCTCGTGGCCCCCAGTGGAAGGCCAGCCCCCACCCATTTTCCTGCTCTGTGGAGGACCCCACCAAACAGACAAAATTCAAGGGCATCAAGAGCTACATCTCCTACAAGCTCACACCCACCCACATTGGCTCCCCTGTCTACCGGCGCTACAAACACTTTGACTGGCTTTATAACCGCCTGCTTCACAAGTTCACTGTCATCTCGGTGCCCCACCTGCCAGAGAAGCAGGCCACAGGCCGCTTCGAGGAGGACTTCATCGAGAAGCGGAAGCGGAGGCTCATCCTCTGGATGGACCATATGACCAGCCACCCTGTGCTGTCCCAGTACGAGGGGTTCCAGCATTTTCTCAGCTGCCTGGATGCTAAGCAGTGGAAGATGGGCAAACGCCGGGCGGAGAAGGACGAGATGGTGGGTGCCAGTTTCCTGCTCACCTTCCAGATCCCCACAGAGCACCAGGACCTGCAGGACGTGGAGGACCGTGTGGACACGTTCAAGGCCTTCAGCAAGAAGATGGACGACAGCGTCCTGCAGCTCAGCACTGTAGCATCGGAGCTGGTGCGCAAGCATGTGGGTGGCTTCAGAAAGGAATTCCAGAAGCTGGGCAATGCCTTCCAGGCCATCAGCCATGCCTTCCAGATGGACCCCCCCTTCAGCTCTGAGGCCCTCAACAGCGCCATCTCTCACACGGGCCGTACCTATGAAGCCGTCGGTGAGATGTTCGCTGAGCAGCCCAAGAACGATCTCTTCCAGATGCTTGACATGCTGTCTCTGTATCAGGGCCTGCTGTCCAACTTCCCCGACATTATCCACCTGCAGAAAGGTAAGGGCCAGTGCGGGCTGGAGATCTTGCGGAGTCTGCGCTCTGCGATGCGGGGACACGAATAGCCCACAGAATGGGGCAGCTCATCTAATCTTTATGTCTCTGTCTTACTCATTCAGCAAATGTGTTGAGCACCTACTGTGTGGCAGCTGCTATTCTAGGTGCGGGGATATTGTGAATAGGTCTGGTCCCCAGCCTCGTGGCGCTCGTGTTTACCTTTTTGTCGTGTTCCTCCCTTTGTTTTTTCTGTTTCTGTCTCGTTTTCTCATTTACCCATTATACACTGAGGCCTCCGAGGTATCAAGCTGGGTTCTGGGTATATGGAGGTGACCAGGGCCCAGGCCTTGCCCTTGAGGAGCCCACAGGCTCCCGGGGGACATGGATACAGACCCAGATAATTGGGGCACAGTGTGGCCTCACCAGCTCACTTCCCTGCAGAGCCTGTTCTCACCACTGCATGTCCTATCTCTGAGTTCCCGATCTGTATGGGGGAGGGTCGCTGTCCCCATTCTGCAGATGAAGAAGCTGGTGTCCACAGAAGGGTGGTTTCACAGGGAGTCCATGGCTCAGCTGGGACTATTCCTTCCTCATGTGCCTCCCCAAGGACACGTCTGTGTTGGCCACTTCCCAAGCCTGGCTGTGTTTTCAGTTCTCACGGCCCCTCCGTGGGGGAGGGACAGGATGGGCCCCTATCTGTTGCTGTGGGGCTGTCAAGGAACTGCCAGGGAAGTGACTCATCCCCGGTCACTGAGGGGCACCAGACTGGGTGGGTGGAGGAACCAGGGGTACAGGGGCACATGGCCCACCCCACACCCCCTTCCCCAGCCTGGCTGTTCTTGCCTGAACAGTGAATCGGGCTGACATGACCTGGCAGGTGGCTGAGTCCTGGAGACAACAGGCAGGGCAGATGTCAGGAGAGAGGTGTGGTCCTCCCTGGGGCTGCTTGGTAACTCAGGAAGAACGTCAGGGCGTGGGCCTGGCTCCTTGGCCCCTAGGCCCTGAGGTCAGGCCTAGCTTGGTGAGGAGTTTTCCTCTGGGTGGGGGCCAGGAGTCAGGCCTCTGGACTGAGCCTGGGGGTCAGCAAACACCCCCCCCCCACCTGGTACCCAGGAAAGTCTGGAGTAAACCAGCCCTGTCCTTTACTGGGTTGGCGGCTAGGACTCCTGTAGCTCCCAGCCTCCTTTCTCCTGTCACTTTCTCTTCCTCTTCCTCTTCTCTGCCCTTTTCTCTTATCGCCACATTCCTCTCCTCCTTCCCTCTTCTTTCAGCTTCAGGAGACAGGAGACCTGAGTTCTGGTCTTGGCTCTGCCCCAATTTGCTGTGTGTCCCTGGGAAGTGCCTTCTCCTCTCTGGGCCTTAGTTTCCTGATCTATAAAACAGGGAGAATGGACCCAGTGAGTTCTTAGGCCTGAGGGTCGGGGAGGGTCTGGCTGAGGACAGAGTGATGCCTGAGATCTAGCTCTGAGCTCTGGGGCAGGTGTCTCCCTGGTGTGGAAGTGGAGCCACGCCCACTGCATAGGGCCTGGGAAAGCTGGTTCAACCAGCTCCTTGGATGGCGTGTTTCTATGTGGGCAGCGGGAGGGGGAAGCCGGGGCACAGTGGTTAAGCTGCCCCCTGGGATGGCTGGGGACCTTCACCAGGGCAGAGCTGGGGCTAGGAAGGCAGCCGCATACCCAGGGCTTCTAGACTCACACTGAAGCAGGAGGGAATGAAGTCAGACTGGCCTTTCTGACCCTGGGGCAGGGAAACAAAGCTGAAAGAGGCCATTTCTAACTTTTCATTTGAGTTGTTTCTAAAAGTGAGAGACCAACAGTCCTCTGGGGTGATGCATTCAAACTTAGGCAGAGGCTGGCCCACCTTCCCTCACCCGGAGGACCCCTCCCCATAGCCCAAGCCCTTTTGGGCTTACTCTTCTCCTGGGCTCTGCACTGCCATTCCTAGGCCTGTGGTCTGACAAGTTAGGGAGGGGCCTTGGAAACTGGCTGAGGCAGATTTGGGCAGGCTTTGGGGGCCCACAGCTTGCTGGAGGGAGGAGGGGTCCCATGCTGGCCCCCAGGGTGGAGCCTTTTCTCAGAGGAAGGAGCAGGAAGGTTGGGTCTCCAGGATACTGTCCAGCTTGTCCAGGCATCTGACAGATAGCAAGTGTGTGGGGGGAGGCCATAGAAGGAAAGAGCTGGGAGGCCTAGATGGGGTCAGGAGACCAGGATATGGACAAACATTGCGTCTGAGGTGACCTTGAGAGAGTTTTCTTGGTGTTTACCTTAGCAAAATGGCATATGGAGTCCAGTTGGTGCTGAGATGAGGCCCACCTGCCTGCCCACCCACTGGCCGCAGCCCCTAGAGCTCAGGGCAATCTTGGGAGTAAAAGGGGGCTCTAGTAATAGTTACCTTGGGACAACAAGGGGAAACAGTGACTGTCTAGAGCCCTTACATGAAAGCCAGCCAGGGAGGTCGGTGTGGTCCTCTCCATTTTACACAAGGTGCAGTGAGGTGGGAGGGTAAGCAGAGCAGGAATTGGAGCCCTGGTGTGTCTGACTCCAGCCCAGGCTGTGTCCACTGTGCCCGACAGGTGGGGAAGGGACTCCCCCCAAGGATGGTTGCCTGGGTGGATGAGCTGGGCGGGGAGGACGGAGGGAGGCTTGGGTGCTCTAGCACTAACTTGGCTGGCATCCTCGGGGGGCTGGAGGTAGGCACAGGACCACAGAGCATGCCTGGAGGGGCCATGGAACTCCCAGGTTGCCAAGGCAAAGTAGCCGGCCCTTGCAGGCCAGGCACCTGCCTAGGGACAGGTAGGTCCTCTGTGTTCTGGGCCATCACCTAACTCCCTCTACCGTCCCTCCTAGGCTTCCACAAAGATAATCATAACGCCAGGAGCCACCACCAGGAGGTTCTTGCTGTGACTGAAAAGCAGTTTGCACTCAGCTGCATGTAGCATTCTGTCAGGTGCCGTCCTAAGTGCTTTATAGATATTAGTTAAATCAAACCTCAACTATACTAGAGGGTAGGTACTCTTATTATCCCATTTTAAAGATGTGGAAGCTAAAGTACCATACTGCTACGAGCAGTTGTCAGTAGCATCACATCTAGTCCAACTTGTCCCATTTGACATTGGGGAGACCTGCAGACCAGCCAAGAGCAGTGGCTTGCTGGAGGTGACACAGCTGGGACTAGGACTCAGACCTCCGGCCCCCAACCTGGGGTAGATGGTAACAACCCCTAAGAGGTGGTAACAACCCCTAAGAGGTGGGAACAATGTGGATTAAGGTGGGAGCTCAGGGACTATGCCTGGGACCGTGGAGCTCTGAAGCTTCAGCCCTCCTTTCCTTGTTCCTGGGACTCAGCCTCTAGGACAGCTGCCAGGGCAGGAGGCATCCCTGGGTCCTCAGCTCTCAGGTTGAGTCTTCAGTGGATCAGAGGGAGGATGGTGGATAGGCCTGAGCCTTGACTCCCAGCCTGTCTCTGGGGCACATTAGTGTTAGCTGGTCCAGGTCCCAGATCTGAGTCACAGGGTGGAAAGGTGACAGTGGGGATGAAGGGGGTCCTGTCATCCCCCTTACCCCCGTGACCTTTGCCCCCAGCCCTGCTTCCTTGCCTATCTGCCTGTCTCTGGATACCTAGCAATTGCAATAGGTTCATTCCTATTATTTCGGCCTCAGTCTCCTCATCAACAAAAGGGGCCTTTCCTTCCTCTAAGGCCATGGGCAGGAAAAACCCTCTTGAGTGCAGGTCCTCCCCCACTGCACCAGACTTTCTCAGTCAGGTGGAATCCAGGCTGGTGAGTGTCTCGTTTTCTAGTAGGTTCCTTTTGGTAAAGCTTAACTCCAGTTTCTTTGTCCTGTTGTTTTCTACCTTCCTTCTTATAGTCCTTCCGTATCCCTTGGGACCTTCTCAAATCCCTGAGTTCGTTGTTTGGGGGCCCCACACAAATGTATGGATGACCTGACCTAGGGCTCCCTGCAGTAGAGGTGGTATCCCCCCTCCAGCTGTGGAGGGATGCCTCTGGGCCAGGCTTCCCCCATGTATGGGGCAGGAAGGAGGTGGGAGCCCCTAGCAAGTCCCTTCCCTTCAGGGCCTCAGTTTCCCCTGTATTGTAGTGGTATGGGTGTGGGTGGGGGTGAGGGTGCAACTGGCCTCTAGGGCCTCTCCTGCTCTGGAGTCTCTTATTGGGTCTTCATCCCGGGCCTTGGGGTGATTCATTTCTGCTGCCCAGGAGTGGGCAGTCGGGATGGAACAGCACGCAGGAGGTGGTCCAAGGAAGGTGGCAGAAGGACTGAGTGTGCTGGGAGCTGGTGTCTGCAGAGTTCTTTTGGGTGCTGTGTGAGCAGTCCTGGAGACTGTGCAAATGTGAGTCTGTCTGCCCGAAATGAAATGCCAGTATTAGCCAATTAGCCATGCACTTATCTACTAATGTGGGTGGTGCCACTTCTAAAGGCCTCCAGAGCTATTTCCAGGATATACAGTCCTGGGCCTGGTATATAGTAAATGCTCAATAAATGCATATTGACTGCATCGAACAACCTGAAAGTAAAAAAAATACATTTTAGAGGTCCCTGAGAGGCCTTCTTAAAGAATTGGGAAGCACGGATAATGAGCGTGTTATTCGTGTGCAGTGGACCCTTTTGAAGGGCTTGGGGGTGTGCTGTCCACCCTGCTGACCTTTTGCACCTCCTTACTCTTCTTTGCACAGTACATTCCCTAATGCCCTGCAAGGAGTGAGTGCCAGGCAAGGGCAGACTGCATCCCCTTCTCAGCAACTGCCCGCTGTGGTCCAGTGCAGACTTAGTCAAGTACTTGTTAATTCAGAATTGAAATCCATTCACCAAATGCTTGGTTCATTCAGATTCTTCCAAATTGGGTCACCTGTCTAGGTTCATCCCCTGCCCTCCATCTGTCACCTAGTTATTACAATGGCCTCCTCTAGTCCCCTGAGAGCTGGAGTGAGGAGTGGCCAGGGCCTGTCTGTGGGGGAGACACACAAAGGAAACTCCAGATGGCCTTCGAGGCTGTGCTTTAGAATCAGCAGTGTGATGGGGGTGGGGAGACATTCTGCATGGGGACACTGGGGGAGGCTTCCGGGGTACCTGATAATTAGGAACCCTGCGAGTGGAGAGATGGAGGGAGGAAAGAGTAGGTGAATCTGATGAACATGGGGTCAGTGTGGAATGAGTGCAGGGGCCAACTCCCAGAGGGCCTCGCAGGCTGGGCGATGGGTGTGGCCCTTGATCTATAGAAAGAGAGGGGAGGCAGGGAAGGCTTGGTGCTCTTCAGTTGCTGTGGAGCACCTCAGAGAGGCTAGGGCTGAGGTGGGAAGCCCCGTGGGGGCCTGTTATAGTTGTGCAGTGAGGAACAGCTCAGCCGACACATATCAGGATCTGCTGTGGGCTAGGCTTTGTTCTGGGTGCTAGAGACACTGAGCTCACAGCCCAGAGGGAGGCAGTCAGAGAAACCACAGGGTGATAAGAGCTGTGGTAGGGGGAAGCCCAGGGCACCTGAGAGAACTGGGAAACACCTATTGAAGTGGGGGTGCAGGGGAGGCTTCCTGGAGAAGGTGATGTCTCAGCTGAATTAGTAGCCAGCATATGAGTGAGGATGAAGCCTATGGTGGGTTGGGACAGCCTGGTCCTGGAATCAATGTAGCTAGCAGGGCTGTGACTGGCCAGGTGTGGGCTGCTGGTAGTGCCACAGGTTTGGAGGGAAGATGGTGCATGTGGTTTAGGATGTGCTGAAGGTGAGGGTTGGGGGACATCCTGGTGGAGACACCCAGGCACCTGGAGTCCAGGAACGAGGCTGAGCTGAGGAAGGTATTGTGTGCCCTTGAGGGGCTCACAAGGGACTTAGGGAATGAGTGGGGGAGACCAGGGCCCTAACCTCCCTGTCCTCTGCTCTTGCCTGTGCTAGGCGCCTTCGCCAAAGTGAAGGAGAGCCAGCGCATGAGCGACGAGGGCCGCATGGTGCAGGACGAGGCGGACGGCATCCGCAGGCGCTGCCGCGTGGTGGGCTTCGCCCTGCAGGCCGAGATGAACCACTTCCACCAGCGCCGTGAGCTTGACTTCAAGCACATGATGCAGAGCTACCTGCGCCAGCAGATCCTTTTCTACCAGCGGGTGGGCCAGCAGCTGGAGAGGGCGCTGCGCATGTACGACAGCCTCTGAGCGCCGGGGGCCACCCTGCCTTCCACCTGGGCACTGCAGGGCCTCCCCGCACCAGCAGCGGCTAGGGCTTGGGAAGAGTCATGGATACCCCTGCTGAACTCCTCTAGCCCATAGAGGTGGGGGCGCAGCGCGGGTGAGAATGGGGCCAGGAACCCTCCAGGCTGAGGCCTGGGCTGTAGGTCTGTCACTTGAGACCAGGCCAGGGTCTTAGCCTCCCCCAGAGCTTGTGCACTTGGCCACCACCCCCTTCTTCACTCAGCAGACACTGGGGCGTGCTGTGGTCCTGGGTCCGATGCTGGACATTCAGGGCTACGACACGCCTGCCCTCAGGGTGTCCCCAGTCGAGGTGGGGGTCAGACATAGAAACAGAAGGGGGCAATGCAGAATGACCCATGTTAAATAAGGGGTTCCTGGAAGCTGACAGAGGGGACCACTCATTCTGCTGGCCGGGGAAGACTCCACGGTGTAGGTGACATTTGACCAGTGTTTGGAGGAATGACAAGGACCTGTCAGATAGTAGATGAGGACGGTAGATGGGGAGGACGTTAAGCAGAGAGGAACAGCATGGGCAAAGCTGTGGAGGCATGAAAACGCCCGCCCTCTCTCCCTTACCTTTCCCAAGCGAGTTTGTTGCCCTGTCTCGGTGGGCATTCTGGCCTGTGTGACAGGGGAGGGACCTTCCTTGCTCCCATGTCCCTGTCCCTGCCCCCCACCCCAGCCCCCTGCAGGAGGGGCTGCAGGCCAACTCACTCCTGATTCCCCTCTACCTGCTGAGCCCCTATCACCCCATGGTTAGGGGACCATGCAGCATCTTTTCCCTGGGCTCAAGGAGCCACAAACCCCAGGACCCTGGTGGCATCTTCCTGGAGGGGGCTCCTAAAAGTTACCAGATATTGGAGTTCACCAGCAATAGCTCCTCACACTTGAGCAAGCTCAGATCCCCAGGCTCCCAGGCTTCTTGGCCTCTGTGAATCCCAAAATCCTTCCTGGTGCACAGGGAACCCAGGGGAAGAAAACAGGAGCCCACCCCCTACCACCCAGGGACCCAGGGCCCACTTGCCCAGGGCCAGCCTCACTGTGATCCCAGCCTGGGTCCTGGCCCTTTGTGCTGCCTCCCACCCATGTTTACATCCTTGAGAGGGCCACTCCTCCTCACCCAGGCCAGGGCGTGGTCCAGCAGCGGGTTGGGGGGGACTGACAGGTGCCACCGCTAACCCCACCCCCATCCCCAGGAGTTCATGGCCACTCCTGGCTGCTGCTGCTTGAAACTTTTTTCTGTTTTGTCTTCTTGATAAATCTCTTAAGATAACACAAACATGACTTTTTTGTTTGGATCCCAGAAGGGATGAGGGTGGGGGGAAGGATAGAACCCTCATTGCCCCTGAGGTCATGGCAGGCTCATATAGCGGAGGGGAGGGCTGTGCTGCTGGGAGGTGCCGCTGGGGTCTAGAGGGTGCCCTGGACCCCAGCTGGGTGCACATGCGTCCCAGACCTCACTGTCCTCAATCTCAAATGGTGGAGTCCTGCCGGGGGCGTGGCTGTGCTGGTCTGTGATCTATGGCTGATGGCTGGATGCAGAAAGGATAGGAGGCCCCAGGACAATCTAATTGATGGGGCTCCTCCCCACAGGGAGGCCCCAGTCCAGGGGAGGGGTTGGGGCTCAGAAACCGTGTCCTGCCCCAGGCAGTCCTGGATGCCCAACCCTGCCCTTGGGGGTGACCCAGGCAGGGTGAACAGCAACCTGTTCACACATGGGAAAGGGGAACGCTGGTGAAGCCACTGGGCTCTTTCAGGGCGATGGGGACCTGGTGGAGGAGGAGTGCTGGGTCCAGACATCGGGGGAGGCTTTGGCCAGGCCAGTGCCCCCGAGTTCAGCTTGTGGCAGTGAGATGAGACAAGAGGCGGCAGGTGCAGTGGGGAGGGGGCAGCAGAGGCTTCCTGTACGGGGCAGAGCATCCTCAGGAACTACTGGAAAGGGCCCTTGGCCTTGGGTCAAAATTAGGTCAGATTTGGGACTTTTCTGTGGAATTTTCCCCTCTTCTCTGCCCCCCTTCCTTCATTTTCACCCCCCTTCAAGGACCTTCCCACCCTTAACGACTTCTCAGCTTTGACCTCCAGGTGACCTTCTGCAGAGGGCAATCTGTTTACAGCAGGGGCCGGGGGAGCTCCTTCCCGAGGCCAGTCTGGGTCGTGTGGGAATGCTCTTAACCCACATTGCCTGGAAAGCCCCCATTCATGCTTCCTGTTCTGGTGATGCCCTCATATCCCTTTCTGGAGAGGGGGCCACCTCTCACGCGTCCCGTCCTCAGGGTGAGGGAATCCGCCTGACACTTCTTAGGGGAACTTGGACCTAGGAGAAGAACCAGAACCTGAAGTCTTGGGACAAGCCAGGCCTACTCTAAGCACCTTGAGGTCTAGGCTGAGACAGCGTGTGTGGCAGGGACTGAGATGTCACAACCTTTCTCTGGTATCTATCTATCTCTGTGCGGGTTGGGTGTTGGAATTTGAGATCTGTCAGGGCTGGCTACAGTCCCTTTCAGCAGGGGATGGGGGGAATGGTGTGTGGGGTGTCCTGGTGATGGCATGGTCGTCTGACTGGCTTCAGTCACATGCTAGACACATGTTCCAGGCTGAGCTGGGCCCAGCTACCTCTGGTTCCCCTCATTTTTCTCTGAGAGTAAGGCAGAACCACGGCTTCTCTTGCTGCCCTGGGCAATTACCAATACCTGAGTTTGGGGGACCATGATCCCCAGTCTTGGCCTAGCCCAGAAAAGGAGTCTATTTTGTGGCCACGTGTGGGGGTTAGGGATGAAGGCGGTCCTCAGATGCTGCATGCTGTCGCCTCTTGAACACAGGAGGGCCGTGAAGCATTGCTACAGCTAGAGCAACGCCAGGCCTGGGGGTGCCTGGTGGCCCGAGGCCCAGCTCACCACTGCCCCTCACACAGTCACACACACATCCACATGGTCACAGACGTAGCTGCCCAGCCCAGAGCAGACATAGCCACACACAGCCACCTGTCTACAGGCACATAAGCCACATCTGGCCGCATCTCTCTCTCTCTCTCTCTCTCTCTCTCTCTCACACACACATACACACACACACACACACACACGCGCGCGCGCGCGCGCGCGCACGCGGTCATGTGCTCACGCGGCTGCACTCCTAGCAACTGTGCCACACTGTCACTTTCACAGCCATGTTCACACGTGGCCACGTCCATACACATCATCTATTTACAGCGTCAGTCTTCAGCCATGTCATCACAGCCATACTACAGTCCCATGCACACAGTTGTACTCTCACACATGCACACAGCAAAGATGTCACGTGTAGCTGCACCAGGACTGTACCTGCACCTCTTGGGGGAGCCAGCTGGGGTCATCCATCACCCGGCACCATCACATTCAGCTCTTTATTGCAGACGAGGAACTTGAGGAGTGGCAGCTGGCCACATCACCCAGTGTGCCAGGAGATGCTTTGGCCAGGGCCCACCTCCCTGTAGGCTCTGTGGCCTGGCCTTGCCCATCCCTGGGCCAGTCCCTAGGTCCAGGCTGCCTCTGAAGGCTCCTGGCTGAAGCCACCGAACAAAACTGCAGGCATGTCCCATCTCTTGAGCCAGAGCTAAGGCTGCTGGGTCCATGAGAGCAGGAGCCAGGATGTGGTGGGCAGGGCCCAAGCCTCGGGCTGGAAGAACATTCCTGCACCATCTCCCCAAGCATGCAAGGACTGGGCCCGCCCTGCCTGCCTGGCCGCTGACTCAGGCCTCCAGGAGCCAAGCCTGCTCAGTCCTCCCTCCTCCCCCAACCTGCTTCTCCACCAGTTCAGCTCTGGTACCTCTCTGCTGGCTAGGGCAGAAGAGATGGTGAGCTTTGGCAAAAAGAACTTGGGGAACAATAAAAATTCACCTCCCCAGACATAGCTCAGAAGGGCTGATTGTGGAACACTGCTCCAGGGTTTAGCATAGTTTAACACAAACCTTTTTTCCTTTGGTTTTGTTTTATTAGTCAAAGCCCGGTGCAGTCCAGTCTGTCTAAAATGTAGTGTCTCGCACAGCTGTGGCCTCCTTGGTCCTCACAGCATCATGATTCCATTTCATGGACAAGAGACCAAGACTTGGCCAGAGGGAGGACTGGACCCACATTGGATCACACGGTGAGGCCGAGAGAGGCGGGACTCGAACCCTGCTCTTTGGCTTCATTCCTTAAAGTCACATGAATTAACTCGTGTAGGTTGGAAGGAAGAGGGGGTGGCAGACCTCTGCTTCAGAGGTGAAAAAGAATGGGAGGCTGGTGAGCCCAGCTGCTGAAATGTGAGGGGGCTTGCGGGTGGGTGAGTCCCATTAGCCCCCAGGGATGAAGAGGCTGAGGATGGCATCGCACGGTGGTGTCTGAGTTGACAGGGTCTCCGTCACAGATGAACGTGTGGGGAGCATCACTTCATTTCCGTATAACTGACCTGAATTCCTATCTTGCTTTCTCATTCCCCCACATGGTAGAAATTAATCTCAAATCAGTCGTGAGGGATGCATCTACGTTTTGGGATGGCACATTTGAAGACCATAGACAGGCCCCTGGCATTTTGAATTTTAGAGGCTGAATCCCACACCCTGTCACAGGAAATTTTGCCAGCATTCCACATTAAAAGTCATTAATATATGCCTATTTGAGTTGGGTTCAGTTTACTACTTGATGCCTAGTATTACAGATATTTAATTAAACTTTATGAATTTTGTCTTTTCTGTGCCTTTTCTCTGGTCATCTTCCCCCACCCACTGCTTTCCCACCCTCTGAGGGCTTCTGGATCTGGCTGTTTCTGTTGTGGCCCTCAGGGTTCCCTCAATTACCTTGTGGGCCTCAAGGAAACTCAAGGGTCATTCTGTGGCCTGTGATCCCCTCTGGGGCTTGTCATCATTCCATAGCTCCCACCTCACACTCAAGCAAAGGAGGTCTGGGGGCTGCTTAGAGACACTGTGCAACCCTCCATCTTCTGAGGGCTGAGGCTTCTACCCTCTCCCAGTGCAGGCAGCACCCCAATGGACACTGGGTGGCTAGTATTTCACAGCCACCCTGCATGCAAGAGACCAGCAAATGGGCCCAGCGGGGCAGGCACTGAGCAGTCAAGGCTGATGTGAGACGGAATCCAGGCCTGGGCCACTTAGGCTGGGGAGCAAATGGCTAATTTCTGAGATAGCAGTTGGAGGCTGGCTAGAGCCTGGAGGCATCTGGAGACTTCTGGTCTGACCCAAACCCCTTGCTGCCCCTGTGGCAGGAGGGTTCTGGGTAGGGGGAGTAGAAGGCTCCACTAGACAGACCTGCTGCCCCCCCCCCAACAACAAACCCCCTGACTCCTTTCCCCACTCTACCCAGAGGCAGGACCTTGGTGGCTGGGCCTGATGGCAAATCCTGCCCTGCACACACTTGTTGTAGGGATGTTTCTTGACTGCGCCATGCTCTCATGCCTCCATTTGTAAGAGGAGTTTCAAGGGGTTCAGAGGGTTACGTGAGCAAAGCCGGTCAACCGGACAGTGCCCGCACATAGCAAGTGCTCAGCCTCAGAGCAGAAGCTTAGAGCAGCCCTTGGCCAAGAATATGGGGGCCCCACTCCATAGGTGAGAAAGCTGACTGGCTGAGCCTGTCGAAGCCACGCGGTGGGTAGATGGCAGGGCCGGGCCTGGGACCAGGCTCCTAACCACCCGCAGACCTTGATCCTTGCCCCGTGTTGCCACCCTGTCTCCATGGGAGCAGACTCCTTGGGACTTCCTGATTGTCAAAGTATTTGTCAGTCCAGGACAGAAGGGGTCCGCTGGGCCACTGGCTGTCACATATATCATTGCATACAGCATAGCATGGCCTAAGAGTTAAGAGATGCAGGCTTATGGGCCAGCCAAGTGGCGCGTTGGTTAAGAGCTGGCTTGGGACGCCAGAGGGCCCTGGTTCGGATCCCACATATGAGGGCCAGTGACACTGCCCT
>NW_017731978.1:621298-645994 GCF_001890085.2 Hipposideros armiger | reverse complement strand
CTGTTCCGGGTGTGCTGTGTCCTCAAAGCCATGCAGGCCAGCAGGGCGGGGTGGGCCTGAGTACATAACAGTTACCGCTGAGTGGCTATGACGTGCTGGGCATCGGACTGAGAGCCTCCCATGGATTATCTTATTGCCCACAACAGTCTGAAAGGTGAGAACTATTGCCAGAATTTTCCAGCAGATGGAGGATCAGAGGTATTGTCACCTGTGTGAGGCTGAGCAGCTGGATGGCGGATAGGACTGAGGTCTGCCTGCTCGCTGAACAGTGCCCTTCCCGTGGCTCCAGCTGCCTGCCCATGGCTGGCAGGCTAGACAGGGTCGGAGCAGCTGTCCTGCTGAGTGAATTTAGGAGTGCTGGGAATGGGGGGCAGTGGGGAGCTGGGGGCAGGTAATGGTGACTGGGTGGAGTTGGCTGTGGGCCTTAAGACAGTGGGTGACAGGGCAGAGGGCTGGGCCCACGGGGCACCAAGCAAATATTTGTTGAGCGATAGTTTCATGTGGGGCCTCTGGCTGGGGTATGGGAGCAGGATCTAGTCATGGAGGAGGAGGGGCTAGACAGGTGAGACCAAGGGCAGGGAGTTGGGGTAAGGGGCTGGGCTCTGGGCTCTGAGAAGAAACTGAGTCAGGAGCGAGCCTCCTTGCTCCAGGAAGCCAGTCTGGGCAGGAGTGACAGTTAGTAGGGAAATACTGGGAGGAGGGTGTCCTGTGAGTGCTGAGGATGGGGTGGGGGTGGGGTGGGGGTTCTGATCCTGGGGCTTTAAGGAGGGGTAGGGTGGGGCAGGCAGAGGTGGGGTGGTGGGGCCTGTGTCTGCGCCTGGTCTCCTGGAGTGGGTGCCTGTCTGTGCACCTTATACCTGAGTCGAGTCCCTGCAGTGGCCCCAGCCTGGAAAAGACACCTCTCGCCCCGAAGCTCAGGCACAGCCTTGGAACCATGCTCAGCTCCTCTCTCTCTCCTTCACTCCACATCTCACCCATGAGCAAAATTTTGTTAGCTCCTCAACAGAGATCCCAAATCTGAGCCATTGCAGCATTTCACTGCTCAGCCCGCTACAGGCTTGCTGCCTGGACTGTTGTAGCCGCCTCCAGGCTGCTCTGCTCTCTCCTGCTCCCCGACGGTCTAGCAGGAGATGCAGAGTGATCTTTTAAAACCACATTCTAAATCAAATCATGTCCTTCCTGCTTTCAATCTCCAGGACTTCCTGCCATTTGTAGGATAGATTCCAAACTCCTAGCACAGATCACAAGGCCTCTCTATAACCTCACCTGGGACCCCTGTCCTCTTTGGTCACAGAACTCCAGGCCAGTCCTCCATAGGCCTTTGCACTTGCTGTCCCCTCTGTCTAGAATGTTTTTTCTCCCAGATGTCCTTGTGGTTCACACTTCAGTTAATTCAGGTCTTTGCTTAAATGTCATCTCCTTGGAGAAATCTTCCCTGACCACCCAATCTAAAGAGCCTTTCTAGTCCTAGTCCTTGGTCCCTGTACCCTGCCTTACTTCTCTTCACTTCACTTATTACCAACTGCCAATTATCTATGTGTATGCATTTAACTTTGTGTTGTGGTAAGTCTCAAACGTATACAACAATAGAGAAACTAATACAGTACAGTGGAACCCATGTGCCTCACCTCAGCTCCAATAGGGAGTAACCCTGGGCAATATTTTATTCCCACACATCCCATGCTTCCAGCAAACTCCAGATATAACATAATCACATCTGCAAATACTTCTGTGCAAAAGTTACATTTCAAGTGTATCTGTTTGTGAGAAGCAGCCAGCCGTCAGGGGAGCTCGTGTTTGCCTGTCCCTAGTGCCTGGCTCATAGCAGGTGGCTCAGGATGTCTGCTCAGGTCTCTGGGGAGGATGTGTATGCAGGTTCTGGTTTGCACAGGTCCATTGCTGTCAGTGAGTGTGTCTGCACACGCCTGTGTACACAGACACCTGTGGCAGTCGCATGAATACGTATGTGTGCATGTGTGTGCTGCCACAGCAGCTGGTGGCTGAATACATCCTTCTTCCCTGAGGTTATTCCTTCCCCAGGACCCAGGACTTGCTCTGGAGAGCATTTCTCTCTTTCTCAGCTAAGGCATGGGTGTGAAAGGGTGGGAGGAGGTATGCACCAGTCCCTGTTCTACCCTCTGGAGGGCTGGGTTTGAGGCCAGGGTAATCCAGAGAGCCCCTCCCTGTCCTTCTCAGGCTGGCAGGAGGCTGTGCCGTCCCAGCTGGCAGAATGGGCATCCTACTCTCTCCCTGGCACAGAAGCCAATTAAGTTGGGCTGGCATCAGCTGCCTGGAGTGTGGGGTATGTATGTATGAGGGGCGAGGGTATTCCATCCTGGCTGACTCCTAACACTCCTAGGGTGACCCCTGGGTAGTTGAACAACTGAGGCCATTCAAACTGGGAGCAACTGGGTACAGATTCTGGCCCAAGGCTCAACAGTCCCGCCCCCTCCGCCCCCCACACCATTTCTGCATCTTAAAGCTTTGGCCCTGGAAGGTGGGCAGTGGTGGAAGAACATGCGTCCAGCCAGCACCAGGTTTACTGCCAGGGGCTGCTCCCTATCAGGTCAGGCCTTCCACAGCATCTCCTAGCCTGATCCCGAGACCCTGTCTGCTCCAGCCTCCTCAATAGGCTCTGCCTTAACCTCAGCACTACCCATTCTTCAGAACACAGCCTAGGGTTCCTCCTCCAGGAAGCCCTTGGTTGTGGCCCTTCCTGCCCCTGCCCCTGCCCCTCCCACCCTGCTCTCTTCCTCCAAGGTAGGCCAGATGGTCCCTGCCTACTCCACCCCTAGCCTCAGGGAGAGTCCTCTGAATCAAATGGGTGGGGGTGGAGGAAGGAAGATCAGAGTAGGGCTGCCAGCTTCTACCCAGAACTTGACCCCTTGCTGGACAGCTCACTCTCCCTTCCAGAACCCAGGAGAGTGCCTTGAGGTCCTTTTCCAGATGGGAAACGCAAGTATTTGGCCTTCCAGGAGGATTAAGCACTTGTTTAATCACCTACTATGTGCCGGTGATGGCTGTAAAAAATCATAATAATAACATCAACTTTGAACATTTGTTAAGCACCTACAATATGCCAGACCCATATGCTAGGCAATTCAATAATAACCGCCATTATCACTGCACAAATCATATGGTTAACACTTACTAAGCATTTACTATGTACCTGGTGCGGTTCTAAGAACTTTGCCACAAAAATGACCCTTTGAAAAAGACGTCTTGGTCAGTTGCAGTGTTTTGATAGGTCCTAACTCAGGCAGAGAAGTGGGAGCTGGGCGGGGGCCTCTGGCTGGCCACATCCCG
This sequence comes from Hipposideros armiger, assembly GCF_001890085.2. NCBI lineage: Eukaryota > Metazoa > Chordata > Mammalia > Chiroptera > Hipposideridae > Hipposideros > Hipposideros armiger. The sequence continues at coordinate 642,688 of NW_017731978.1, read as the reverse complement.
TGGATGCTGGAAGGGATGGGAAATGGGGCAGAAATGAAGAAAGGAGGGGGGCTGTAGGCAGAAAACAGGCAGCAAGCTCCCCCATGCTAGGTTCATATTCTCTGGGGTCAACAATCTCACCCGAGTTAGAACAGGTGGGTGGACCTGCACGAGTTCGTTGGTCAGACAGTCACCACCCCTGCCCTCCCTCCTTCAGTTCATGGGTTCTGTGCCCAGACTCTGAGGTTCTCAGGGCAGATTGTGGGCAGAGGTCTGGAATCTTCTTGGGGTTCACAGGCCCTGCCCTAGCTGCCTGTCCAGATGCCATGCTCACAGGCAACCTCTTACCATGGCTGACTCAGAAGGGGCCCTTCCACCCATCATCACCAACTTCCAGGAGTGCCCAGGCTCTGCCAGCTTCGCCCACCTGCCTGCTCACTCAACAGCCTTCAGAGCAGGCTCCACTTTCCCCAAAAAGACCCAATGGGGCCACCCCGCTGCTCTCTGGTTCTTGGAGGTCTCTGTCCTGGCCAGCACGTGGGCACTCTGGCCCACCCACACTTACCGCAATGCCTCTCTAGGTGCTGGGAGTCCCAGTGCTGAGACATGTGTGCTTGGCATCTGGAGGGGCTCTGAGCTTCCGGGAGGTGTGCTGTGTGGTTGTGACAGTCACCCTCTAAGGCTGGCACTCTGAGCTCCTGACTGTACACAGGGTCCTCTGGGCGTAGTGGCCGTGGGAGCACCCGTAGCTGTTTCTTGCCCCTAGATGTTGGATCAGGTGAGTGCAGTGGGTAGACCAGCTGGCACAGGAGAGTCTGAGGAGGGACTATAGGGCAGGAGGAGGCTGAGTGGGGAGGCTCTGAGTTGTCTCCTCCTCTTGCCCCATTTAATCAATGTTGATTCTATCTGTAGTGGGCTCCCATATATGATGTGGTGAAAGTGGCAGAAGCCCATGAGTTTCTGGGGTATCTGAGGGAAGGGAGCCATAGGTGAGTATGGAGGGAGAGAAATGAGCTCTGAAGACTCTGGGAAGGACAATTTAAACCTGCCCCTTAGACACTTAGGGCCTGGGGTCAGGTCTTCCCAGGCCCTTAAAGGGATCTGGAAGCCCAGCCAGTACCCCTGGGGACGAGGGAAGCTAAGGGAACCAGACTGACAACTCAGGAAGGAGATCTGGTTGGGATTGGTGGTAAGAGACCTCTTGGCCTGCGGGAAGGGAGGGGCTATATTCTGGCAACAGATGTTTACTGAACACCTACTATGCACCTACCCCTGGGCCAGGCTGGACAGTGTCCTGAAGGAGCACACAGCATTGAACTGTGTTTACTACAAGATTCCGAGGACTGGGGCCTTTCATGCCGGGGCCTCAGCACCTGGGAGGGGAGGGGAGTTGAGTGCTCCGATGGCACTCCCAGCACTAGGGTAACACACAGGCTGGGGCCATGGCCGACATTTATTCTGGGGGGGCAGAAGGGACAGTTAGCGTGGCAGCCTCTTTTGTTCCCACTCCCTGTGGGATGGAGTGCTCTGGAGACCCAACCCCTCCTTCCTGACCAGGCCTGGGTGGTAGCCCTAAGGCAGCTTCTTGCCCCTTCTCTGCTGGCCACTGCTGCTCTGCCAAGGGGGAGACAGATGCACCAATGGGTGACCTTGGCTGGATGCCTCCATTTGTCCTTCCCTCTGCAGGTGGGACCCAGGCAGGTGGGGAGGGGCCAGGGAGGGAAGGACCAGTTGGGTTGCAGAAGGCCAAGTGTAGGGGAACCCGGTTTGGGGAGGTAAGGGTGGTAGTGGGATGCTTCCTGCAGACCCTCCCCACTGGATCAGACCTGGCTGCTGGCCTCACCCTCCTCTGCTTCCCTCTTTGTCTCATTGGAGGCCCCTGGAGCAGGAACCCCTACTCCAAATATGTGGGGTATATAGGGACTTCAAAAGAGTGTAGGGGAGGACAGCCAGACCAGGGTTAGGTGCATAGTAGATGTTCAGTAAATGTCTATTGTCAGTGAAGTGAAAGACAAAACCCTGGAACAGAGTCACAAGGTCAGACCTTCCAGCTGGGTCATTGCCTTAGTGTGATCTTGGCCTGATTCCGGTCTCAGTGTCCCCAGTGACAGGTGGAGGAGGAGGACTTAAGTCAGTGTGTCTGGAACTTTGCTGTTTGGTTGTGTTCTCAGTACCTGGGGCCTTGTTCAAATGCAGAGTGTGACTCAGCAGCTCTGGGTGGGCCTGAGTCCCTACTTCCAACAAACTCCTGGGTGCTGCTGGCACTGCTGGTCCATGCACCCTACTCTGAGCAGCAAAGATAGATAACTTATTGAATTTGGGCCTTCAGGACCCAGAGACTGGTCACTTGGGCCCTCTGTGACCTCACCAGGCATCGGAAGGAAGCCTTGGGATTAGTTCCAGGCTCTGGGCTAACACATTTGGCAACTCCAGGCTGGGAGCAGGGGAGCTCCTCTAGCCTCCAGCGAGGCTGTGTTCCGGTAAAGGTCCCTATTGGCCACTGGCTGATGTAACCAAGAACTGCTTCTGTCTTCAGGAGCTCTTAGGACATCTGAAATGTGAAGGAACACAGCACAAGCCACCAGGTATCCTAGTGGCCACAGGGGGCCCTCTGAGGAGCTGGCACACTTATGACAACAGCTATCAGTTAAATACTGCACCTCATTGCACCGAGAATGGAATGTGACCCGGAGGTAAGTTGGGTGTGCTCGGTGTTAGCAGCTGCACGGCTGCCCCTTCTAGGGAAAGGCCCAATACTCTCCAAGGAGAGAAGAGATCAGACAGAGCCAGTTGCCCTCCCACTCTGGTCTTCCCCTCATCAGCCATCTGACACTGCTGGGTTAGGGCATACATCATGATGTGGTAGTTACTTATTGGCAGTTCTGGGGCTCTTTCGGAAGGGCTGGGTGGATTCCTCTTTGCATGTCTCACAGCAGTTTTGGCACAAAATGCCCTTGCCAACACCTGACTAATCCTAGCAGTAACTACACAGGGATGGTGTTACCTGAGCGGACCTAGGGTGCGCCAAGGGCTGTGGAGAGAGGGGTCTGCAGGTCTGGTTCCCATCCTGGCTCCACCCACAGGGCTCCCTTACGTTATGGCCAGGAATGGGAGGCCCAACCAGAGAACTCTGGGGGGAGGGGGGCTGCCCAGGTACCTCTCCATTCCTTAACCTTAAGATCCGGAATCTTCAGGGCTCAGAGGAGGATGCCAGCACCCCTGGCAGTTCCCATTGGTCAGGAGAGATGGTGGTGGGGACCATTTTTCCTGCTTCCTATTAGAGGATGATGGTTCCAGCTCTGTGGGTTCCACAGCTGCCATAGCAACTCGACTTAAAGGTTCTAAAATGAGGAGAGGGGCTCAGAGTGAGCTCCTTCTTTAGCATATGAGGCTAAACCATTTAGGGTGGTGGGCAGAGCTTCCAAGATGGGACCTGGGGATCTGGGTCTCTCTGGCTCCCCCTACCCTGTTCTCCAAACCTTCTCTACCACCACCAGTCTCACTGTGGGGCACTTCCCGGCTCTGCTGATGTCAGCTTGGGTACCTGGATGGGCAGGGCATCCTGGCCCTCAATGTGGACAGGGGCTGGGGTTGTGGGAGGACCACAGGCAAGGAGCAGCCATCTCTGCTTTGCGTGTGCACATATGTATTATCTAGTCAGGTATTTATCTCTGTGTTATGTGTCTGAATATCTGAAGGTGCACAACTATTTGTACAAGTGCACAAGTGTGTGTGTGTGTGTGTGTGAAAGAGGGTCAGAGGTTCTCAGACATTCCTGATCACCTGTACACAGGTTGGTGCCTATCCTCAGTGTCTGGGAGGAGCTGGCTCCTTAACAGAAGTGGGTGGTGAGTTATTTTGTAAAGTGGATAGCAACCCCCTTAAGCTTCAGGGGCATATCGGAAATTTGCAAGATCCTGGCAGAACTGCTGGCACAATGCTCTGTGTGCCAGCCTGCTATCTAGCAGAGGCTTAGAGAAGCCCGAGTAGTGTCAGCCCCTGCCAGCTCACTGGGGGCAGGGCAGGCCAGCCTGTGTGAACTGAGAGGGCAGCATCAGTCCCTCTGGGGGAAATCCAAGCCGAGGCCAGATCCTGCCTGGCGGGTCTGTCACCCTCGTCTCAGCTTACACTTCCAGGGAAACTGTTGCCCTGGGTGGAGGCTGGCCCCAGATATCAGGGCCCTGAGGACCCAGCCCCGGGCTCCCGGGATAGGCAGGACAGAGCATGGGGTGTGGCATGGAGACACCCTTGGCAGGGCCCTGTGTAAGGCTGGCCTGGAGGGTGGCTTGTGAAAGGAAGCGGGGCTAGCACTGCAAGCTCTGGGGGTCCCCACCGATGGGCTCTGGCCACCCTTGGGGGCAGGCTTCTCAGTGTGGCAACAAAAGTTGCCTGGGCCTAGGGGTCCGGCCGACTCTACTGCTGCCTTGCTGTGTGTGACTCTGGACAACCCTCCCCCGTCTCTGATTCTGTCTCCCTGTGGTCCTCTGGGGGCCCGTTAAGCAGTGATACACCTGGGTTCCAGGTGTCCTGCCAAATCTTCTGAGTGTGGAGAGGATCTGAGAGGCCAGATGCTGAGATGTGAAGGACATCACAGGAAGGGGTGGTCCAGGGGCAGCTGGTGGGGAGGAGGGGATGTCCTCTCTTGCTCTAGTTTCTGGTTTAGATATTACACACATTGAAGAAAGAGGTGACTCTGGTCCCCAGACACAGGTCAGCTGCCTGCCAAAGGCTGGCTGGGGCATCCACTGCTGTGCTCAGGCCTCTCCCCCTCCCTCCTCCAACACTAAGACACTTCTCAGGCCTCTTCTGAGGACTTCAACTGACTCCCAGGGCCTGAGGTGTCCCCTAGGACCCAGAATCTGGGAGACCCTCAAAAGGGAAAGGGCTGGAGGGTGGTGGCTCCTAAGCAACTCATAAAGGGCCTTCTGGAGACCCTGTGTCTGAAACCCACCCCTGACCAGATGACAGCCTCTCGGGCCACATACAGGGACAGTTAGCTTTTGAGAATCCTTGCTGCTTACTCTGCCTTTGGGAAGGAGCACTCTTGGTCCTCTTGTTAGAAGGGTAGAGGCCAGCAGAAATCTTCCTGGTGAAAATCTGCATTGTGCATGGCAATGCTTCAGCCTCCCCGTCAGCACCAGGGCCCAGCCTTGGGGTCCCCACGTTCCTCTCACTCTCCTCACCTTTGCTGCTCCAACCACCTGAGAGGTGGGTAGGGAAGAGATGGGGTTTGGAGGCCAGAATTCAGGCTAAAAAATCCAGGGCTGGGACACTGAACATCTCTTCATTTCCTTTTGTACTTGAAGCTCCTTGTAGAGGGCCTAGCCTGTCTACTAAACCTAGGGGCTTTGGTCCCATCCCACACAGAGCGGGCAGAGATTTACAAGGCCTAGGAGATGGAAGTTCAGGGCGCTTGTGGTCCTGTCCACCCTGCTGGCTGAGGCCCAGTGGGACGGCCTGCCCCAGGGGAGTGCAGGCTGGCGTGGGCAAGTGCCCAGTGCAGTCAGACAAACAACACACAGCTGTCCAGAACCTCCGAAGCACCGTTTATCCAGGTCCCATGGAGCCGAGTGTCCCCAACTGCCTGCCCCCAGTCCTCAGTGCCTGTGGCCTCAGACTGCTGTGGGGCCACAGACCCATGCTTGCCTAGCCAGACCATCCAGGTGGGAATGAACTGGCCTCAGACCCTCCTCCATCCCACACTCCCAGGGGCCTCATCAGTCCTGGCTATCTCAGCACCATGTTGAATAGCTTCCTTGCAATCTGCCTTGAATAAGCCCATCCCTAGAGCAACCCACCCACCTTGCACTCTGAACACATTATTCTACTGGCTATGGCTTCCAGAGAGTGGAGGGGCTCTCTCCTCTGTCCTCTGCTCCAGGGAATACCATCTTCCTAAAAGACCAGGGGGGAAAAGTTTTTCTCTCAACCCTGGGGCAGAGACAAGGGGAGGCTGGCTTGGAGAAAACACCCAGGAACGCCCATCTGCACCCTCCTTTCCCTTTCTTCTCCTTGCCCTCTTAGCAGCCGGGGTCAGATGTGACTCACCCAAGGTCACAGGCCCAGGACCCAGAGTCCTGACCCATCTAGGTGGTTGCTCTGGTTTTGACAGCCCAAACTAGTTCCAGGGCAGGGGACTGACTCCCAGCCTGTTTCTGCCCTTTCTCCAGGCATGGAGTGAGCTGGGAAGATTCTAGTTCTTGACTCCACTCTGTCCTGGACCCCTGGAACTTCCTCCCAGCACCCTCCACCGCTGGTGTCCTCAGGTCTCTCTGGCTCTGGGGACACTCAGACAGCACCAGGGCATGGGAGCAATGGGGCTGGGCCTAAGCAAGCCTGTCCCTGGCCTGATCAGTGTCCGGGCCCAGGCCAGGCCTCACACCCAGTACTGGCCATTTTTGAGGGCAGGGTTGGGTGTCCGGCAGAACTGCAGCAGCTCTGGGTCGGGATGTCCCCCTGGCGGGGACCCGTGGCCTGACACCGCGGTGAGCGGGATGGCCTGGCCCGGCTCCACCTTGCGGAAAGTCTCCGTGTCGCTGGCCAGGCCATTGCGGGGCTTGGCTGCCAGCACCTGGACGTTGTGCTTGCCTGTCTTGTTGCGTTTGCGGAGGTAGAAGAACAGGGGCAAGATGAGAGCCAGCAGCAGGAGGACCAGGCACACGGGGATGATGACGCTGAACATGTTAGCCTCGAGGAAGCCCAGAAAGCCAGCCCTGGCCACGGCGGGCACGGTGCTGGAGGTTCCTGGGCCTGGCTTGCCTGTGGGGGCACCACTCTCTGGCCTCCCTGCTTCTGTCCTTGCAGTCTGAGGGACACTGAGCAGGGTCACACTATAGCGCCGGGACGCATTGTAAGGCTCAGTGCCAAAATCCAGAGAGGCCACAGCAGGCGGGACACCCTTTGCCCATAGCTCCAGAGTGAGACTGTCGCCTGCAGCGCCGGGGGACCCACCTTCTGGCCTGCCCACCTCCAGCCCCAGCCTGCCTTCCTCAAGGTCCTGCTGTGTGAACTGCTCCACAAGCTGGCTGCCCCTGAGCTCCATCCTGGCCTGGGGCACACGGACTACACGGCCGTGCTGGGGTCCCGTCAGGAGCTGAAAACGGGGCACACTGCCTGTGCGGTTGGCCAACTCACCCGCGTCTAGGACAGTGGAGTCCAGGCGCAGGGTGGCACCCTGGGGCCATGGTCCACCTGCCCACACATGCAGCAGCGCCCTCACAGTGACGTTCACTGTGGCTGATGCATTGGCACCCCTGGCGAGTGCCAGGATGCTGAAGTGGTCACGGGAGGAAGAGAAGTTGGTGAAAACAAAGACCACTTCACCCTGGTCTACCTGGACCTGGCTGAAGGCTGCGGCTGGCTGCCCGCCCACCAGAAGATGCCCGTACCGGGGCCCCTGGGTGAGGCGGTATGTGGCGTCTGGCTCCTCCCGGTCAGAAACCACCTGGAGTTGCTGCCGGCTCAGGGAGGAGCGCCCTACAGCTTGCGGCACCTCTAGGGGTGCCCGTAGCTGTACCTCAATGGTGGACGGCAAGACGTCCACAGCCAGAGACATGGGTAGGGGTGGACTGGCTCCATCAGACACGCTCAGCTGGAAGATGCCGGCCACACTGCTCCCATTGGCCACAAAGGCTAGCCGCCCTGCATCCACATCGGCCTGCGTGAAGCGGCTCACAGGCCCTGCACTGGCCCCCGCCAGGCTCAGGAATCCATTGTGGGGTGCTTGCTGCACTTCATACTCGATCTCCCCGGGAGCCGAATCTGGGTCCACCACACTCAGCTGGGCCCGGGAGATGGAGGCACGGGAGCCTCGGGTGAGCTGGAGTGGGATGGAGGCCTGTGGCTGAGGTGGCCGCTCATTCACATCCCGCACCGTGATGGTGAAGGCCTCTGAGGTTTGGGGTCCTGCCAAGGAGGCCCCCGCCGGCCTCTGGAGGTGGGCACGGAAGCGGAAGCCATCTGGCTGGGTGCCACCACCACCGTGGGCATATACCAACTGTCCTGCAGCCAGCTCGGATTGCAGGAAGTGGGGCTGCCCAGCGTGGAGGGGCTCCTCGGACACCAGCAGCTGGCCCCTGGTGGGGAAGTGTGTGATCTGGAAAAGTACGTCATGCTCTGGGCGCTGGGATGATGGAATACTGGCCAGGAGGTTGGAAGCGTCGAGGGCAGCTCTGGTGATCTTGGCCCGCTGGCCTTCGGGGACCCAGAGACCTGGGGGTGGAACACAGGCTATGAAGGTCCAGTCCACTGAGGGAAGAGCCGTCGAAGGCAAGGTGTGCCTCCCCCCCTCAGACCAAGTACCCCAGGATGGGACTCAGAGTTCCCAGGAGGACAAGGACCACATATCCCCTCTGACCTCAAAGCCGCTTTACCCAGCCGTCCTCCCTATAACCTACCAGGTCCTGGGGGCGGACCTTGGCCCTGTGTCCCCTCCTCTCTGGGCCTCTCCCAGTGTCCCCCTAACTTTGCCAGCCTGTCATGCTGTTCACCTTTGTTCCTCCAGAGGCGGCTGGGGCGCTGGGGACAGGCAGCCTCGAAAGACACAGCCACAGCAAGAGTGGCAGCCACATCGGGGGCAGGGGGTGAGGCCAGCCGTAGCTCCAGGGCATCGTGGGCCTCCCAGAAGGGCTCGGAGGGCATTTTGTGCTCATAGAGAACATTCCCGGCATAGACCTGTGGGGAGACCCCATCGTTGGGACAAGAGGCAGTTCCAGCCTGTGCCCAGGCGTGCCCAGGAGCCGACTCCAGGCTGGCGCTGGCACTGGGCACTCCACCCACCCCCTGACCACTCCTCAGTGCCCGGCCTCACTCTAGGCTCTCCTGGTTGTGCCTGCCTCTAGGTCTGTAACCCTTGCTCTCCCTCAGTGGCTCAGTGGGTCACCACTAGGCAGCCCTGTGGCAGTGAGAGCTGGGCTCTGCAGACAGATGCCTGTCACATCCGGGCTCTGCCGCCTTGGGCAAATCTCCTCACTGAGCCTCTGGGGAAAGCAGTACTTCACCTGTGCTTCTCTTGCCTGCTGAAGACAACACTTCTACCATTTCCTTTCTTTCTCCACTGGCATCAATTCCCCCACATGGACCGTTCCCATCATTATGAAACCATACTATCCTTTCTCCCACCTTAAAGAAAAAACTCTTGACTTCAGTTTTCCCACCAACATTTGCCACGCCTTCTTACTGTTCTTTGTAGCAAAACTCCAAAAAGAATAGCCCACACTCCCCCTCGTGCTGTCGGAAGCGCACTCCACCTAGGCTTTGCCAGGGGTACCAATGACTTCTGCGTTGTTGGATCCGATGGTCAGTTCTCAGGACACGTCTTACCTGCTCAGCAGTGTTTGTCACATGTGAGCATCCCTTCCTCTAAGGCCCCCTTGCTTCCAGGATGGCCCGCTGTCTTAGGTTTCTTCCTACCTCACAGACTCCCTTCTTGGTACCTTCTCTTCTCCCTTGTCTATGGCTTGGCCTTGAGACTTTTCTCCATCCATGGGTATGCCCCACGCACTCTCGTTCAGTCCTCAGTGCCAGCTATGTGGATGACCCCCTTACTTGTATCTCCTGCTTGGACTGCTCTCTCCTGAACCCCAGCCTCTCACATTCACCTACTTCCGGGGCAGTTCCGCGTGTGTCTCACACTGCGCATGCGCAGTGAGGACTGCAGCCCTGCACGCCTCTCGTCCCCCCACTGCAGAGTACAGTAGCTCTGTACCCTCCAGTGGCTCAGGCCGAACTCTGGCATCATCCCTAACTCCCCTCCTCCGCCCACACCTCATCATCTCTGGCTTGGATTACTGCAATAACCTAACTGTGGCCCAGCTTTGGCCCCTGCTCCCCTCCCCCACAGTTTGTTCTTAACACAAAGCCAGAGTGAGCTTTTAAAAAGTAAGGTTAGGGCCGGCCCAGTGGCGCATTGGTTAAGAACTGGCTTGGGATGCCAGAGGGCCCGGGTTCGGATCCCACATATGAGGGCCAGTCACACTGCCCTCCACAGCTAAGATGCTAAACAACAGCTCAACCTGGAGCTGGGCTGCTGTGGGTCTCCTGCGACGGCATAGGCTGCAGCCCCTGTGGCAGTGGGTTGCCATGGGCTACCATATGTAGCCAGCAGCCAGCGTGAGCGGCCAGCAGCCGCAGTGAGCGGCCATCCAGAAGCCGGCGACTGATCTGCCTTGCCCAGGAAGAGCTCAATGATGGTGCCAACTTGGGCCAATGAGGCAATGTCCTTCACAACTAGACTAAGGAACGGAACGACGGCAACTTGTCTGTTCCCCTTCCCCTGATTCCCCAGCCCTGTTCCCATCCCCTCAATTCCCCAATAAAAAAAAAATTAAAATAAATAAATAAATAAATAAAACCTACAATATAAAAAAAACAAAAAAGTAAGGTTATGTTACTTTTGCTCAGGTAGTGCAATACCCCACCATTTGACCACAGAGACCCCATTGTGACCCCGCTACCCCTGCAACCTCATCTCCCACCACGCCCCCTCAGCAACCCCGGTGGAGCTAGGGCTATCTGCACATTAAACCCCGTGCACAGCCTTCACTTCCATAAAGAAACGAACTCTTCCCCCTTCTGATCCAAATATATCCTCTTGGCTTATCTTTTGTTTTCCCCTTTTAGGAGACACAGAACTATTTTCCTTCTCTCACAAAAACAGGACTTATGCAATCTCAAGATGGAACCTGGCTGGTGTGGGAGACTGGTGAACTGGGGAGCGCTGCCTGTTCCAAGGGGAGCACAGATCAGTCAAAGGGGGTGGTAGCTTCTCAGCTGATTGCTGAAGGAGGGAACACAGGCCTTTTCAGAAACTAGAAATCAGATTTTTTGGTGACCATTAATTAAAGGTGTATGCTAACCACTAATTTAAAAATATTAAATGCATTGTGCAGGCCAGATAAAAACACATCTGGGGGCCAGATGTGGCCTGCAAGGGCTGCCGGCTATAACCTTTGGCCCAGGCTGAAGGGGGAGCAGGAAGGAAAGGGAGACCTCTGGGAGTAAGGATGGGAGGCAGGGTGCCTGGGTATAGGAGCATCTGTGGGTGGGATGGATCTGGCTGAGGGTGGGGCAAATCGCAGGCAAGGTGGGGAAGACTCTCTGAGCTCTGGGAGCAGTGTCTTCTGGTGAAAAAAGTCTTGGACTAACAGTCAGAAGGTATAGTCCTGGCTTTGCCTCATACTAGCCATGTGCTGTGAATAAAGCCATCTGACCTCTGTGAGCCTGTTTCATTATCTGCAAAACAGGGTCAGTTGTTCCCTGCCCCATCCAGCTCAGAGTATTGTGGGGCAGTGGTGATGTCAGACATCACCCAGGCCTGCCCTGCCCACTTCTCCAAGGGGGATGGGTCACTGCTATGCGGCCTTCTCCCAACTACCCTGTGTGGCTCTGCTAGCCTGCTCCCTGGTGGCCATTCAATCTGATCCTTCAGATTGCTGGGGTGTGGGGGAAGCATTGTAGGGTGGGGGAGGGGCTCTGAAGGCCTGGTCCCATTCCCTCCCCCTTCCTGGGCATCCAATGACAAAGGCTCCCTGGGACTCAGGGTGCACAGCTGCGGCAGCCACCAGCCTGCTGAATATTTCATTGTACAGAGTGGGCAGGAAGAGGGCCATAGCAGAGGCTAGAGCTCCCGGAGAACAGAGAACCCAGGCCTCGAGGAGAACCCAGGCCTAGAGATATGGATGTGAGACACCCAAGGAACTTCTTCCCACCCCTGTTAAAGCCACCTTCTTTCCTGAGGCCTGAAAGCTCCCCACCTGCTCTGCTTTCGGGGAGAACCAAGGCTGCTCTGCTAACTCTTGTACTTAGGAGAGGTGCTAAGTGCTGGCTGCTGGCACTGGCACAGTTAGCCAGCAGCCTTGCAGTCTGAGTGTTTACTGGTGGCCTCTGGTGTGCTCTGGGACAGCTCAGCCCTGAAGCTGCTGTGATGGACAGATGGTAGCTTCATTCCCAGCTCGACCTACTCTGCTGCCTTCTGTCCACTTACATGCTCCCAGGACCCACTCTGCTTGCTGGCCCCTGACCTGAGCCCCAGGCTCACACCTCTGGCCACAGGCTCAACAGTTGCCTTCATCTCAGACTCCATCCCCCTAACCAACCACTTGTTCCTCACCAGCCACTGGGATATACCAGCATCCCCCATAAAGTGTACCCAATTGCAGCTTCCTTCTGGAAGCCAAGGCCCAGGACCTGATTCCTGCTCTGGGCCCCTGTCATCCTGACCTCCTGCATCTTTCTCCCTCACCATGAAACACTATGCCCTGTTTGCCCTACCAGCCTGGCAAGGCATGCATGGCCTAGACCATGGGGACTCAGGGGGTGTCTGCTGCCAATGATGCTGGAGCTGGTGCCCATGACCATATGTATGTCCATGGCAGAGTGGGCCACCTGAGGCTGTAATCTGAGCTGGGGCTGTAGAGAGTTGGGCCCTTACCTCAGCCTGAGTGAAGTTCACCAGGGCCTCCCCAGTGTTGCTCTGCTGGGCATGGAACAATCGGCCAAGCTGAGGGCCCCGCAACACCTGGTAGAGCAGGTGGTGGGGGTCGGTGCCTGTGCTGGAGCTGGCTCTCAGGTTCTGGCTGCTGAGTGGCTGGATGGACCCTGCGAGAGGCAAAACAGGCCTATCAGCCTTTGACCAGAAGCCAGGACAAGGCCTGTGAGTACTGGAGAGGCAGCCTGACCCTGGTGTGTCACCCACTCTCGGCAAACCCACCTGGGCAGACAGTCAGCGTCTGGCTGCCCTCCAGTGAGAGAAGCAGCTGCTTCTGGGCCATCACACGGAAGAAGTGTCCAGGGGAAGTGTGCTTGCCATCAGAGACATTGAAATGGAAGCCTCCGTCCAGGGCTCCTGAGGAAGGGTGAAGGTGGGTCTCACTGGTCCATGCTGGTGCCCCATTCTCAGGGTGTCCCCACCTCTTAGCACTCACCTCTGTGTGAGAACAACACGAGCCTGTCATCCAGCTGGGCCTGTGTGAAGCTGTGGGCCTCAGTGTCCCGCGCCGCCTGCAGCACCACCCGTCCATTGCTGGGCTGCTCGATGGTGTAGACCAGGTCCTCGGGCTCTGAGTCGCTGTCTGTGCTCCTAAGGGCTGCTGTAGGGATGGGCACAGTGGCCCCCTCCCACATCTGGGGACACAGGCCTATGAAGGTTCTGTTCCCAATGGCATCGAGGTCTGTGCCATTCTGGGCTCCCCTGCACAAAGGGCTCCACCCCATTCACCTTTCCCTGTTACCCTAGGGCCCCCATGCCCAGGCTCTCTGCTCCCATCTGCCTTAATCCTGACTGTCCCTCAAGGATGGCTCATGTCTCCCTACCTCAGGAAGGTCCCAGCTATTACCCTCACAGGCTTCTCACCCCTCAGACATCTGACAGACAGCACTACTTAATCTTCTTCTGCCTCATGGGCAGGGCAGACCCTCAATAGTTAGTCTGGGCAGGGACTGGGCACACTATGGGAATGGTGACTTTTGTCTGCCCAAGATACTTAGAAATAGGTTCCCTTTCCAGATGAGGTAGGGCGTGGGAGGCAGGGACAGCTGGAGAGGCTGATGGCTGGCCACCATCCTGTAGCACTGAAGCAGCACTGGGATGAGGGCAGTCACAAGCCCCAAGTGGGTGGGTGAGGGGTGCCTGGGTGTGGGTAGCCCTTCCCCATGCTCAGAGTGAAGGGGAACCCCCTCAGGCCTCCCACCTGCCAGCAGGACAGGGTTCTGCTTCCAGAGTCCTGTTAGATGCTATGCTGGGCCAGCAACTTGTGAGCAGTATTGGAGGGGGGAATCCCATACCTGGAGAACTGGGCCCTCTGGGATTCCTGGGCCACCTCCCCACCCCCAACCCAGCATAGCTCTAGTAGGCTCCTGGCACAAACACATAACAGCACCACCTGGTGGCTGAGCTGCCACACAGCACCGCCTGCCTGCACTTCTGAGCAGCCCTTTTGCAGGCCTCCCCACCACCAGGCTGCTCCCCACATGCATATACCTATACCACATCCTATACCACATCCTATACCACAAAAATGCCCAGTGCTCATGTCACGGACAGCCTGTAGCCCTCCTTTGAAGCCTTCCATGGATCCTGCTGACCCGGAGCCCACACCCTAGAAGTCAGCATTCAAGGCCCTGCCCATTCACCACCTTGCCGGGCGGCCTGGTCAAGCCATGCCCTTCCTGTTCCACTAGTAACTCCCTTCGTGGCTGTGGAGAAGTTCTGTCACCTTTCTGGGCCTCAACTTCTACCTCTGCTGAATGGGGGCACCATGGCTGTGCGGTGGTGTAAGGCACAGGGGCTTGGGAGCCAAGGTGTGGCCTTGGCTTGCTAGGGGTGGAAACAGGAAGCTTCATGGCCCCCACCTGGAGTTCACCCTTAAGGGCTTGAAAGAACTTTCTTCAGGAGTTCTGGTCCTGAGCCATAGAAAAAGCCTCCTGCTGTGGGTGAGTCCAGGGCCAAGCGTGGCCATTCACAAGGCTTGCTACTGCACTTGTGAGTGTCCAAGAACACTGCCACCTGCCTCACGCCTGTGTTCTATTTTCAGTGCAATAGCTCCTTTCTCTTCCCAGCAACCTAGTGAGGCATGTGGCAGTGTCTCTTTTTAATTAGGGAGGAGGAAAGTGGGGCTCAGATAGGGGGAAGCTGTGTGCTGGGCCTCTCTCCAGGAGGGATGGTGGGAGGAGTCCTAGCATGCTCTTACCTGCAGGCCTGTGTTTGTGGTGAGGATGGGCGGTTGGTCGTTGACAGGCAGGATGGTGACGGCCACGGTCACAGGTTGGCTCTGGCGGTCCATCTCGGAGGCATTAGCCACTAGAACGAAGCTGTCTGTCTGTATCTTGCTTCCGTCATGTACATAGCGGATCAGCTGTTGCTCCACCTGCAGGCAGGTCCAGGGCTGGGGGGTCAGGTCCAGCAAGCACCCTGTGCCCTGCCCTTGGGTGCAGGAGGAGACCGAGTCCCTCAGGGCTTCAGGTTCTGCGGGTGGGGACAGCCCTTTCTCACAGAGTGAAGGAGTGAAGGACATGAGGACAGTCATTTCTATCTGTCCAGTGAGGAAGGAGTGAGCTCAGGCATCTAAGGCAGAGGTGCTCCAGAAAGGTGAGCTCTCTGCCTCCTCTCTGCACATACCCCCACACTGGGTGTCCCTAGGGCCCCCTCTTGGACCCCAGAACGGGGCTACACCCCTGGGGCCTCCCTGACAGCATACCTCTCTCCAGGAGAAGGTGCTGAGGGTCACACCTTGAGGGCCTCGCTCTCTCCGCAGGGCCCCATGCTGGGGAGGCTCCAGCACCTGCAAGTCGAGGCCTGGCAGTGTAGGGAAGTAGGGCCCAGCGATGCGGAGCAGTGGTGGGGCCAGAGTGTGGGTGCCGCCCTTGGGGATGCTGAAGTTTTGCGCCTGCAGTGGGATGGCAGCAGGCAGCACCTCCAGCTCCATGCGGATGCCCTTGAGGGGAGTGCCCAGGCCTGAGGCCACATCCAGGGAGAAGGCATCACTCCAGGCCTCAGGGTGGGAGTGCAGGTACAGGACCCGGCCTGCACCCACCGCCTCCTGGGAGAAGCTCTGCACAGGCTCCAGGCTGGTCGGCTCAGCTGCAGTGGCGCCGTGGGACAACATCACCAGGTAGCCGGCACTCGGTGGGGTCTTCACTGAGAACACAATGTCTGTGGCGGGCACTCCCTCCTGGGCTGCCTGGTTAATAGAGGGTCACAGGGACTCATAAGAGGTACACAGGGAGGTCGTGGTTGCCTGAGACACACTCCCTGAGATGCACACAATCACACATCCTCAGATTCAGTGACACAAAACATACAATGCCACCACACACTGACGTGTGGACAGAGACACATAATTGTCCCACACGTGTACACACACACACACACACACACACACACACACACACACACAGAACCCCTGCCCTCACTATTGCCACTCCTTACCACCAGAGGGTGCCCCATCCCTCTTAAAACACAGACTGACATTAGGCTTCCAGAGCTTGCAGACCCTGGTTCAGACAAAGGGTTGCTGGGTGCTCTGTCACCTGATTGTCCAGCCCCAAAAGGCTACACAGCATTCCCGAATGCACATTCCTGATTCTGTACCTTCGCCTGGAATACTGTTCCCCCATCTCCTTCTATTGAAACCCCAGATTCTTCAAAGCCTGGCTCAAAAGCTGCCTCTTCCAGGGCAAAGACATACTGATGCCAGACATGTTCAGTCACATTCTGCCCAAAAGTCCACAAGGGGCTCAGAAATTGGCAGTGTAGGGGAATAAGGCCCAGAGAGGGCAAGGGACTGGCCTAAGGTCACACAGCAAGTCAGTGGGGCTGCTGGATGGTCTGTGGTTGCTCTGAGATTCCTGGTGGTCAGCAGCCTTCTCCAGACCATGAGTCCTGGTCTGAGGTCTGTGAAAAGAGCTGAAAACATGGGAACCTGGGGGACAGCCAAGCCTGTCTGCAAGGCCTGTAGTTCTCAAAGTTTGTGCCCATGGAAACCCAGGAGAGAACTTATTGTTACTAGAATACAGATTCTTGGGCTTGGCTTCCGATATTCTGTAGCCCGGTGGAGCCCAGGAATCTGTGTGGTTAGCCACAGCATGAACACATGTGCACATGGCATGTGAGGCACACACAATGCAAAGGCAGCTGCATGTACAGCATCTCCCAGGAATCCCCAGGCACACAACATGCACGTGTACAGGAGCACGCCCAAGGCATGTGCACACACCCAAGCTGAGAGCCACCACAGGCACACCCGAAACACCCATGCACGCACAGCCAGAAGGCTGGATGGAGGGGCCCCTTTACCCTGCCCACAGCCCTGCTCATCTCCCCAGCCCTTTACCTCTAGCTGGTCCCTTCTGATCTCAGCTGCCTCCCCCTGGAAAACATAGATCTTCTTGTGTTGGACCAGGTGCAATGGGGCCAGTGGTGCCTCTAGGGCAATGGTTACTTGTAAGGTGGCATCCGTATGCATAGGCCCTGCCTCCACAGAGAAGGTCAGGGTGTCATGGGGGCTGAGGCTGCCGTTGTGGCTGTAGAGAATGGTCCCGTCCAGCAGATCCTGCTGAATGAAGGCTGTGGCTGGCTGGCCGGCCCGGAGCAGCTGCCCCCAGCGTGGGCCGGCTGTGACATGGTAATGGACCTCATCCCCGCTGCGGATGTCCAGGTTGGTGTCTAGGTGCAGCACAGCTGTGTCGATGGTGCCCTGGCCTCCTTGGGGGACCACGAGGCTAGAGCCATTGGCCACACGGAGAAAGGGCTCCGAGGCCTGTACTTCAAGCAGCGCAGTGGCCTGGTGCTGCCCATCAGACACCTGCAGCTGGATCCAGCCACGGTCAGCTCCCGAGTGCACGAACAGGACTCGTTTCTTCCTGAGGTCCTCTTGGGTGAAACGGTAGATGGGCCGCGTGGGCTCGTCCACAGACACGATACTGCCAAAGAGGAGGTCCTTGCGGGTCAGCACCAGCTGGGGATCAGCAAAGCCCGAGTCGGCATCACTAAAGGCCACATCATCTGTAGTGAGCAGCCGCCGCCCATCCCGGGCCACATGGAAGACTCGGCTGATGGTCTGCACCGGGGCGTGGTCGTTCACGGGCTGGATGGCCACTCGGAAGACGCCCCGTACCTCCTCCCAGGCCATGCCACCGCTGCCCTCGCCCTGGCGGATAGCCACAAATGGAATGTCATCCTCTGTGGTCTCAGAGTCATCATGCTGGTACACCAGCCGGCTGTGCAACAGGTCTTCATTGGTGAAGGATGTCACCGTGGTGGTCTTGTCCTGTGACCCCCGCCATGCCAACCTCCCATGGCGGGGCCGCTCCATGACCTCATAGAGATAGCTGGCACTGTTGAGACTCTTGACGAAGAGGTGATCAGCGGAGAGGATGGCCTCACCACCCTCGGGCACCAAGAGGAGGACATTGGTGAGGACGGGAGCATCTGGGTCACCACTGATGTGGATGTGGAAGGTGTAGAGCGGGGAGAAGTGTGGCGGAGCTGTGACACGGAAATGGAAGACATCCTCGACCGCCTCTGAGGCACGTGCGGTGGCCCCATAGGTCACCCGACCAGCCTGCAGGTCATCCTGGGTGAAGCCCTGACCGTCTGACAGCCTCGTGCCCTGGAGCCGAAGATTGCCCTTCCTGGGGGCCTGAACCACCTCGTAGTAGAAAGTGGTGGGGCTCGGGTCTGCCTCTTCCAGGGTGGCCTCCAGGTGGGCTGTGGTGAGGGCCTCCTGCTGGGTGTTCTGAGTGTGAAGGGGCTCTAGCCGCAGCAGCCTCACAGTGGCTCTCTGGGCTGTCACTGGGAAGGACAGGTTGCTCAGGGTCTCCTGGCCCACCTGCACCTCCAGGACCAGCTTCTCTACTGTATCCTCGGCACGGTACTCCACGTCGGTGCTCAAGTACCTCACGCGGCCCTGCTTCACGTCCTGCTGGTGGAAGGCCTGCGTGGCCTGCCACTCGGCACCCTCTGTCCCGCCTGCCCCCTGTTTCTGTAGCTCCCCGAACTTCAGGGCCCCCGTGGCTCGAAATAGCACACTGACGTCCTGCCCCACCGCGTTTGTCTCCACCGACAGGTTGGCGGGCAAGACCAGGACAGCGGAGCCCTGGGCCAGGTGCAGCCCTGTGTTGTGGCGGACCCGAATGGCTGGCCGGACAGCCACCACCTTCAGTGTGCTCGGGGGGCTGGCCTGCAGCCCGTCACTGACCCGGAACATGAGGTCCTGGGCGGGACCGTCGTGGTGGACATAGACGAGGTTGCCTGCCTCCAGCTCCCGGCAGGAGAATTCTGTCACTGGTTCCCCAGGGTGGTCTCGGTGCTCCACGGGGCGGCTGGCTGGGGGCCCGAGCAGCTGGAAGGTGAGGCCCTCACAGGTGGAGTCAGGGTCGTAGACCTGGAAAACTTCAGGTCCCAGTGGCTTCTGCGTGTGTTCCAGGATCACCATGAGGCTGCCATGTGGGAAGATGACGTGGGGCGGGTCATTGACAGGGTTTACCTGGATCGGCAGAACGTAAGTTTGGCCCCTCCGAAGGCAGGAGGGCACAGGCCCCCGAGCCGTCACCGACACCTCCAGCACCAGCTGGTCAGAGGTGTCCTCGGAGCCATCGTGGACGAAACGGGCCCTGCGGTTCACCACGTCCAGGAGGGTGAACATTTGCCGAGCCTGCGCGCCCGGGATGTCCAGCTCCAGCTGGCCGTGGCGTGGCCCGCGGCTCACACTGAATAACACCTGGGATTTGCGCAGCTCTGCCTCACTCAGGTCCAGTGTGGGCTGCACATGCCGCCACTCAAGCCAGGCTGTGCCACCCTCGGCCACCACCAGAGGGCTGATGGTCAGCAGTTGGGTGAAATTGGCAAAGACAGGAGGCAGCCCTGGTTCAGGCACGCAGGGCTCAGGCAGCTCCATGGCAGGCCACACCTCAGGTGCCAGAGTGGACAAAGCTTCATAGGGGCCATAGGCGTCCTCTTCATACTCGTCTTCTTCAGACCCGCAGCCGGCCGCCATGTTTCGAGTCAGCAAGGCTTCCCGGAGCCCCAGCCTCTGGCCATTGATGCTGAGGTCCTCCATGCAGCCCAGCAGGGAGACAGTGATGGCCTCCGGTGCCAGGCCCAGGCGGTGCTCTTGCAGGTGGCGAGCGGCCTCTGCGTCCAGCCCCCCGAGGAGGAGACTGCCACGTGGCTCCAGGTAGCTGAGGACTCCACGGTGGGAAGTACGTGTTGGGTACTGGTCCACAGAAATTTCCAGCCGGTGAGCATCCATGTGGACACTGACCTCGTGGGGCTGCCCATCGGCCACAGGCACACTGTTGTGCAGCAGCACGGTGCCCTGGCCCTTCTCCACCACAGCCCGCAGGTGCCCCTCGAATATGTCCACATAGATGAAGTCCCCATGCCGGCCCCCTGCCTGGAAGGCCAGAGGCGCCTGCTGGCTCCGCGTGGTGAGTGTAAACTCCAGGGTGCCTTCACCCTGAGTACTCCAGGCAGGGAAGGCAGCCAGCGAGTGGGGCCCGGAGAAGCCCAGGGCCACATCGTCACCAGCAGAAAACTCTTCAGCACAGCCCTCATGCACATCCGGGGTCAGTGGCTGGAGGAGGCTGCGGCCATTGAGGGTGGCTGCATGGAGGCATCCCCTCAGGGGTTGGCTGGTTCCCCTCAAGTAGGGCAGGCCCAGGCTCCCAGTGCCCCCCAAGAAGAGCCCATAGGGCACCTCCAGGGAGCTCCCTGAGACTGGGGCTGAGGCGTTGAGGAATCCATCCACAGACAACAAGGCCCAGCCATCTGACACTGCCAGACGCACAGTGTGGGGGGCAGAGTCGCTCAGCAGTGTCTCTGCGGGGGTCTGCAGTCTCAGCTCCTCCTGGCCGAGGACAAGTCTGACCTGAGGAGAGATGGGGGAGGGAGTGGGGATGGGGCACTGTGAATCTATCACTTCTGCTGGAAAAGCACAGTTGGTTCCCAGTCACACTTGGGTCCCCAAAGCCGAGAGCCTAGGACAAGGACTTCTCATGCAACCCCTTTCTCTTTCCTGCCATCTCTTTACTCATCCTTCAGACACTCACCAAAGTGATCTCCATGAGGCCTGGATGGGCTCTGGGCCCTGGTACGAGTTAGATGTTGTCCCTGCCCACAAAGAACTGACATCTACAAGATGTTCTCCTAGACATTCAACTCGGGATTTTTTATTCTGCCCCCGTTTCCTTGGATGAGAGGTGCCAGAAAAATCACCCTGGGATACAGCAGATTCTACCCTGGGAATCACGGGTTACTCCTAGGAACTCCTTGCCGAGGGTCCTGAGTAGGGCAAACACCAGGATCACCAAGGCAGCCAGGCTCACTGTTCAGGGACAGGGAGCCCAGTCAGAGGCTCTGTGCTGTGAAGGTTTAGTGAGAAAAGCTCCCTGACCTGGATTGAGGTGAGATCCTTGGGGAGAGAAGAGGCACATGGTTATGTCACCAGGACACTGACCCCAGAACTGGCTCTGGTGCAGCGCTCCTACAACCAGATGGCAGAGTTGGGGAACTGAAAGAGCAGAGCACTAAGGACTGTGACCTTGGGAGTCCAAGTACAGAGCACCTCTGTAGGGGCGTGGCCTCCTTGTACCTGGCAGAGAGGGAGAGCATCAGGAGCAGGTTGTACCAGGCTGTGTTCAACAGTGACACCTTGTGGCAGTGAGAAGCAATGGCTGCGGCAAATGGACTGATGGATGACCAAGCCACGGTCCTCTCCCCAGTGGGGTGTGGAAGCAGATGTCTCTCCCAAATTTGGACTAAGACCTTGGCTTCTCAAACTCTTCATGATTAGGGGGAAGCCTCAAGAGAGAGCCAGAGGACTCTTTGCTAATAAAGTTTGGTGGCTTGAAGGATGAAATGGAAAAATGAAAAAGCTGTGGCAGTACAGTTGTTACCATCATCAACAGACATGA
>NW_017731978.1:575670-620914 GCF_001890085.2 Hipposideros armiger | reverse complement strand
ACACAAGGGGTACAGGAGAGGGGACCCAGCCCAGGTGAGAGCCAGGAAGGAAAGGATGTCCATGCTGAGACTTCAAGGAGAGGCTGGAGTTAGGCAGGCGCAGGGAGTGGGTGAGGCAGGCACCAGGCAGAGGGAGTGGAGTGAGAAAAGGCCTGGCAGCCAGAGATCACAGATAACTGGGGAACGGAAAGCCATCAGTGTGGTCAGAGCCCAAAGGGCCAGCTAGGATTGTGGTGAGAAGTGAGGCTGGGGAGCAAGAGGGCCGAGCCAGCTCATGAGGGACGCACAGCTTCTGGGATGCTACTGTCCATTTCACAGTGGAGAACTTGAGACGTCAAGGTGAAAATGACTTGCCCAAGGTCACAACAGCTGGTTGGACGCCACTGAAAGCTAGAGAAAAAGTTCAGCAGGGAGATGTCACTGACCTGCAGGCGTCCAGAGTAGAGCTGCAGGAGAAGGTGGTCAGCTGGGCCTGCTGCCAGGAGAAGCAGGCCTTCGGGCTGGGGTGTGGAGAACTGCAGCTGTAGGTCTATGTTGGTCAGAACTGGGGCCACAAGCACCTGGAGGTGGTTCTCGCCGAAGAAGGAGGCTGTGTGAGAGAGGGTGCTGTGGTCAAGGCTCAGACCCTGCCTGGAGGAGGAGAGGTACTGCAGAGTGGGTGGGTGGGCTGCGGGGAGGGGCTTCATGATGGTGGACCCTCACGGCTCTCCTATGTGGTGCTGTCCAATGGACCTCAGCCAGACCCTGACACCTGCTGGGTCCTGGCACTAGAAGGCATGGCCTCGCCTTGTGTCCAGCCCAGATTTGGCCTCTGAAGGAGGCCTGACCCAGCAATTCCAAGCAACTCAGTTCTCCCCCTTGGAGGTTCCTGGGGCCAGGGCTCCTGCCAGCAATGGCTCTCTTTTCCCGAGTCCCAGTGGAAACTCCATCCTGGATCTGACCCCTCCCTGGCTCAAAGGGAACCCTGGTGTGATCACTTGCCTGGTGGTCACAAACGCCACGACTGGAGTTCCAGAACAACCTTTACCCCAAACTGATTCTCATTCAAGTTCCTTCTCCTGAGTGCCCTTACACTTTGGCTCCTGGGCCACGCTTCCCATGCCATGCCCCACCTCCGTGGGTTGGCTAGGGCTCTGGCTGGGGCCTGGTGGAGGGGCTGTCACGCAGCCCACCCATCCCTGCTTTTCTCTTGGGCCATGCTCCCAGCTGCCTATGGGGGTGGCAGAGACAGCTTGTTGGCCTGAGTCCACTGAGGAGCAAAGGCTCTGAAGCCAGATACAAACCACATGCAGTGCTGGACCCCAAATGGGCCCAAACTTCCTCCATCATCCCATATTGTGTCCTGCTGTAGAGCTATTAATGGTCTCTGGAGAGCAGTCAGGTCCCACCCCATTGTTTCCACCATGACAAGGGAGTCAGGGATGACAACAGCTGAGCTTTCTCCAGGCCTGGGTCTGAGGCTGAAGACAAGGTCTGGAGGGGCTGGGAGTCTGCTGGGCAGACCAACGGACCTCCCAAGGCAGCAGGGGTTTCCCAGGGTTAGTGGTCACTGTGCAGAGCCCCATACTGGGACATCTCCTTTTTTTTTTTTTTTTTAAGAATTTATTGGGGAATTGGGGGAGGGGGACAGCATTGGGGAATCAGGGAAGGGGAACAGACAACTTGCTGTCCTTTTGTTCTTCAGTCTAGTTGTGGAGGACATAGCTTCACTGGCTCATGTTGGTATTATCATTGCGCTTTTCCTGGGTGAGGCAGTCGCTCGCCGGCCATTGGATGGCTGCTCGCAGCAGCTCACGGCAGCTCACAAAAGTGCACACCAGCTGCTGGCCAGCCCCACTGCTAGCCTACGCCGTCGCCGGCGACTCTCAGCAGCCCAGCTCCAGGTTGAGCTGTTGTTCACCACCTTAGTAGAGGGCGCAATGTCACTGGCCCTCATATGTGGGATCCGAACCCAGGCCCTGCTGCTCAGAGCTCGTGCTCCCAAGTCAACTCCTAACCAACGCGCCACTCGGCCGGCCCTGGGACACCCCCTCTTTTTAAGTTGCCACCTCCTTCCAGGCAGTTTCCCCAAATTAGCCTTTCTTGACCTCTAACCTGCTGCCACAATTTCCAGTCCGTTCCTTTGTGGAGATTAAGGCCAAATATAACCTTGACTATGTCCCCAGACATCCAAAGCTGGGGCTGGGGGCAGGCAGGAATGGGTTACAAAGATGATTCATCCCTACTGGGCTTCCCTGAAATCCTGCGTGAGAGATTAAAGGCTGATGGCCTTGATAGGGATGATGTGGCACCAGCCGCATATCTGCTGGTCCCCCGCCAGCCTGAGTCAGCTGACATGTGCCTGAGAAAGTGGCCACTGGAGGGGTCTGAGGCCTGCGTGCACTGAGGGCAGCCAGCACCACCGAGGGCTGTCCAAGAAAGACGTGCTCTTCCTCTGGGCTGAACCGACATCCTCGCGAGTCATCTCTGCTTGCCAGCACTTGCTGGCAACACCAGAACCTTGTCTGAGCAGCAACCTTGACTCAGACAGGAACTGAAAAACCATCTGGGTGGGCACAGCCCAGTTGGCCCAGCAGACCTAAGCCAGTGAGGGACAGCCCAGGGGACTGGCAGGTGGCGGGCGCCCACGGGGCGACTTATCTGCAAGGACAGTGATTCTAAAGAACAAAAGCACACTACACTGAGGGCAGCCACAGCACAGAGTGGTCCCTGCAGGGCACAGCCACCCCTGTGGCCGGCTGGAGCTCATGGCAGCTGGCAAGAGCTGATTGTTAAAATTGTAGGGATTCTGTGAGCCAGATGCTGTTGACCAGTGAGAATACTTATACCGTGGAAAGAGGCCAATACTCCAAATCAGGGCTCCCTCTCTTCTAGAGAGCCTGTTGCTAAACATTTACCTGCCTACCACCCACAGGGAGAGGGCCCATCTCCCTCCTCTGTGTGGGAGTGAGCCCACACACCCATCCGTATTCCCTTTTGCTAAAGGTGGAGGTAAATCTGTCAGGGCATGGTCAGGCTCAGGGCTCTGTACCAGGCAGGAACTGAAGTAGATGGCTGGCTCTAACCACTGAGCCACCTGTCTCCAGTACCCCTCCAGCGGAAAGGGCAGCAGCCTGTTTGGCCTGGTTCTCCAGGCCAGAGTGGCGGTGGTGGGGAGGGGGGCAGCAGGAAGCAGAGGTACTTTCCAGAGGGGCTGGGGTTTGAATGGGCTCATTGAGGGGCTGGGCCCTGCTGTTTCCGGTGGGGCCAGGCGGGGAAGGGCTCACACAAGCAGTCTTGTGCTGCTGGGAGTGCACAGGCCAGGCAGCTTCCCCACCCAACTGCCCCAACAGAAGCCTCTAAGGCCTTGCTGGCCAGGATTTTGGAAACTCTGACAGCGCCCCTCCCCTCCTCCCCCCTTCAGGGTCTCCTTCTTCTGCCCCTCTTACTGTCTTTAATGGGCTGCAGTTGCAAGAACGCAGAATCCATGTCCTGGGGGGCAGTCGGAGAGGTGCTTTGAATGGACAGGGGACAAAGGATAAAGAAGTAATGAGCTAGGAGTCAATCAATTCCAGAGGGCTTCCTGGGGGAGGTGAGGGTGGTGTAGAGGGGCAGAAAGGAAGGAGAACGAGCAGTCTCAGAAGGTAGCAAGGACCAGTGAGAGACTGGCAGGGATATATAGTCTCTGGAAAGTTGAAGACAGAGGAGTAGAGGGAAAGGTAACACAGACCAAGCTGAGCTTAGTGGCCTGATGGGGTGCCGGGTGGTGGGGGAGAAGAGGAGGCATTAGCACTGCTTAGAGACCTGCCCTTTACTCTCCTGGGTCAAGAACACCCACGATTTATCCAAACAGCAGCTCAGGCCTGTAGCAGCTGCAGAAGGGCCCAGTGCAGGCCTCCAGATCACCATTTTGTAAAATAAGCACCCCTCCCCATCCCTTCCTCTTCTTGTCCGTGGGGGTTAGCCCTAGAGGTCCCTCCGGTCCGGGGGTCTGCTGTCTAACATTGGTGTGCAGAGGGTTCATGTTGTGGGCTGCCTGGGTGGTGTCAAGCCTTAAGCATGGGGGGAGCGAGATGCCCCAGGGGGTCTGGGGACAAGTGGGGGATCAGGAAGAGTGCCGCGCGTCTGGGGTACTCTGCCTGGGAGAAGGTATACAGGCGAGTGTCCAAGGCTATGTAGATGTGTATTTGCACGTGTGTGCAAGTGTGTGGGTGGCTGCTGGGGGTGTGTTTTGGGTTTGCGTAAGGCTGTGTGTTTGTGCATGTGCATGTGTGTGGGCCGAGAGATGCCAGGACAGAGCAGCAATTGTGCCCAGGCCTGTCCTGCCCCTCAGTACCCACCCGCCATGACTTGGCTCGGCCTGGCTCCATGAAAGGGGCCCTGTGTTCCTGGAGGGTTCCTGCCCCTCCTGCCCAATGCCCATCCACCCAAGAGGTTTGCTGAAGGTGGGGAAGGCCCACGGAGTTCCACCCTTCCTGCCCACAAACAGGGTGCTGCTGTCTGGGCCCAGGGCTGGGTGGCTCTGACTCTCTTCCTGAGACGAAGGCTGGGAGCACAGAAAGAGCCTGTCCTTCCCCACCAGCCCTTCTCACATGGGAAGGGGAAGCTTAGGCCAAGCAAGCCACCCTCCGGCAGGGCACGGCCTAGGTAGGTGTCTCCTGGCTCCCTGGGTGTACTCCTAGTACATTTACGAGTGGAGACCTGGTCCCTGCCCCTGAGGAACTGCAAAACACAAGTCTTACTTCCATCACTATGTCCAAGTCTCTGCCTGTCAATAGGCTCTTAGGAGAAGTGATCACCATGTGGGGAGTATATCTGCTCATCAGGCTCTCCAACCCCTCCCAGGCTAGCCAGGGGCAGATCTCAAGCATGGGTGCCTTTCCAGCCTGAGGAGTGCTGCAGACCCTGCTACTTCTGAGTCCTCAGAGCCCTTGGGCTAGACCGTCTCTCTCCCTGGCTTTGTCTCTATCCTGTCCTGGCCACTCAGCCACTCTGCTGCCTGTCTCTACCTCTGCTTCTCCTCATCTCTCCCTATCTTTGTTTTTGCCTCCCCTCTTCCCTCTGCTCCATCCTGACTATAACTGGGAGCACCGCCCTTGCCCTAGAACAGTATAGAGAGCCTGGCTCGGGGCCTCTTGCCTCCGCAGCCCTGGGTCCACACTCCCTGTGATGGGTTCCACACACAAGGTTCTCTGTAGCCCTGCCTACAGTAGGGGACTTGGCTTCCACTCCTCAGCCAGAAAACTGGAAGCCCCAGAGGAGAAACAATTGGACAGAGAGAAGCAGAAAGCCTGCAGTCACGGCCCTGCCACCTGTCTGAGCCTCACCCACCTGGGCACCCCCACCCCACTGCACTCCCTGGCAATCCATCTCTGTGTGCCCGTTCCCGCCACATTCCTGGTAGCCTGGGGGCAGCCAGGCAGCCCTGGAGCCAGCATGCGTCATGGGCAGCAGCAGCATTCCTGGGTGTCTGCTGCAGCCTGACTTTATAAGGGAGAAAGTTTGGGAGCTCAGAGCTGCTGGGTAGCATGGCTGGTGAGGAGTGCCTGGGTTCACAGTCGAGGGTGGGCGGTGGGAGCCTTGCACATGTGTATGTTCCGGGGGTACACCCAGTGGTACTGAGACAGAGCAGGAGCTAAGAGCTGGATGTGGGGTGAGAAGGCAGGGCCATATTCATTCATTCATTGACTCATTCATTCATTCATTCATTCATAAATACAATACTGCAGTGATGGGGATGGAGAAGAGGAATCAATCAACCTGGGAGAGCCAGAAAAACTGAGGATGGGAAATAAAGACCCCCCCCCACCCCCACATCCACAAAGACTGAACTCAGGGATCCAGGCTGAGGTCTGAGGAAGGAGATGGAGGAGGAAAAACCCAAGAGAGACAGAGAAGGCAGGATGGTGGCAGTTAGCCTGCTGCTGTAGACAGGAGTGAGGAGGGTGAGGAGGGAGCACCCTGCCGGCCAGATGGGGCAGGAGGGGGTCCTGCTCTGGGTGAAGCTGGACTCCTCCATCATAGCCCCTTGGGCTTTGGCACCAGGTCTAGGGCGGAACAGGGTGAGGTTGGGAAAGTCCCCCTGAAGGAGTCTGAGGGGCTGTGGGTTGGGGTGTTCTGGGAGGGCCAAGGTAGGGAGGAAGGGCCCTCTGTCTTCCCTCATGGGGACGTGTGTGGGTGGCCCTGTGTGAGAGCAGGGATGGGCCAGGTGCCCCTCCCCTGCAGCCGGGCCCTCCCTGAGGTCACTAGGCCCTCTGAGCCTCAGGCCAGATTCCCAGCACACTGCCCCCAAGCCAGGGGACCTCTGAGGAGGCTGGGGTGAAAAGTTCCCTCTGATTTAGAGCCCGGTGGGGCTGATGTATCCTATGCTGTCCCCTCCCACTGCAGAGCTGGGAGAGCAAATACGCTGATATGAGAACTCAGTCCCAGAGAGCACTGCAGATCCCTGCACCCCTCACAGTGGGTGGCTGGGGAGGCTGCGGTGTAGTGGGCCCCGTCTGGCTCTGGATACTGGACCGTGACCCTCCCCGGCCATACCCACCTCCCCAGGCTCCTGGGCAAGGAAGAAGCTGTCATTGTCTATTCAGGCGATTGCATGTCCTACAGCTCCCCCCAGGCTCAGTCCTCCCAAACTTTAACTTTCCCCCATGCCTGTTATCTCCTAAGGTAACATGGGGCAAGGTTTCAGGGCCAGACCAAAGGGATAACGTAACCTGCCTGTGGTGGTAACACTGGAGTGGCAAGAGCCAAGGCTAGATGACTCACCACCTGCCAGGGCTGGCTGCCTGGGAGATGCTCACGTACCTGCAGACCTGTGGTGCTCACTACCTACATCCCTGATTCCAGACAGAGTCCCTAACCCAGGGCCATCCTAGCGCCTGCTGACCACCTGCCCTGAAAGCTACAGCCATAGGAACAACAGTAGGTTCGTTCAAAGTCACAGGGAACTGAAAACAGCAGCCACCCCTCTCAGGAGACAACAGCTTGTCCCAGGGAGCGGGAACGTCAGGCCCCTGCACTCATGGGCACATCTCAACACTACAGAGACTTCAGCTGGGGTCAATGTGGCTCTATCCTCCTTGCTTTGAGAACTCTTGAGCCACAAGACTTACTCTAAGGGTACTTGACCTTGTCTTTCGTTGCCAGGCCAAGGAGGCCAGGGCAGAACAACAGCTTCCTCAGCTATTGGCTGAGCCCTGACCCTGGTCACAGGCCTCAGCTACGGGTCCTCTAACCAAATGCCTGGAGGCCACCCGTGTGAGGGGCATACACTGGGGAACATGTCCAATTTAGGGACCCCTCTGGAACGGGAGTACCCCTGCAGAGGAAGCAAGGGACCAGTGGGGTGGGAGCTGCTGGGCTTCGTCCACAGACGCAGACGGGGCAGGGCTGGTGCCCTGGGCTCCCAGCCATGTATCCCTACCCTGTGGCCACGTGGGGCACAGAGGAAGTGGGAGGGAAAATGAGAGGTTTTGCTGGAAGCAGCAGCCCAGAGTCCACCCAGGCTGGGAGGCTGGGGCCGCAGGAAGCAGGGCCCTCAGTGGAGTCTTTGTGGAGGCCCTACCCTTCCTTAGGCCTGAGGCATGGAGGGGTGGGGCTCCTGTGGCTTGGAGCAATCTGAGAGGCTCTCCCTTGTCTTGTAATTTTCCTCCTTACACAGGGAGGATTTCCAGGCCGTCTTCCATATCCCCTTCCCCCTGGCTTTCCTGGCCCTGGAGGAAACGTGGGACCCTCGTCTCAGTGGGGGAGGCTGAGGTAGAGGTTCTGGAGGATAGAAACAGAGTGAGGGGCCTTGCCTGGCATTGGGCCTGCCAGCCGCCATCCCCAGCAGGGTCCCTGTGAGGCCGCTCCCATTTTACAGGTCAGGAAACTGAGGCGAGGAGGGCAGTCACCAGCGCTGGGGCCTCAAGACGAGCAGCGGGCAGCTCCCCAGCACAATTCAAGCCCCTGTGGGTGTGGCTCCTGAGCTGGGTGCTGTGGTACCAGGGGCAGCGTGTGTGTGCACAGAAGGGGTGTGTTGGTTGCTCCATGTGCCTTGGAAGTGGAGCATCTGCCTGGGTGTGAGGGCTGGCCCCCTGCCTGGGGAAGACGCACTTTTTCCCTTCCTGTCCTTGGGGCTCCCTCTTTCAGGGTTGGAGGAGTGGAAGGAGGAGGGAGCAAGGAAGGGGGACATTTGCTTTCCATGGGTGGTTTGGCAGCTGGCCTCTCCCAGCGTGGCTAGATAGGGTCTGGCTCTAGGGCTGGTGGATCAGGGAGGGAACTTCTTTAGAGCTGGCTGAAGATAGCATGTTCCAGAAACCAGTGATAAGTGCAGGCCATGCCCTTTGGGGTCTTAGAGGTCAGCAAAGAGGCTAGAGAGGCAGGAGCTGTGGGCTCCACTGAGGGTGTGAAGCCTGCCCCCAGGACGCTGACGGGCCAGCACCTCTAGGGCAGAATCCAGGGCTGGAAGCTTGCTGTTAATCTCGTCTCCCCTCTGCTCTGGAATGAGAAACTGCTGAGGACAGGCTGTTGGGGAGGTGTCTTAGGGTTTGGAGACAGAGTTTGTGAGCTGGGACCCGGGGACATTGGAAGCCATGATTGTTGGTCTGGACAGAGGCCTGGACCAATTTGGCCCAGCTTGTGCTCAAAAGGATGCGTGCCTTGGAGAAGCCACTGCTATCTGCCTCAGTTCTCCCATCTGAAATATAGGAAAGGGGGATGGGATGACCCCCCAGACAGGTCCCATGTGCAGGAGACTGGGGGCATCCATCAGAGGAACACCCTCCCTCCCCCGGAACACACACACACACACACACACACACACACACACACACACACACACACACACACACACACCACTCAGAGCCACATGCTGCCATACTCTCTCTGGCCTCAGTTTTTCAATGTGTGAATGGGGACCTGGATAGGGTGACTGATACACATACCTGGTCCCTGGTCAGCTCAGCCCAGCCCAGCCCAGCCCAGCAGGAAGTGGCTGATGGAGAGGTGTGGTCACTAGAGTGGGTACAACAGAGCCACCTCTGGTCTAAGGGGCCACAGTCCCAGCCAGCCTGTAAGATCTTGAGGACAGGGCCCCGGGCCTATGTCCTGGGCCCAGGGTATCTGTCATCCAGGAGGACCATCCACACGTGCTGACGGAGGAAGCATACAGGGCTACATGGAGGTAGCACCTGGCTCATATGAGAGCTTTTCTGTCGGCAGAGCTGACAGCAAACAGCAGCGGCGAGTTCCTGCCCTGGTGGTGTGTTGGCAGGAAGGGGTGGCCTGGAAGGGTGGACCGCAACCTCAGTGTCCTTGCTGGTAGCCTCTGTGCTAAGCAGGTGCACCAGAGCTCCTCAAACAGATCCAGCCCTCACAGGCCCTGCTGCTCTTGGCACAGTGCGGTTCCTGTCCAGCACCCCACTAACCCTCCAGCCCGGAGGCATCACTGAGCTGTGCCCACCTACCGCACTCCCTGGCCCATCTCTCTTCCCTGTTCTCAGGTACCCCTTCTGTGCAATGATACCCACATCTCTGTCTCTGGCACCAACTCTGCAGGGCTCTGGGCCCACTTGCCAATGCTCCCTGGACATCTACACATGGAAACCCTGAGGAACCTCCAAACCCAAGCCCACCCATCTCAGGCCAGAGTCAGTGTGATCTTTCCCCCAACCTACTCTCCATCCAGTGAAAGTCCCACCACCCACCCACTGCTGGGCAGAAATCTGAAAGTCATTTCGGACATTCTCCCTCCTTCCCCCCCCAAGTGCCACCCATCCAGCCCCTAAATTCTCCTTCAGATTCATCTCTCCCTCTCACTCCTCCCAGCCATCTCACAGGGCAGATGCCCACCATCCCCCGGTAGCTTAACAAATTTCCTGCCTCGTTTTGCTCACAGTGGCCAGTTAACCTAAAATGAAAGTCACTCCACCGCTCTCCCTTGCCTGGAAGCCTCCAAAGGCTCGCCATTGCCCCCCAGTCAAGCCCCAGCCCTCCAGCGTGGCACTGATGCAAGGTGCAGGGTGACCTTGACCCTATCCCACAGGCTCTCCTGTGCCCCTCCCTGAATATCCCACATGCCATCCTCACCACACCATGGGCTATTTTACACCCACACCTGTCAGGTCCCCACTCCTGACCTCCGCTCAGGGTCTTCTACCTGGGGAGCTCTTCTTCTCTGCCTGTGACATGCCCTCCTGCCCCTTCAGGAAAGAGGTCCTCCCCACTCTTCCCCACAGCTCCTCTGCATTGGGGGTGCAAAGACACTCAACTGCGGCCTGGGGAGCTGTGTCCCTGTCACCTTTCTCCATTAATACTGTGAGTCTTGGCCTGGTGAAGGGAGATGGGAAGAAAGGAGGGAGGGGCCCAACGAGGCGAGAGGGGCAGCCACATTCTCTAGCTGGCTGCTGGGGGGGGGTCATCTGAGGCTGGCGCAGCTCTCCCCAACCTGTCTCACTGCCAGCCTTCTTTCCAGGGACCCTCTGCCCTCCAGGAACCCAACGCCCAGAGACAGGGGGCTGGGACAATGTCTGGGGCAGGGTAGGGACTGCCCCAGGCAGGGAGTGCTTTTCTGGGCCTGTGGTGACAGAGTCTGGTGCTTGTTTTTAAAGAAAATAGAATCAGAGCCCCTATTTATAGCTGGAGGCCATAGCCACAGACAGGAGATGGATGGGGTTTGAGGCTGTGCAGGGGCTGAGAGGTGGGGCCTCCCAGGCCCCTTACCCCCCTTTCTCATCCGCCAGAAAGTGCCTGTGGGATCTTGACATTCCCTGGGACAGGATGTAGCTGTGCTTTGGGACAGGGGAAGGAGGGGACTTGGGTGAGGGGGATGGAAACTTTCTCTCTGGATTGATCCCTGGGTCCCAGAGTCCCCGTGGTAATGGGTGGAGGTGAGGTGTGTCATGTCTACGGGAAAGGCAGAGGAGGGCCTGTGGAGGGTGTGGGTGCCAGCTGCAGAAGGAGCACTCTGGACTGCTACCAGGACTGGGTAAAGAAAGGAAGGAGAACACAGCAGGGCCAGAGAGAGGGGGCCAAGAGAGCCAGAGAGAGAAACTGGTGGGGGGGCGGAGGATCTGCAACCCAGCTAACCCTGGGAGTAAGTAGAGAAGGACATAGAGGAAAGCAAGGGAAGATAGGAAGTGGGGCTTCTGTCCGTCTTCCTGGTGCTCTGGGTAGAGTGGTCACAGTCTCAGTTGGATCCAGTGAGGAAGGGCAGGAGTTAGGCATCTCTGTGGCCTTCACCACAGAAAGCCAGGCCATGCCCACGCCAACCCCCAGGGCCCAGGGCCTGGCGACCCTTTCTGTTCCTGGCAATCTCAGGGTGAGAGGTCCAGGCCTACGTGGAGGCAAAGAAATGCTGTGGGGACATGGGTGATGCAGACGGGCTTTGTCGCCAAGATCCCTGAAGGGCTATCCAGGGCAGACGGGGCAAGGCAGTGCCAGGACCGTTGGGGACAGGCCTGGGCTCTGGGTTGCGAGAGGATAAGTTCCGCAGGCCTGGAGGGGCTACAACCTGAGGCTCTGCCCTGAACTCATACCTGCTGCCAGCCTCCATTCAGACTCCTTCCTTGGTTGGGCCACTGGGGGCTGTACTCTGGGGCATGTGTCATGGAGCCATAGCCACAACTAGTGACTCAGAGAGTTAAAAAAAGGAGCAGCTTCAAGTGGTGACTCAACTGGCTCTGGAGGGCTGGGTGGGTCTAGCTGGTACAAGATGGGGTGGTCTGGGTTTATTTTTGGCAGGGTGGGGCTGGGGCCAGGGGGTGGACGATGGGAACCGGGGGTGGAAGATGGGAACCGGGGGTGGAGAGGAGCTGCTACTTTCATTCGGGGAGAGCCCCAGGATTCTGTGTCACAGAGGAGAGCAGTTTCCCAATGCCAGGTAGCTCTGGCAGGCTGGGCCATCTCCCAGCCAGTCCCGGGCCCAGCCTACCCTGCTGTGTGGCCCAGGACGAGCATCTGGCTCTCTCTGGACAGAAGTAGAGTCCCCTGTCCTGTCCCCAAGAGGCCCGAGCTTAGAATTTTAGACCTGACCTTGGAGACTGAAGATCCTATCCAGATGCCCAGAGAGGGACAGAGGTCTGCCTAAGGCCACACAGGAGGGCCCAGTATCCCACAAAAGGGCTACATAGCCCGCTCAGGTCCTTACAACATCTCCTCTGCCCCAGGGCTGTCAACAGTTGGAGGGACAGGCCCCCATCTAAGTACAGAAGTCCCCCCTTATCCGTGGTTTCGCTTTCTGCAGCTTCAGTTACCTGTGGTTAACCGTGGTCTGAAAATGTTAAATGAAAATTTCAGAAATAATTCATAAGGTTGAAATTGCGCACCATTCTGAGTAGCGTGATAAATCATCCCTTTGCCCAGCGTCTCCACACTGTATATGTTCCCTGCCTATTAGTCACTGAGTAGCTGGCTCGGTGACCAGGTCCAGCACTGCAGGAGTGCAGTGCTTGTGTCCAAGTCACCCTTATTTTACTTAATAATGGCCTCGAAGTTCAAGACCACAGATACTGGCAATTTGGATAAGCCAAATTTTTTGGTTTCCCAGTGCATATAAGAGTTATGTTTACACTATACTGTAGTCTATTAAATATGCAATAGCGTTGTGTCTAAAAAATGTACATACCTTAATTGAAATATATTTTATTGCTAAAAATGCTATCCATAATATGAAAAATGGCACCGACAGATTTGTTTGACACAGGGTTGCCACAAACTTTCAACGTGTAAAAAACACGCAGTATCTGTGAAGCACAATAACGAACTATGCCTGTATAGGAAAAAAACAGTGTATTCAGGGTTCGGTGCTATCTGCATCCACTGGGGGTCTTGGAATGTATCCTCTGAGGATAGGAGTGTCCCTCCAGTTGGCACTTCCCTAGGCTGCTCACTTCCTGAGACACTTCCCCTCACCTCCACCACCTCTGATCTCACACATATAGGGACTCCTCACCAACACCCGGATGGCTCCAAGCAGCCCAGGCAGAGAGGGTTCCCCACTCCTTCAGTGTGGGTCCTGCTCCCCCTGCCACAGCCTCTATTGCTTGAGTAGTGGTAACAGCTCATGGGACTGGCAGTTGAGCCACCTCCCCACCCTGGCCTCCTGCCCTACCTCTGGGCAACCGGAGGGGCGGGAGGGGGCAGGTGTGTGGGGGAAGACAGGCGTCTAGACTTCCTTCTGTAGGAGGGCCTTGTGCCTGTTCCTTCTCTTCGTCCCCACCCATCTGCTCCCGGGACAGGTCTGAGTTTCATTTGGTCATTCGTTCAGTACACATGTCCTGCACTCCAGCTCAATGATATCCATCCAAGGGGCTATTAGGCTTTGGGGCAGGCAGGGCCAGGAGGGGCTGACCGGTTTGTCCTCACAGTGGCGGCAGGGAGGTGGATGGGGGGGACGGGACTGTGGGCCTCAGCCCAGTGGGTCAGTCAGATGCAGATGCCCTCTTCCCCCTTTCTGAAGGGTCCTGGGCAGGCTGGCAGCAGCAGGCTGATAGCTCCCTTAGGAGCCCATTTCCCCTTTTCCACGTCACCTTGTCCCACACAGACCCTCTCACAGGGCCACCTCATCCAATCCCTGGCCTTGGAACCTTTCTCAAATATTTCTAAGCAGGAGCCCCCATTTTGCTGGGACTGACCCACTCCAGAAGGGGTAGTAACAACAGAGTACAGTAGCCTCGGGAGCATGCACCTGGTGACATTTACTCTGGGCAAAGGGCTAAATCCCCAGGCATGGAGGAGGCAGGAATTACTCATCCCCACTTTAGAGAGGACAAAACTGAGGCTCAGAAAGGCTGAGTCATTGCCCAAGGTCATGTACTGAGTGGTGGGGTAGAATACTAAGCTCTCTGACGCCGTGCTCCTTACCATCACGTGCCTGGCCTCCTCCCTACCTCAGCCCCGTACAGGTTCCCAGAGCTGAGGACTCACAGTGAGAAAGGTGGGGCCTGGGTCAGAACCGAGGGTAGAAGGGGAGCTCACTTCCAGCTTCTCCAAGACACTCCAAAAGGGGGACTCGCTCCTTCGCTGACCACAGTGGGAGTGTGTATGTGCCTGTGGCCTGCCTGGCTGGCCTCCAGCGGCAGGAGAACGGGCCCCAGCCACTGCATAACGGAAGGGAAGGGGGACGGTGTCGTGGGAATCAGCCTCCTGGGCCCACTGATATTTATAGCTGCCCCCTCCTGAAATGTGGGTGGGAGGGGGGTTGCTCTTAGGTGGGAACAGAAGTTGATCTCCGCTCCCCAGCCCTCTCTATGACCCCAGAGAGCAGGCTGGCCCAGGCCAGAGGCCCTGCTCTGGCAGTAGAGCTGGGGGCTGTGTCTCCTGAGTTGGGTAGGGTTTTCCCCCAGGACTTCTGGCTCAGGGGCTGGACACTCTCCTTGCTAGGCCCTGAGCCAGACTGCTGAGCAGCACTGTGTGTATGTGTGTGTCTACGTGTGCGGGCGCGCGCACACTCCTATTGGGCGTCACACTGATGGAGGTTATGGACCAGGGGGCAGAGGCCTGGTGAGGGTAGGGGGAAAAAGGCCCGTAACCCCATAGGGATGGAGAGCAAGGAAGGCCCCAGGATGGGGGCAGGCCAGGCTGTGGGCCTCAAAAGTCAACGGTTAGAAAGGCTCCCAGGGGTGGGGCTGGAGCTGGGCCTTGAAGGATGGAGAGGAAAAGGGGAGACCAGCTGCGGAGACCAGGTTGGGCAACAGTGGAAGGGTGACAGTGGTTATGGAGTGTTACCTGATGGCCTAGTTCGTCAGCTAGGCTGTGGGGCCCAGGATCGCCTTGAAAGTGGAGGCGGATGATATATTGGGGGGAGGGCCCAGCACAGTCATGGCGCCTTTGGGCCTGCAAGCAGTTGGCACCATGGGGCTCCTGCCTGTCTAGATACTTAGGAATGTCCTGTTTGGCTCCAGGAGGGGCAGGAGAGGCCAGGCCACCAAGCCTGGCTCGGGGGAAGCTCCCTGCCTTTGGGCTTCAGACTGCTCCACCTGGGGAAGGACAGACTCCAGGGACCCTTGGTATCAATCAGGATCTGCATTCTCTGAAAGCCAAGTTCTTCCTTGTATCTGACCTGAATCTCCCCTGCTCTCAGTATGTTTTAACTGAAAGTAATTCATTGGTTTTCAAGACTTTTTTTTTTGTTGTTCGAGCCATAGAACACTTTATCAAGAACAAAACCGCTATCTATAAACATGTTCATGGAGCTGTTATGAGGCAAATGGGGCAGGGCAAGCATCCTATATTCTGTTACGGGAATGTAAATCCCAGGAGCACCTCGGGGACAGTCTGCAAACTCTTGATTGGCTCAGTGACCTATATGCCCCTTTGTGGGATCCATCCTTTGTGGGCAGCAAGTGAGTAGAGACCCCGGAGAAAAGCAGATGGGAGGTCTGCCCTCGGGGAGCTGCTGGTCCTGTGGGCAAGGCCACACCCCAAACAGGGTACAAGGACAGAGACCCTGTTAAGTACTTGCTGGGACTGAGGAAGTAGTTGTCCCTCTCTGGGCCCTGGTTTCCCTATGGACCATGGGGGTTGGTGGGGAGTCTCAGTAGCAAGTTCTGGGAGGGGAGGCAGGCTTGCTGACCCACTGTGGCAGTTAAGCTACGAGAGACACACATTGAAACGGTTTAGCATGAGCGGTGGCGGGAGGCCTGGCAGTCAGCTCCTCTGTAGGCTGGGCAGGGCCGGCAGGGCGTGGGCAGGAGCTGAGCGGGAAGAAGGAATGGTGGACAGGACAGGCACTGTCCGAACATGGGTGAGCCAGGCTGCCAAGCCGCCTTGCCAGCAGCCCCAGGCCAACTACTTTACATCTAAGACACATGTGCCTTCATGTGCCATCCAGCTGTCCGAGGAGGAGTAGGGGGCTTTCCTGAAGAGGATTTGCTTGTGCTGTGAGAAAGTGGGGAGGGTTTGGAGAGGGAGGGCTGGAGAGGCATGGGGAGATGGAAACAGAGATCTGGGGCCTTAGCGAGCTTTCTCTCCCCTGAAGACCTGTCTCTCTCCCCTGCTGGGGGGCCTGAGCCCGCTGGTGGGTAGCTGCCCACGTGGCCTGGTCTAGGAAAGTCAGCTGTTGTTGGGGTGAGTGAGAACATCATGGCTTGTGTGTCCAAAGGGTGACCTGAGGCCAGTCCCTCCTGTTCTTTGAGCCTCAGTTTCCTCAACTATGAAATGGGAATGTTTCTTGACTGGAAGGGCTCTGAGGCTGCAGGGCAACAGCAGAGGGTGTCACTGGAGGCAGGAGCCCTGTTATAATGCAGATCCATTTTCTCCCTTGTTTGTAGTTATAGACCTTCCTGAGAAATGGGGAGAGCTAGAAGCTCCTACCCTAGGGAGGATCCCAGGACAAAACTGTTCATGCCAATTGAGTTCATTCAACATTACTCCTACACATTCAGTCATAATGGTAACACAGTGCTTCTGAAACTCAGCCTATGCTTACACTAGAGAAAGAGCCTGATTAGAAGGCTCTACAGAACTGGACATCCAGAACTGGACAGGGGGCATGCTGGAAGCCAAAGGGGAGCTGGATGGGGACAGGTGGTGAAGGAGTCCAGGGGACCAGGGAGGGAGCAGGCTCTAGTCCTAGACCCAAAGGCCCCCTAGTTCATTTCCTTCTGACACCAAATAGGAGCCACAGCTCAGCATCGCGCCCCTGCTCCCACCCTGTCCTCACCTCCTTCCCCCCAGGCACCAGCCAGCCCAGATCTGTGAGACACGGGTTTGGATTTCTAGGTAGGGAGGCAGC
Organism: Hipposideros armiger; assembly: GCF_001890085.2. NCBI lineage: Eukaryota > Metazoa > Chordata > Mammalia > Chiroptera > Hipposideridae > Hipposideros > Hipposideros armiger. Next base: position 604,221 of record NW_017731978.1, on the reverse strand, counting down.
AGACACCCTGGGCCCCTGGCCCCAGCTACCTACCCAGGTCTGTGAGCGTGGTTTGGCTGCATGGCTGTGTGTACTCAAGTGCGAGTCCACATCTGTGTGCATCAGTGAGTGTGTGCGTCAGGGCTATTTCCAACTCCCCCGCCCCTGCCGGCCCCCTCTTAGGCAGCACGCCCAGTTCCCAGATGGAGCCTATATACTTCCTCTGAGAACTCCCCACACGCCCCATTCCCCTCCTAGCCAATGCCAGCCCAGCCTCACCTGGCCCACCTGGCATGGCCCCCTCCTGGATCCCCCAGGCAGCTGCACTGAAAGGCCCTTCTTGTCCTGCCCAGGCAGGCGGGGTAACATTGGGAGGGGATCTCAGTTATACTTGGTTCTGGAACAGCTTTTCCAGAGTCTGGGTGGGCTGAGCCAAGGGCCCTGGACCTGCCCTGCCCCAGAGGCCCAGGCAGCATGCACGTGATCAGAGGCTATCTACAGCATCACTGGTCCCCCGCAGACCACTCACCAGAATCTGCCTGGCTCAATTCCTTGCACCTGATAAGATACCCCATTAGTTCAGAGCCCCCACTCAGGTTACACAAGAACCCTCCCTACCAGGTACTCCTGCCTGAGTCCCACCCACTTCAGTCCCTCGCCTTCTGCCTTTCAAAGTCAGCTATGCCAGGCCAGCGGGCAAATGCAGGAGCCACTGGCCCTACATGCTCTATGCTGACTCCCACCTCCTGATTTTGCCATCTTCACATCTCCAGTTCAAACCCAACACCCCCCAATGCTTGTCACTCTGCTGAGGACTTCCCATAGTGCTCAGAAGGAGCTGGACATCACACTTATCATCCGCACTGTCACAGTGCCCCAAGCTTAGCCCCCATGCAGCTCCCTCGAAGCAGGACCCCAAGCTCTTCCTGGGCAGCTGGGCTTCTCTGTGGAACTTAGAGCACTTTGCTTCCTCCCTAGGGCCCTCAGTGTCCCTGTCTGTACAATGGAAGCTGGATCCAGATGGTTTCCAAGGGTGCTTGACTCTCAGGTCCCATGAGCTGGATGCTCTGCAATGCTGATGAGTGCAGGGAGAGCATCCCAGTATGCCTCACTCTGGTAACCAGACCTTGAGGGCCTCTAGGGTCAGGGGTGTCCAGGCGCGATGGCAGTGACACCTTCCTCAGGTAGGGTCTGCCCTTATTGCAGAGATCAGGACAGGGAGCTAAGCCAGGCATGGTGACAGAGATGGGTTGTTGGAGGGGAGCTCTGCCTGGGAGGGAGGGAGGATACCAGCTCGCCCACCCCCAGCCATTTTCAAATCCTTCCTAAAGGCAGGGATTGGCTTAACATTATAAAGCCCCATGGGTACCATGCCCCGCTCCCCTCTGAAACCAACAGGGCATAGGCAATGGGCTGCATTTTGCCATTTAAGGTTTCTGTGCCCCAGAGCAACGGCTTTTCCTGGCTTGTGCTCAAAATGTGCCTCGTAGCTGGGCTGCTGGCCTTCCTATCTCAACATCCCTCTGCTCAGACTCACCTCAGGGCCTTTGCTCCTGCCCCTGCCTGGAGTGCTGACCCTTGCCCATCCTCTAAGGCTTGGCTCAAAGACCACCGAGGCCCCACCCTACTTTGCCTCTGGATTTCTCTTCTCCATACTCTTCATCTTGATCTTTGCTAACATGATAGGAGTTGCTGTTTGCGTTTTTTTTTGTTGTTGTTGGTTTTTTTTGTTTTTGTTTTTAGCTGAGCCATCCTGTCACTTGTTGGCAGCTCAGCGGCAGCTCAGCGGCAGCTCAGCTCTGGCCCATGTGGGAATCGAACCGGCAACCCTGTTGCTCAGAGCTCGCACTCTTGAGCAAGCTCTTAACCAGCTGAGCCACTCGGCTGGTCCTTGTTTGCGTTTTAATTTGCTTTTCTGCCTCCTGAATGAGTTCAAGCTCAGCCCATGCATTTCTGTGCACTCCTCATTGCCTAGCACGGTGCTTACTCATTGTCAATGCTGAAGAGATTTTCAGAGGGGCTCTCAGTTGAAGCCCAAGGAGGTGGGGGTGCTGCAATCTTTCCCTTGGCTGGAGGCTGGGGGCTATATAAGCAGACCTCCCCAGTCACCTCGGATGTCCCCTTCCCAGCTTTCTAGAGCCCTAGCCCATCATCTAGCCCTGAGATCCCTGGGGATGCGAACAGGGAGCCTGGGGATACAGGTCTGACTCACCCCAGTGGGGAGTCCTCCCCTGACTCATTTTCCTTCTGGGTACCTCGTGATACTGTCCATTAGCACTGGCTTCCCCATCTGATGGGGAGAAGGGTGTGGCCTGGCCCCTGCAAGGGCGACTCAGGCCGTTCCCCTGCTCAGAGTTGCTCCTGGGAATGGTCCTGAAAGCTGTAGGCTGAAGACTGATTCATATATGGGTAGTAATGCCTGATGGGCCCTGAGGCCAGTTTTTATGGCATAACTAGACCATGCCTAACTCAAGGAAGAATACTGCAATGGTGGGATTTCTGGCATTGTGACAGAGAGGGGACACATCCAATCATCTCTCGGAAAGCAAACTGTCATTCAGTCTCTGCTGGGGTGAATCACCAATGCCTGGGACAGGGAGGTGTGGCAGGTGTTGCCCAGGGCTGTCTGAGGGAGAGGCCCCTGCAGTGGCACAGGATGCGGAGGGACACCAGTGCTGCCTCTAGGAAGCTGAAGAGTGGGTGGTCCTGTCTGTCACCCATCAGGCCTTCTCAGTGAGGGAGAGGAGAGAGAAGAAAGGAGGGGGGAGAGCAGGGCAGCAGGAAGGTGGTGGTGAAGACGCCTGACAGAAAATGTACCTGGGGACAAGGGAGTAGGAATAGGAGCAGGGTCAGAGGAGGCTGAGGTGCATGTGCCCCACCCCCTCAGCACAGGGTGGGGCAGGGTGGCTCCCTCCCATGTGGAGCTTCCCAGCACTCCCCATTCCTGGCTTGGGTAGCTGAGGCTGGGGTACTGCTTCTCACTGTCACTGGGTGTCCTTTGGGCACCTAAGAGGTACCGGAAAGCCTGCTGGGCTCAGGAAACCCAGGCAGCACTGGGGCGGCGCACTGGTTATAGAGGACAATCGTGCGCAGAGTCAGGCCCTAGGCATTCCCACCCATGCTCAGGCAACCAGAGCCCATATAATCCCCAGATGAAGCGCTATCGCTGGGGGTCTAGCGTCTGGCCCTGGTGGGACTGACTCCCAAGGCTGCAGTCTGGGGTGGCAGAAGGGCAGCCCCCTTATCTCCTGGTCTGGGCGCCACTTCTGGGCTCTCCTGTGCCTCTTCGCTACCTAAGGAACCCTCCACAGCTCCTGCCAATCTCAGGCCCCTCACTCACCTGCAGATGCTGGTCCGGCCAACATAGCCAAGGTCAAAGCCAGGGCCAGGGCCAGGGCCTGGGCTGGGAGCGGGGGCCACAGGCCTGAGCGCATCGCCGCGGGCTGGCAGCAGGACTTGAAAGGAGCGGAGCGGAATCAGGAACCTGGCCGCCAAAGTCGTGAGTTGAGAGAACTCGAATCTTCTGGCGCGGGCTGGAGCTCTGGGGCGCCCATCCCGCCTACTTAACTCCAGGGGCGGGGCTGGCGCAGACCCGCGCTCCAGTTTCAGGCCGGACTCTCCGTCTGCTCCCACCCACTCCCAACCTTCTTAAAGGGCCCGTGCCAGGCTGCTCCTCCCAGGTCAGACCCCTACAGCTCCACCAGGCCCAGACCCTACCCTGGAGATTTGGGACAAAGTCCGGGAGGAGAGCAGACACCCTGAGCTCTGACTCTAGGGCTCCCAGAGACCTCTAGGAGGTGACACGAGCTGGGCTAGTCCATTCATTTCTCTCCCTCTGCCCTTGCAAGGGTTGGTGGGGGGGCCCTTGCACCAGGCCTAGGAGGAAGAACAGATGTACCCACTCCACAGGCTTCTTTTGGGCATCTTTGCCTCAGAGGTCTCCTCAGGATCCCATTTGGGTAGAGAGGCACCAACCAGAGGTTCTACAGTGGCTCTGTGCCCACAGGCATTGCCACCTTGACCGTCTCTGCCCCGCAGGGCTTCAGTTTCCCAGTCTGTAAGGGAGAGGTGTTCTAGACTCTCGCACAAGGCAGGAGGGATCCTCAACTCCATGGTATCATTTGCCTCAAAATAACGCTGCAAGGTGGATAGAACCACCCCTCCCCCATTTCAGCTGGAAGTGGTTCTTTCAAGGCCCCCAGGTGGAGAGTAGGTCCCTGACCATTTGGGACCAGGACCCCAGGCCTCCTTACTCTTGAATTCAGGTGTTTCAACTCCCTGGGGCTGTCTCCTGGAAATCTGGCCCTGGATTTAGCTCCTACCTAACAGCTTCAGGCTGGGGCCCTGCTCCTCTTGGCTCACTCCCAGGCAACAACATCATCCTGTCCCGAACAGGAGGAGAAAAGGCAGTATTGTTGCAGAGCCTCAGGGCCTGGAGGCTCTGCCTGCTCTCTGGTAGCCCCCATCAGCGCGGCCTGGCCTCAGTTTTTGAGTCCCGTGAATGGGTGGAAGAGCACCCCTGGAGTGCTCTCCTTCCTTCTTCCATCAGGATCTCTCAGTCACACCTGCCTGCTTTAGCCCACTCTCAACCCCATCCCACAAAGCACTCTTTCCCCAGCCTCTCCCCTTGACCAGTGAGTGACATTCCCACCCTGTGTACAGCACTTTACAGTTTGCAACAAAATTGAGCTCCATTTCCCTGATGAAGAAACAGGCTGAGAGAGCTCAAGGGACTTGAGCGAGTCTACACAGCTGCTAAGAGGTGGGGCCAGGTCTTTGACCCCAACCCCGGAGATCCGCCCGCCACCGCATAGTGTGATGGTGCCAGGTCTGTGAGGTGGTTGTGAGCACTGGTCTTGAACCCAGGCCCTGAGGTCAAATCCCAACTTTCCTACTTAGCTGTCCAAACTTGAGCAAATTGCTTTACCTTTCTGTGCCTCAGTTTTCTCATTCCTAAAATGGGGTTTGTGAGGATTAAATGCTTTAATGTACCTCGAGTGCCTAGTCCAGGGCCTGGCATACAACAGGTGCTCAACAAATGTTTGTTCTTTCTCCTCCTTTTCTGTCGTCCTGCTGTACATCCTCCCCATTTCAATTTGCACACAACTTCACACTCATCACCTCCTTTGAAGGAAAGCCCTTTGAGGGCTGAATTTTCTCCTTCAGAGGCACCTGTATACAGTAGGTGCTCAACAAATGCATTCTGGGTTTGACTAAGAAGCCAGCTGCTGTTGTTCTGTGGGGAGTTTGACAAACCTAAGAACTCCCATCCAGTTCAGCCTAAAAGGCTCCAGGCAGGGTTGTGCTCACTTGGTCTCAGTGGCAACAAAGCCATTGATTCCACAACTTGTCCCTGGTTTTTCCTTCTCCCCAAGTCAGCAAAGCACCTGGTCCTTGTTAGGGGCTAATTATGGGCCAAGTGTGGGCCTGGGGCTGTGAGAGGGTGGGTCGGGGGACTGCTGGGAAGACTGCCTTTGCAGGAAAAGTGGTTTCCTTTTAGGAATGAAAAAAAGAAGGGAGAAGAAGGCCTTTGCTTCTTTGGGAATCAAAAACTTGGGGGGACCTTTCCACCCACCGCATCTGCCCATCTACCCCTTCCCATCTTCCCCCTTCTGCTCAATCCCCACCCACACAGATTTAGCACTAGGAGTCCACTTTCTGTCTGTGGAGCCTCCAGCCGGAGTTCCCGCCCACAGCTGAGAATAGAGTCAGGATTAGCTCGCAGCCTCCCCTGCTTTGTTGCTAGCTAGCTGGGGAGAGAAACAGGCCTGGAAAAATAGTGGCAACTAGCACAGCAGTAATAACCCATGCTTGCTTCTCTGCTGGGCCTCTCAGTTTATAAACATTCACCTTGTCTCCTGACAACCCTGGGAAGCGTGTGTCGGGAGACAGTGTTCCCTTTTCATTGATGAGAAAACTGAGGCTCCAGTGGAAAAGTGATGCTGAGGCTCTGGCACACACAGGCCTGCCCTTTGTTCAGCCTGTAGCCCAGCACTTGAACCCCAGACGGGAGCCGAGCAGTGTCCTGCTAGGCAAACTGGCAGAAAGTTGAGGCCCTGTGTTGCTTTGGAACTGATCCTTCCTACTGTCTCAGAGCAAAGGTCACTGTACTGGGCAGTGCCTACTGCCTGGTCCTCAGTTGTCCCCTCCCTAGTCTCCTCAGCGTGTCCCCTGAGGCCTTGAAGCTCTAGTCCTGAGTAGAGCTGACCAGGGCCTCCCTGGCAACCTCCCTCTGCCTTCTGACTCTTGCCATGACTTTCTTTGGTTTGGGTTGGCCAGGTGTCCTTGGTGACCCTCCCTGACTGACGCTGCCTCCCTGGCCACATCTCACCTTCCTCCAGGAAGCCCTCCCAGCCCTCCTTCCCACCACTGACCTCCCTTTTCACAGACTCCCTAGAGTAGTGATGTCTGTATTCTCCTCGTGCCTAGCTGGGTCAGGAAGCGTGAGTCAGGGACTCCTCTGCTCCCTCAACTGATTCCTTCCCATCAAATTACAGGACAGTGTCCCTGGGAGGGGGAGAGAGAGACTCAGAACACACTCGAAGAATAAAGCAGGATGCCCACACCCAGGGGTGAAGGAGGGTTCCAAAATTTTTGAGGCTACAATGACCTGTGGTATGTGTTGCCTCAGTTTCCCCAAGAGATCTGCTTCTGGGAGACAAACAACAGAGAGACCAGCATCACCCCCTTCCCTGCCAGCAGAGTTCAGCCAAGCATGCTGGCCAGGCCCTCCTGGTCACTCTTACCCTCAGTGCTTCTGGGACTAGAAGTGCCTGCTTTGGCAGCAGCTGTGGCTTGGTCTTGCCCCTGGCCAGGGCCTGGCACTCTGAGTGTCTCTATATTTTGCACCCTGACTGCCTGGGCCCCACCCAAGGAGCCTGTAGCCAAAGCCAGCTTGCTGGTAAAGGGTGGGTGCTTGTGCCCTAGATGGCTTGTCCAGCTGCCCAGGTCTTGCACTCAGGGAATTGGCCTTCTGCTGTGGAGGACACAGAACCCAGGCCACGACTCTGTGGCCCTGCAGGCTCATGGGCAGGAGCTTCACGGCAGCGGGCCTCAGGCCTGGGCCTCTGACCAGGGGCCTCTGCTAGCAGTGCTCTTATTTTTGCTGCTGGCTGGAGGCAGTGATGGAGCCCCTCCATGTGCAGGCAGCCAGGCACAGGAGGGGCGGGCAGCTATTCCCAACAAATACACAATTTAGGAGCTGGAAACTTAGGTTTGCTGCCCTGGGAGTCAGCTGTGGCCTGGAGGCTAGTGGCAGGGCTTTGCCCTGGCCAGGGGCCTGGTCTGGGCCATGCCCAAGCCCTACTGGGGAGATGGGGTGGGGTGAGAGGACCCTGTCAGAGCTTTTGCTCCCAGGAGCAGACACTCATCCTCCACACCACTTCCACAAAGCCTTATGGCTTTAGTGGCTATGACCAGCTGGCCACAGCTGACTCCCCTGGGGTTGTGCTATTTCTAAATATTGGTTCATGCTGTTAACCCCTGCTGTGTCCCATCAGTGGACATCCGGCTGCCTGCAGAGAAAGCCTCCGGGAGAGGGAATGAACAGCCCCTGTTTGGATGGAATATTTGTGCACATACTTGCCCAGGGTCTAGCATAGGGCAGGCACCTTTGGGGGCTGGGGAGGGCTCCCAAAATAAAGATGAGAAATACCTGCCCAGGGCTGGGAATGAGTCTTCAATGGGTATTTGGATATGTAGGTCTGAGCTGGCGGCTGGGCAGGGCAGTGGAAAGAATGTGGAGTTAGGAGCCAGAAGTCTGACTCTGCCAAGCCTTTCTGTGTGGCCTCAGGTTAGTCACTTCACCTCTCTGCACCGTTCCTCCATTCCTCTCATCTGTAAATTATAGAACCACCATGGTGCTCAGATGGTGCCCTCCAACAGAGGTGCTGGGGCTTTATGAACTGTGAAGGGTAGCACCTGGTGGTTATGATGGTGGGAAGTGTTGGTGCCAGGGTCCTGCTCACTGCCTGACTCCATGGAGTCCCTTGAAGGAGAGGCAAGACTGACACTCAAGAGCCAGCTGGAGCAGGCAGCAGGGCTGTTTTCAGCTTAGGTGGGGCTTAGTAGGTACATAGAGATTGGACTTGAGCCCCCTTGGCTGGGTGTTCTTGTGCAGTGAAAAACCTGTGGTAGCCAGCCTCTGAGATGGTCCTCACCGCCTGGCATTCACACTCATTGAATAGGGCTGTCCTGCATGGTCAACAGGGCATTACAGAAATGGTAGAATGTGACTTCTAAGGCAAGACCATAAAAGATGTGACAGCTCCTCCCTTGTCTTTTCTGATTGCCTGCTCTGGGGGAAGCCAGCCACCATGACCTGAGAACAGCTAAGCAGCCTGTGGAGGCCCGTGTGGGGAGGAACTGAGGCGTCTTACCAACAGTCAGTGCCAACTCACCATTCATGTGAGTGAACCATCTTGAAAATGAACCTGCCAGCCCCAGTAAACTTTCAGATGACTGCAGCCCCTATTGACATTTGGCTGCCACTTCTTGAGAGACTCAGAGCCAGAACCATCCAGCTAAGCCACTTCTAAACTCGTGACCCACAGAAACAGTCTTAGGTTTTGAGGACAATTTGTTACGCAGCAATAGGTAACTGATACAAACCGGCATAACTGCAAATGGTGATCCAGTGAGCCAGACTCAGAATACATCTGGGACTCAGAAAGTAGGACTCTGCTCCCTTGAGGAGGAGTGATGTTTCCTTGATCAACCCACAGATTCACTCATTGACTCATTCACTCAACAAGTATTTCTCAAGCACTTACCACATGTCAGGCACTATGCTGGGAGCTGGGGCCTGGGGACACAAGAGTGAATGACAGAAACCCTGGAGAGTAAGCGCAAGGGAGATGTCTAGGACAAGCTCAATTTTCCAGCTTGGGCACTTGGATGGATGATGGCATCATTCATTGAGATAAACAGGAGGTGGGGGCATCGCACGAGAAAAGCTTTGGGCATGTTGGTTTTGAGGTGCTTGTGAGACACCCACGCGACACTGTGCAGGCTGTTGTATATGTGGGTCTAAAGCTCCTGAGAAGGTCTGGGTCGGCGGCATATACATGGAAATTGTTGGTGTACAGGTAATGGAACTGAAGCAACAAGAGGAGATGAGACTGCCCAGGCGAGGGAAGTGGGGTGGGAAATGAGAGGAAGGCCCAGGACTGAACTCTGACACACCAACATTTTTTTGGATGTAATTTCAGACTTACAGAAAAGTAGCAAGACCATTACAAGTATTTCCCACGTACTCTTCACCTAGATTTCCCAAATGTTAATATTTGACCACATTTTAAATTCTTTTCCATGTACATATATTTTTCCTGAACCATTTGAGGGTAAGTTGCAGACATAATGCTCCTTTAGCCTTAAATACTTCAGTGTATATTTCCTAAGAACAAGGACCTTCTCTTTTATAACCAGGGTGCAGTGATCAAAATCAGGAAATTAACAATGGTATTATACAATACTTTTTTTTTTAATTGGGGAATTGGGGGTGGAGAAGAGTGTTGGGGAATTGGGGAGGGGGACCATCCAAGTTGTTGTTCTTCAATCTTAGTTGTGGAGGGTGCCAGTCACCATCTGGCTGCCCGTTGGCAGCTCGTGGCCTCTAAGCTCAAGGTGTTGTGTTACAATCTTAGTTGTGGGTGGGCATAGCCACCATCCCATGTGGGAGTTGAACCAGCAGACTTGTTGTTAAGAGCACACGCACTCTATCCACTAAGCCATCCGGGTGGCAGCTCAGCTCAAGGTGCCAAGTTCAGTCTTAGCTGCAGGCAGGCGTAACCCACCATCGAACAGGCAGTCTTGTTGTTAGGAGCACGTGCTCTCACCAGTTGAGCCATTCTGCCACCTGTTAGTAGCTCAGTGGCAGCTCAGCTTGGGCCCAGCGTCACTGGCCCATGTGGGAATTGAACCGGTGGCCCTGTTGCTCAGAGCTCACGCTATTAAGCTAACTCTTAACCAACTGAGCCACTCGGCCAGCCCACAATACTTTTAACTAGCCACTTTTTTTTTCCTGGTTTTGCCAATTTCCCCAATAATATCCTTGATAGCAAAGGAAAATCCTGGGTTGCATTTAGTTGTCCTATCTTGAGTTTCTATTAATCTGGAAAAGTTGTTCAGTGTTTCTTTGTCTTTCAAGACATTTCCATTTTTGTCAGGTACAGAGCAGTGATTTTGTAAAGTGAATCTTGATTTGAGTTTATCTGGTTTCTTCATAATTAGACTCAGATTATGTATCTTTGGTGGGAACATCCCAGAAGGGATGCTGTGTCCTTGTCAGTGCTCCCTTTCGGGGGGTACACAGCACCTCTCTGTTCCACTGTGGATGGTCTGAACTCATGTCACTTGGTTGAGCTGGTGCCTGCCAGGATTCTCCCTGTAAAGTTACGTTTTTTTCTCTTTGCATTTAATAAGCATGTGCCAACATTGAAAGTCAGGTTGAGGAAGAAGATCCAGGAAGAAAGCTTGTGAAGGGGCAGTGGGGACATGGGAGGAAGACTAGAACATCCTAGAGCCAGGAGGAAGTGCTACAAGGAGGGAGTAGTCCGTCATGTTGGTCCAGTGCTGCCAAGAGGCCAGTGAGTAAGGATGAGTGTCTGGTGGCTGCAGCTTCCACAGGAGGCCATAGTTTAGGTGGATGGGCCTGGAGTTGGCCTATGGAGAGTGAAAGAAGGCGAGAACAGACAGGGAAATGCCTCTTTGGGGAAGTTTGTCTGGGGACTGGGCAGAGGGGTCCAGGCAGTGACAGAAAGGTGTGAGGGGCCTGGGAGATGGTCTATAATAGATGGAAGAATGTAGGGTATGTAGTGAGCCAGAAGTGGCCAGATGAAAGGTTAAAGCAAAGAGAGGGGTCATGGAGAGCGAAATGTCTTTGAGGAGGCAGAGGACATGGGAGAAGGTCTTGGTGCGTCCTGCCTAGCCCTGGAAGGACATGGCGGCAGGTGACAGGGAGCTGGAGGTTCTGATGGTGAGGCAGGGAGGGTTTGAGTCAGAGTCCATTCTGATTACTTCTCTTCTCTCAGCCCAGGAGGAGGTGGAGCAGGGGCTGGAGGATGGGCCAGGCATGACGAGGGGAATGCCTGTGCTTGGAATGGTCTCTGGAGAGGGAGAGAGCAAGTCAACCAGAATGGAGACGGGCAGTTGGGCAGCACGAAGACAAGTCCAGGGTTTGGGGCCATGAGCTTTCAGCTGCCTGGTGCCAGTGGACAAGGCAGACTGGTGATTTACCAGGAAAGAAGCTGGACCAGGAGGGCAGTAAAGGCAGGACGGGGCTGGAGGACAGGGAGAACGTGCAGGGTCAGTGACTGGGTCTCAGTGATAGCAGACAATCTGCGCTAGAGTACTAGAGCGAGCGACGTGGAAGGACGAAGGCTGGTGTTCCAGAGGGAAATGGATGGTCAGTGCCGGGGAGGCAGTGAGAAAGCCCCATGTGCCCCTGGGTGTGCTGGGGAGGGTGGCTGAGAGGGAGTGGAGGGGAGGGGTTTGGAGATAGCTGGACCAGGAACTGGGAGGCCAGGGGATTGGTGGGAGGTCCCTGGGGAGGCCTAAGCCACCAGGACAATGGCAGGAGTTGGGGGGGTGGGGGGATGGGGAAGAAGACCACAGCCAGGGCCACCAGGTGCACGAGTCAGGCCAGATGGCAGCCCTGAGGAGATGAGGAGCTCTGGATGCGGAACCCTAGAGGAGTGGTGCTTCTGACAGGGAGGGGACACTGCCTGATGGGTACCGAGGACACCAGGGACCAGCTCTACCTTGGGCTTGGTGGGATGGGGGTGTGGGAGACAGAACAGCAGCTTTGGAGAGGACCAAGGGCTATCTTCAGGGGTGAACTAGGTCTCCATTAAAGTTTATGGGAAGGAAGCATTTGGAGCAGAAACAGGGTGGCTTGTGACCTGCTGGGGTGTAGAGTGGCTCAGTTTCCCCCAGAGAGCTGTGCACAGGATGGCAGTGCAGGTGGCGAGGGGTGGGGTGGGGTGGGGGGGTGTCAGGAGGGCTCCCTGGGTCTGAAACACCAGGAAACTGCCCCCAGACCAGGAAGCGTAGGTCCCAGCCCCATATCTGGTCCCTATCAACATGAGGGGACCATCAGAGCTGGGGCAAGCAGGCCCAAAGCTTCCTCCAGGAAAAACTGACAAGGATGGGGGTGAGGAGGCAGCACTGGCCATGGCCCCAGGCCAGCTGAGGCTGGGCCAATCTCCGACTTCTGGAGCACCCAGCATGCCTGGCTGGTCTGCTCCGAGCCCTCACTGTGCCTGCTGGCTGGAATGAGTGCAGGTCACATTTTGGTTTCCATTAGATCAGAGGCTAGTATCCAAAGAGAACCCTGGGGTTTGTGTCCTGGTTCTGTCTCTGCTACTGATGTGATGGGAGTCTTTGGGCAAGTCCTCCTCCTTTCTGGGTCTCAGTGTTCTTATCTGTGTACTGAGGCTATGGCAGACACCCTCTAAAGCCAGCTGTCATCTTCCCAAGATGGAAACCCCCCTTGGTTCTGATCACACCTGGTTCTGATCAAGCCTTGTCTGAGTTATGAACTGGTAGATGTGAGAAGGCCCTGGGGTCTCCAAACCCCTGGGGTTTGAGGGGCGAAGAGGTCTCCAGCATTTCCTCGGCCCTGGGGCTCATCCATCAGTCTTATAGGAGCTGGGTACCTTCCCTGCCACTCAGCGTTTCCTTTCACACTGCCCCGCCCTGGGCATGCTCTTGGCCACAGACATGGGAAGTGGCCCCTTCAGGCCTCAGCACCACCCCTCCATCCTCCGGGATTTGTCCCCCATTCCCTGCCTGAAACACAGCAGCAGGCAAGTATTCTTGGATCTAGACATGGGTCTCTAAAGATACTGTGCCTTGGGATAGGAGTCAGTCTGGGTAACTGTCAGACAGTTATACCTTGGCATGAAATACCAGCTTGATCCATTCCCAAGGAATAACAGACTCTATTAGAAGGGAGGGTATGTCCAGACCCTTGGGGGGAGTAGGTGGGCAGGGCAGCAGGTAAAGGGTCACCCTAGGGGGCTGTGCAGGCTGCAGGAACCCTTGACCCATGACCTACCCATTCTTTCCCTTCCTTTTCCCAACCCTAGGGCACCCACCAGGAGTGAAGAGCTCTGTCACTCTACCTTTCCCTTTTCCTTCCCTGTCCCAGGGTCCTGGGGACCCTAGCTTGGTTGGGAGTAAGGGGCAGTGGGGCCGAGTCCTCAGGGTTCCACAACTGAGCAGCCAGCATAGAATTTCTACGCCACTGTTCAGGCGCCACGGCAACTGAGGGAAATAAACACTTTGAACCTCACAGTCCAAGTTCTGCAGTGATGTCATCTCCAGTTCCTGCCTGCTGGGCCCTCCAGCTGGCTGCACCCCAGACGGCTTCAGCTGCTCAAGCCCGAGGACTGCTTCCTTCCCAGCCCCGACACCACCTCTGGAGTCGGGGAGAGAGTGGACACAGGGGCTTGAGCAGGCGCGCCTAGAACAGGCCCCACAAAAGCCCAGCTCCCTGCATCCGCTTACATGTCTCAGGAACTGCTATTGCCCCTCCCTCTGCCCCAGCCATGAAACGGCCCAAGGGGGCCAGGAACTCTGTGTTCTATGGGCAGCACCCAGAGAAGAAGGTGCAGGTATCCTCACGGCAGGAGGTAAAGCAGACCCCTGTGATCATGGCGTTGATCAAAGGTGAGAGCAGGATCCCCACCCTCAGCCTGGGCCCCTTCCTCGGGTTGCCAGGCTGCTGAAGGCTTCCTCGCCTCCAGCCCTGCCTCCTGCAGGCTCTCCGTGAAGCTACAGAAGAGCTGTGCCTCCAAGCTGAGCCTCCCAGGAGCAGCCAGCAGTGGTGTTAGTTAGCTAGGGGAGGGAGGGAGTACAGGGCATGTGGTGAGGCCAGTTTTGGAAAAAGGCCAGGGATTTACTGGAGCCTTAATCCCGACTTTAGCTTTCCTCTTTTCCTTCGAATCTTACTTTCACCTGAAAGTAAACAACCCAATTTGTACTACATTGTTGATGACTGACTATTGTTGTATTTCAGAGGTGGTTTACTATGTGATTAAATGTTTGGCCTCTGTTGGTTAATTGTCTCAGAATTTTCACATTACCAATTTGTGTGACTTTGGGCAAATTGATATTTCTAAGCCTCAATTTTCTCATCTGTAAAATGGGAACAATGATAGTCTCTATCTTACAGAGTTGCTGGGAGGCTTAACTGAAATAACCCATATGAAATGCTTAGCATAGTACTTGGCCAGAAGTTTTCAGTTCATTGTAACTATTACCTTTCTTATTATGCATCGCCTGTCCAAGAGAAATTGCATTTTATCTGGGAACACTGCCTTTTACCCAGAGAAGCAGTTTGATGGTGGGATTTGTATGACATCAGTGGGAACAAAGACCCCAGTACTTGGGACCTCCCGCCTTTGCCATGGTGGGCCCAGGCTGAGTGCTGCCCTGTCCATCCTCACAGGTCCGGGGCCTGCCAAGTACCTGCGGCCATCCTGCACGGGCTACCTAGGCCACGACAGCTCCATGTTCCAGGAGCCCGCCTGCACTCTGCACACTCGACACTCAGAGAAGCGTGAGTGTCCCCAACACCTGTCCCCTGGGTGTAGGGTTATTATTGTTGGATGCTTGGGGTGGCAGTGAGAAGAAAAGAGCCGTTATCTATAGCCACGGGCCCCTGGGAACCCAGGCCTGCTCTGAGTGGGACACCCAGGTGGCCCGCTGGGTCCAGAAGGAAGCCAGCAGGGATGCCTAAATGACCCATCCTTCTGAAGGCGACTGTGGGCCTCTCCCAACTCGACCTCCTGAGGGAGCTTTGAAGGGATGCTGTCACTGTCCAGTTGGCACAGCAGAGTCCCCTTTATGCCTGGTCTTTGGCTGGGGCCCTTCATCTCTGGCTGTCATCGGTTCACTTGCCACAGCAGCTGGGCAGGAATATCTGGGGATCGGAGGGAGAGTGGTGGGGTGGTGGCCCCCAAGGCTCCCCAGGTGTCTTAGAACCCCCTAGAAGGGTGGGAGCAGAAGAGCTAGGGCTGCTGGCCAATGTCAGAAAGAAGAGAGCTGGATGGGATGTTAAGGTCTAGGGGGCCTGCCAGACCCCTGCCTGGGGCGACACACCCTCCTCAGCAGGGGAACCCCTGGCTGGCACTGGGCCCCTTCTTTTTTTCTTTTTTACTGGGCCCCTTCTTAATACCAACAGTAGCCACTGTGCCTATTATTACCCCTTGGCATTGATCCCTAACCAGCCGAGCTAGCTGCTGTGCAGCTGTTGTCATTTTATCTGTCCCTCTGAACAAGTTCTTGAGAATGTTAAAAGCCCCTTTACAGAAGAGGAAATCCAAGTTCCCACAGCACCCAAGAACCCTAGGAATCGGAAGGGCTCTCTTGGCTACTGTCTTGGGGAGAAGGATCTCGCCTGGAGACAGGCCAGGCTCACCCTGGGCAGCCTCTGGGGCTGACGGAGCCTCTCCTGGGTTACCCTGCAGGGGTCATGGACAGCAATCCTGGACCTTGCTATTTGTTGGATCCTAAAATAACTCGACTTGGAATGTCCAGCTGCCCTCAGGTCCCCATGGAGGAACGCATCTCTAACCTGCGTAAGATGGGATGGGGAGGGGGTGCAGGTTGGGGGGTTGGGGGATAGGGATACAACCTTAGGACCTAAGTAAGGGCAAAGGGTCATGACTCCCTATACCAGGTGTATCTGTGGATGCTGGCATCCTAGGCCACTGCACTGTCACATCAAGACACCAATGTCATCATGTCTGTGTCACAGTACTTAATGTCTTAAAGCCAATGTTACATATATGTTGGGGGGTGGTGTGATAAAAATGGGGCTCATGTCACAGCAGTGATGTCATGCTAATGGGCTCTTGGGCTGTGATGATTTGAGGATGCTTTTTTGGTGCTGTCACAAAGACAATGTGAGAATACTGACAGCCCAATGGTGGTGTTCTGATGACACTTGTGGTTTTTATATTGTGGCAATACTGTCATATCCTGATGTCAGAGTGGCCTAAGTCCCTCCCTCACCCATAGCCCTGTGCAGGGGTGGATGTGTCCCTGCTGGAAGCTAAGGTGGCTCTAGTGACGTCCTGTCAGTCTAACCAAGGCCTCAGCCCAACACCTTCACCACTTTCAGGCCTGAGCTCCACTCCATCCTCCTGCCATTACTACTTGGAGAAGACCCGCACCCCTGGGGAACGTAGGGCTCCTCAGTACACTTTTGGCTACCGCTGCCCGTACAGAGTGATGGACCCCAACCCGGCCCCCAACCAGTACCAGCTGCCACTCTTGCTGGGACCTAACATCCCCGTCAACCGAGCTGCTCCTTGCTATAGTTTGGCATCTGCAGACAAGAACTGGTTCTACCAGGACAGTGTGGCAGGAGGCCCTGGGCCAGCCATGCATACGCCGCCGGAGCCATCCATCTACCAGAAGCGCAGCCCCATCCACAGCATGGCCAAGCGCTTTGCCTACCCGATGGACCACACCCCTCAGCTGGGCCCGGGCGCCCACGACATCCGGCAGGTCACGGTGCACAAGCCCCGCGCACCGGCTTTCACCATGGGCGTCAAACACTCTCCCCACCTGTGCCCGCTGGTCATCTATGTTCGCGACTGAGTCCCCTCCTGGTGTACTTGCCCAGCCCCGCCCTCCCCAGAGGATTATTTTCTATACCTAATCGAGAAGCTTGCCATAGTTTAGAGTGGCAGAGCTGGTACCTGCTGTGTCCAGCACACATGAGGCATTAGATAAATATTTTTATTTATTTATTCATTTGCAAACATTCATAACTGCTTCCTTTGGGCCCTGCCTGGGTGAGGGGTGGGGGTCCTGGGAGACCTTGTCTGGGAGAAGTTCTGTTCTGGCTCACCAGGGGAGGCGGCCACATGCCCTCCAAAGAGCCCTGGGCAGACTCCAGAGAGCCGAGCTCTAGTCCTAACTCTACCATGAATGTGCTGTGTGGTCTTGTGCAGCTTCTGCCCAGAGCAGCCCTGGGGGGAGGCCTGGAGGATGTCCAAGTTCCCTCCAGCTCCAAAACTGTGTGCCTCTGAGCTCTGACAGTGTTCAGGACCCAAGAGAGGAGCAGGATGAGTGGGTGCAGGCAGAGGAGGCAAGGGTCATTCTGGCTGGGGATGGGGAGAGGGACGATTTCCTGGGGGAGGGACCCAGGAGGACAAGCAGAGACAGCGTGTAAAAGGGAGGGTATTCCTGATGGAGGTAAAGGTAGGGGCAAAGGCAGACAGGTGGGACCAGAGGGCACAGAGAAGGGAACTGGGAGGCTCAGAGGGCAGGAGCCTGGGCTGCAGGAGGCTGGCTGGTCATGGGCCCAGATGGTGGGCAGCTTGGAGTAGACTCAGGCTTTGTACTCAGTGCCATGGGGCTAGACAAGATGCAGTATTTTCAGAATTCTTTGTGCATAGAGAGAAGTTTGGCAGCATGGGCAGAGCCTGGAGACTACAGTCAGCCTAGGGAGGAGGTGAAGGGGCCAAGCAGGCTGTAGGGGAAGGGTCTGCTTGTCACATGCTGTCCTTGGAGAGTCACTTGCATGTCCCCAGCCTCCACAGCCTAGCCCTGCAGTACCCGTTAGAAGAGGAGCCACACACTAGCCGGGAGGGGGCAGTGTTGCCTCACTCCTGAGTCCAGGCCTTGCCCACACGCCCACTCCTTCCGACTTGGCTGCTTTTGGGCACACAGGTTCCAGCGTTCGTGCCAGTCTCTGTGGAGGCTGGGGTCTCTGGGGCTGGTATTTGTCCTTCTTAAATCTTGGTATCCGGATCCCCCATTTCTACTTGCCTCCACCCATTGGACCAGCCCCTCTCCCAGCTCCTCTGGCCACAGGCGGTGTGAGGAGACCGTCTCCCCCTGCTCTCAGCCTGGGGCCCATGGTGGGAGGGAGGGCAGGACTATGGAGAGCAAGGAGCTTGGGGAGGAGGAGAGGAGGCGGGTGTCCTCCAGACCCCAGGGCTCAGGCAGACGCACGCTCTGCACCACTGCCCTCAGAGCTGAGGGAGGCAGGAAGAAAGGGCCACCCAGAACCTTTCTGATGTGTCTGCTGGCTCATCCTTTCGAATCGGAGAGATATTCAGGTTTTAATTGAAAATGAAAATTGAATTGAAGAACTAACTTTGGCCAGAAAGCGGAAGAGAATATCTTTGGAATAGTTTTTAAAAACCATACAACTGCATATTTTTAAAAGGGGCTTGTAGAAAACTCCACTGGGGTCATACCTGACTCTGGGCCCCAAGTCCCTTCCCATCTGCCCCCATGTCTGGGGTATTACGTCCTGTCTTCCACTCTCTCCAGTAAGGCTGGGCTGGGGAGGCTCAAGAGGGAGTGAGTGAGCTGGTGACCCATCTGTCTTGCAGCAGATTAGAAAGATGTCATTTTGCTGACAATGCCATTTATCACAGAGGCTGCAAAAATTAGTGATGCTTGAGCTGAAAGTGTTGCGTAGGGGTGGGAGCTGGCAGGTGGCAGCCGCTAATGCTGTACTGTGTCACCAGGTCAGAAGAGCTGCAGGGCAACCTCTGGATAGGGGTGTTCTGAGTTAGTGCTCAGCCCCTCTAAAGGCCCTCCAGTGGAAAAAGGAGGAACCAGGCCCAGAGCCAGGGAAGTAACTTTGGCCATATGACAAATTGATGCCCTGTCTCTAAATAAAGGTCCAGGTTCAGTGCGTGACCAAGGTCAGGGCTCAGTGTGTGAGCAGGGTTGGGGCTCGGCTTGTGAGCAGGGTCGGGGCTCAGCTTGTGATCAGGGTTGGGGCTCAGCATGTGAACAGGGTGGAGGCTCAGCGTGTGAGCAGGATTGGGGCTCAGTGTGTGAGCAGGGTTGGGGCTCAGTGTGTGACCAGGGTCGGGGCTCAGTGTGAGCAGGGTCGGGGCTCAGTGTGAGCAGGGTGGGGGCTCAGCTTGTGAGCAGGGTCGGGGCTCAGTGTGAGCAGGGACAGGGCTCAGTGTGAGCAGGAATAGGGCTCAGTGTGACTAGGGTCAGGGTTCAATCTGGGGATGAGACCCTTGACTCATATTAAGACTAAATTCTAGTTTTTGCTTTCATGGTTCAGTCTTGGACAGACCTCAACCTGACCTCAGCTGCCACCCGACCTGGTAGGGACCGGCAGTTCGTCTTAGAGTTTGAACTATCCCTTGGAGTGTGTTCGTGATCCTAAGGGAAGGAGAGGAGGCTGGAGGGTTCAGAATGCATCTTCAGGGGATGAAGATGTTTGGAAGAAAGATGGTTCCGCCAAGAAGGGGATGTGGCCTCCAGGGAAGATGAATGGGGCTTGCCTTACGCCTCAGCCCACAAAATGACAGGGGGTCATTTAGCTTGGGGTCAACCTTTTGACAAAGCAGTTCCCACCTCTTGGGCTTGCGTCCCTGTGGTGGTGGCTGGGTAGGTGACCTGCAGAAGGCCGGTGGGCATTGCTTCCCAGGCCTGACTTAGTGCTGCCCCTGCCTCTTTTGAGCAACTTAGGGGACCAAGCTTGGCCTAGCAGGAAGCCCTGGTCTTGTAGGACTTAAACCTGTGCCCTCAGGTACTTAGGCCTGGAGCCTGGCACATGATTACACAGGCAAGATCATTCATTCATTTAGCAAACATTTGCTGAGCTGCTCTATGTCAGGCTCTGGCTGTGTCTGGGTGAACCAAAACATGGTAAAGTCCCAGCCATGCCCTGCAGGAGTTCAGAGGCTGGCTTGCTGGGAGGATGAGGAGCAGCTCCCTCTAACCCTGAGCAGACATTTACAGGTGGATGTGGGTATGGTAGGGTGCCCACCAGAGCTGCCCCCCTTTTTTCCAGGGAGATCCATGAGTCACCCTCACCAGGGCCCTCCTGGATGCTGGCTGGGGGGCTGGTCTTTGTCATTCTGCTGTTGCTGGAGAGACCCTGAGGGCCAGTTGTCACCCTGGCTCCCAGGAGCGTTGTGGCTGTAGGCCAGGAGGAGAAGTGGAGACCTGTGGGCAGGGACACACTGATGCACCACAGACAGGCACATGGGTAGGGGCTGTGCAGAAACCCATGTCCCTTACCCACATGTACACGGGGACAAGACAGACACTCCTACAGCACATGCTCGTGTGTGTGTATACACACGTGCGCAAGCACAGGCACCATGTCTTCCCCTGCACTCAGACTCCCCACTACCAGACACACCCAAATGTGAGCCTTAAACTCCACTCACAGGGAGAGACAGATGCAGCACACACACCGCTCAGCACAGACACCACAGCACACACTGTACACACCTGTTACTACCACACATGCACACCCCTCCCTCCCCAGGCATGCCCTTATCTCATGTACATGCCCATGTTCACCCAGGCGCCCTCACACCACCCAGGGCCCTGGAGGAGAAAGTAGAGAAATGAGAATGCCCCCTTCTCTTCCCACCAGTGCAGGGGAAGTCGGGAGGATCTCTGCTCAGGAAGCAGTTGGGGTGACATTCCCAGCCCTGAGGTCAGAGTATGAGGACCCAGGCCCAGACCCCAGACGAAGCAATCCCAGTTTAGAAAATACCCCGGCCCTGAGAAATAAGAAAAAGTCATACTCCAGCTGAACATAGCAGAACATCCTGTTAAGGTACCAGGATGCGGTTATAACTGAGAGCAGAAGCTCATTTTTCCAAGAATTAGGTTACAACAATAGATTATTTTACAGATAACTCATTTTCACACCTGGCTCAGGACGTTTTGCAAGAACTAACTACTTTTTTGCTTCTGTACACCTGCTTCTGCTCAAACTCCCGGAAATCAAGCCCCTATAAAACTTCCACGTTTGAGGGCCGGCCGAGTGGTGTGATGGTTAAGAACTGGCTTGGGACGCCAGAGGGCCCTGGTTCGGATCCCACATATGAGGGCCAGTGACGCTGCCCTCACAGCTAAGATGCTGAACAACAGCTCAACCTGGAGGCTGAACAACAGCTCAACCTGGAGGCTGAACAACAGCTCAACCTGGAGCTAGGCTGCCATGAGTCACCGGCGGCGGCGGCGGCGGCGGCGGCGGCTAGGCTGCAGCCCGTGTGGCAGTGGGTTGCCATGGGCTACCGTGTGTAGCCAGCAGCCAGAGTGAGCAGCCAGCAGCCGCAGTGAGCGGCCGTCCAGAAGCCGGTGACTGATCTGCCTCACCCGGGAAGAGTGCAATGATGGTGCCAACTTTTGGGCCAGTGAAGCAACGTCCTCCACAACTAGACTAAAGGACAGCAAATTGTCTGTTCCCCTTCCCCCAATTCCCCAGCGCTGTTCCCATCCCCCCAATTCCCCAATAAAAATCTTAAAAAAAAAAACAACTTTCACGTTTGAGTGATACGGACACCAGGCTTGGCTCAACAAAGCCTTTGGAACAAAAACTGTCTCTTAGGTCATTTTTAAGGAGTAAGGACCTAACAAGAGGAGCCCCTGGCTACCTCCCAGCCCTGCAGTCTGGGGTCCTGCCTCTGGATGGGGTGCACTTGGCTGTGAGGCCTGCCCACTAGGATAAGCTGGTGTCCTCTCCTTCCCCCAGCTCTCAGAGATGCCCACCCCGGAGCTCCTGCCAGCCGGCCCTCCAGTTCCTGTCCTTGGCCGGGGCGGGGGCGGGAAGCTGGCTGGAGGGCACAGGTCCCTGGATTCCTGGTGGGGGTTAGCAGCTGCGTCTCCACGCTCACCGGAGGCAGAGCCCTCTTCCTTCCGGCTTCTCCTCTCTCCTCCCTCTGTGTCCATGGTCTGCCATCTGGCTCCTCTCCCTCCAAGTCTCTCTGCCTCCCTCTGGCTTTCATTTTCTTCTCCTTCACCCTCCCTCTTGCTCCCGTGTCCCTCGGCCCTGTTTATCCTCTAGAATAAAGATCAGCATTTCATCACCCTGCAAATAATAGAGCTGTTCTTGGGGGCCCTGACAGAAAGGCTGTGTGGCGGTGCTGCTGGGGCACCCAGGCTCACTGTCCTGCGCGCGCTTCCCTCTTCTGGAGCTTTGTATTTCTTTGGAGAGAAGCATATTTCCCTTCAGGGGAGGAAGGGAGACAAAGAGAAATCAAAAACTGTCCTGGTTGTCTTGTAAACACAGTGTGTAGTCCAGAGTGGGGGCTCAGCAGGGGAGAGGGACTGAGGGAGTGGCAGGGACAAAGAAAAGGGAGCTGAGAGATGGGAGAAAGCTGGGCTGGGTGAGCAGAGCCCCTGCCTCAGGGCCTGGGTGGATGTGGGCACCAGGCCAGGCTGCCAGGGAGCGGAGACCAATGAAAGGGCTGATCTGGGATGGTGGAAAGGACTCAAGGAGAGAGATCTTACACGGAGTTCCAGGCAAAGCCCAGGACAGAAGGGCCTCCAGGCTCTGGGGATGCCAAGGTGAGTAAAATAAGCTCCTGTGGGCTGTAAAATCTACCGGAAACAAAGCAGCACTTTGTGTGCTCAGCACTTGCCAAGGCTCAGGCTTACATCAACGGATGGAAGGTGAGTGTCTTGCCCAATGGTACATAACCAGGGGTGGGGACACCAGGGTTCCAGTCCATCTATCTGACTCCATCCTCCCTTCACATAGCCTCTACTAAGGGCTGGGGCTGGGAAAGAGGGCTGGAGACTTCTCTGGACCTCAGTTTCCTCTTCTGCAAAGTGGAGAGAATGTTAGCTGCTCTGCAAGGCTGTGGGAAGGATCAAATATCTGGATGCGGGTGGTCACTCAGCCACGGTTCCCGGGAAAGCCAGCTAAGGGTGCAGGGGAACAAAGAACACCCGGTGTGGGGGAGGGACTGGCCAGCAGCAGCCTCAGCCTCAGCAGCTGGAAGGAGGGGGACCCCAGCTTCATGCCCTGCTGCCTCCCAGTGGCAACATTAGGGTACTGCAGGCGATGGGTCTGAATGAAATTGCAAGAGTCAGAGCTGGGAGACACCTCTAGGGAGTGTTGTCTGGTTCTCTCTGGCCCTGTTTTGCAGATATCCAGAGAGAGAGAGGGGAGGAAATTACCCCCAAGTCCCCCAGGGCAAGAGCTTGGTCTGAGATTAGCTTTCATGGCAGGGTACTTCCCGTTAGCCCCATGCTGCTCAGGAAGCCCCCATGGGGCCTCAGAGCAAGAGAGGTGGGGTCTGTATCCTCCGCTGAAAGCCACTTCCTCCAGGGAGACCTCCAGCAGGTTTCCTCCAGCAGGAAGAGGACTCGCTCTTGCCCTGCAGCCCTTACACACATCCTCCCCTTATTGCCCCTGCTTCACTTGCCCTGAACTGCTCCTTTGCACCAAGCAAATCAGGCAGTGAGCCCCTTGAGACATTAGGGATAATGAAGGACCATCTTCACTATGCAGGGATCACCTGCCAGGGGCCCAGCTCTGACCAGGGACCTTACCTGCATTATCTCACTTGAGCCTCCTAATGACTACAAGAGGTTGGGGGGATTTTTGAGCCCCAATTTTTGGGTGAGGAAGCAGGCACAGAGCGGCTGTAATTTTTAGACAAAGTGGTGGAGCAGGGATTCAAACCCAGATCCATTTATTCTCTGGGGAGGGGCCCGCATTTGGTGATGAAAACCATCCCCATGGCCATATGACCACCAGCTATGACCAGACACTGAAATGACTGGTGCAGGGTCCTGTGGGCTCAGATCTCAGCCACACCACTGTGCTGCTGTGTGGCTTTTCCTCTCTGGACCTGTGGCTCCTCATCTGTGAAATGTGTGTGTGTGTGTGTGTTCTGGATGTCCTCAGAGATCCATTCTGGCTCTGAAATTTGACATGACCAGCCTTGGCTTGGCCCTGGAATGTATGGTTCTGAAGGGCACTGGGGAGAAGGGGTGAGTGAGTGGCAGGTCTGGGAAAGCTGGGCTCTGACTGGCCCCTAAGACGCAACCCCGGCTTGGGTGTCAGTGTCAGGGGCTGGGGATACCCTGGGGAGGTGTGGGCTGTGAGGGTAGGAGGGGCCCAGATTGGGACAGGTATCGGGTAATAGAGGCGTTCCCTCTGCTGCGTGCCACGCAGGGGGTTTTTGTTGGCAGGAAACAGCCTCATCAGTCAGGGCAATGGGGGGCTAACAGGTGGCCACTCCCCACAGCATCTTGAGGCAGATTCATAAATCCCACTTGGGGCTGGGCTGTAAACTCCTGTGATTCACGCCTGGCCTCTTGGAGGACAGAGACATTCAGTGTGTGGGACGTGCTGCTCTCCCCTGGGCAGAACAGGGCAGGGGGAGGTAGCTTATTCACCGGGCCTGGGGGCTCAGCTCGTAGGCTCCATCCGAAACGCAGCTACTGAACCCCCAGGACACCTCAGGCTCAGTCTGAGCCATCTCCACCCAGACCAGGCCACCTCAGCCTTCAGTCTCAGCCATTCCTGTGCCCCGGCCTGATCTGGCCTCAGTCACCCCAGGAATCACAGGACACTTTCTGTGTTCTCTGAGATCTCATGGGGCCTGTGGCCAAGAGGGACTGCCTACTTATCCCAACTTCTCCTCCTACTCCACATAACAGTGCAGCTTGGTGAGGATCTTCTGGGAGCCAGGGCCCAGTCTGTATTTTTCATTCCAGGAGGCCTGGGCCCTAAACCCATTGCCTCTTAGGGAAAGAAGGGCCTCCGTGATCCTTGGGTACATGGCTGTGGTCATGTGTCAGCTTCCGTCAGGACTCCTACCACGCTCAGATGCCAGCCTTTCTTATTTATTTAACATTTTTCTTTAAACCGGATCACTTTTAAATTTTAAATGTGTGTTTTAGCCTTGACTTAAGGATTATTTATGAAATCAGGGGTGTGATGTGCTAGTTAAACACACATGCACTCACACATGAGAATAGATACATGAAAATAAATACATGGTTAAAATGGCAAATGCCCATCACTGTGTACTAAAATAGCCTGTGTCTCACCAATGATGTATATACGATTCTTTGAGAAAGATGTTTCTAGTTTTTTCCTTTATTTTACAGATAAGGCAACTGAGTCTCAGAGAGGTATAAGAACTTGCCCAAGGTAACACAGCACTGGGATGATCGGCCAGCCCACTTAACCCCCAACCTGGTGCTTATTTTACAGAAGTGTGCTAATTGTTTGTGGAGGGGCTGGTCAGGGTGTGCAGGCCTTCCTTACCCCGGAAGCATCTTTGGGTCCTTCGAGGCCTTTTGGAAAGTGTGCCCTAACAAGGGGGATGGTGGGCATCCCGGAAGCAGAATGATGGTCAGGCAGGCCGGCAGGCACCCTGGGTCTTCTGGTGAGATGAGGCATGGCCCTATGCTCTGGCTGCCCTTCTTGGTGCCTATGGCTCCTGCAGTACCTCAAGACTGGGCAGAGGTGAGGAAAGGAGTCCCAGGGGAGGTGGAGAGCAGGGCTCCTGCAGCAGCCCTTCCCTGGGGAGCTGCTTACTGAGGCGATAATTAGTGGCACCAGCTCCCAGGCTCACAAGACAAGTGGCCTCATTAGTGAGTGTCTTTCCTGCACCACTGCCACCTTCCCACTCTCAGGCTCCTGCCACTCACACTGCCACTGTTACCACTGTCATCACCCCAGAGACATGGCACAATGACTCTTGCTGGGGAGCCAGGAAGGAGGTACGTGTGCAGGGTGGCCAGGGTGTGTGTACGCTGCACATACACATGTACACATACACACACACACTCATACCCAGTGCACACATATTGTGAGATGTGCACATCTAGGTGTATGCACATGTGCACACACTCATTTTCTCTCTCTCTCTCTCTCTCTCTCTCTCTCTCAGACACACACACACACACACACACACACA
The DNA here is from genome assembly GCF_001890085.2 of Hipposideros armiger. NCBI lineage: Eukaryota > Metazoa > Chordata > Mammalia > Chiroptera > Hipposideridae > Hipposideros > Hipposideros armiger. The sequence goes on along the minus strand of NW_017731978.1, from coordinate 578,563 downwards.
CACAGAATGCAGAACACATGTGTCTAATGTAAATACACTGGCACAATAACATGTATGACCCAGACACACCACACAAGCACAGAGAGACGGGTGTGCAGAGGTGCACATGCAGTGCATGCATGCAGCCGCCCACACAGAAGGTAGACAACGTGCCCACACCAAAGGCCTCGTGTGTGTGTCCACACAGGCAGGCAGACAGCCTGACCTGTGTCTCCAGACTCAGGAGTGCGCAGAACTGTCCACAGATGTGTCCATGCTGGTGAACCTGCCGACATGCAGGGGCACACGGCGTGCCCTTTGGGTGCAGGGACACCCACACGAACATCCACATGCACACCAACAGCACGTGTGTTAGGCTTTTCTTAGACTCTAACGGGGCGCCTGGTGCAGGGCTGGTTAAGTCCCTGGGGGACGTGAGGACACATTTAATGAAATCTTGTCATTCCTGACAGAGGGGAAAAGGGGAAGAAAGGGGGGGAGCGCAGCTGGAGAGTGAAGGTGACCAGGGGCTGGGGGCAGGTTCGAGAGACCCTCAGGGCCCAGGGCATTAACACTTTAGCTCAGGGCAGGCCCAAGGACTGTCCATCACTCGGCCCCAATTCCAGCACGAGATGGGCCCTTCAGGGCAGGTGGTTGGGATGTTGTGAAAATCTTGCAGAGCTCCCTCTGCACAGCTCTGTGGATGGAGGACCCGCCTGGTCTTTCACTGGCTTCCGCTGAGTGGGAGTCTGTTCCCCAGAACTTCCCACCCTCAGCCCCACTTCTGCTCTGGGAGTCCACTGGCTCAGGGCAGAGGGAACTATCCTTTCACAGGACCAGGGTGGGGGCACATGCTCAAGGGGGCCCCCTGACACCAGGACAGCTCCCCAACCCCTGCCCTGATCTCCGCCCTGAGATAAAGCCAGGGAGACGGGTGGACAAGGACATGACTCTGATGGAGAGAAAGGATGTGAGCCAGATGAAACGCTAGCTGGGGTGGGTGGGAGTGCGACAGATATACCCAGGGACCAGAGATGGAAAGAAGGAGAGACACTGTGAGAGAGAGATGAGACTGATCTGGTGAAAGGCAGATGGGCCCAGAGACACAGCAGGAGATTTAGAGAGAGTTACAGCTGGATGAGACAGGTCTTAAGTGAAGAGATACAAAGAAAGATCTGGAGATCGGGAGAGATAGCCCAGCTCTGCGACTGTCCTTGGTCAGGAGGGAGTCACCCCATGTGAGGAGCATGGGAGGAGGAGCCCTGGCCTAGAGAAGATGCCATGTGACTCTTCCTGGGCCACCAACCTCTCTGAGCCTTGGCTGCTTGTCTATAAAGTAGGAGCTGGGCTGAACCTGCTTCTGAGGGATCCTAAGGCTCAAGGGGAGGCCGGCCTGGTTCCCTCTACTTCTCCCTTGGGCACATGAGTCTCAGGTGGGGGTGGGGGCTCTGCAGAGGCTCAGGGTACAGGATCCACTTGGGAGCCCCAGAGTTGACAAATCGGGTGGAAGAGGAATGTCTAGAGGCCCTGTAGTGTTCAGCAACCACGTAGCACCGAGTGATGATGCATTCACCCTGAATATTGAAAATGCATATAAATGTCCATTTCCAGGCACCCAGGCAGATATAGATACAGAGTTGAGGGTGCAGCCCTCAGTGGTGATTTACTGGCTTGCTGCTGGTGGTGGCAGGGGCACTTTTGTTTGGCTGTCAGGAGCATTTTGGGGATGGCTTTATGACCGCTAGCTGCCACCTGTGTCCCTTCTCCTGGAGAAGTGGTTCCTTGGGGATTGCTACCTGTGCTGTCCTGGGCTGCTCCATCCTGGGCTTTCGGAACTTCTCCCACCTTCCCCTCCTCCAGCATCTTTTGGCTCAAGAGGGAAGAGGAAGGCACCATGTCTGTGTCAGGCCTGGCACGTGCCCAGCCCTGGTGTCAGTGGGTAAAATGAGAAGAGCTCCAATCCCCCATGACAGCTTCCAGACTGGAACACAGAGCAGCCACCCCAGGCCCTGCCCTCAGGAGCTCACACAAGAGGAACTGAGGCCAGAGAGCAGAACCACATGGCTAATGGTGGTTTCCACACATCCTGTCTCAGCCCAGCGTGCCCACAGGCCCTTGCCCAGGGGGTTAAGCAGCAAAGTCCTGGCAGCAGGAAAGGCAGGGAAGGCCATGGCGCCCCCCAGATTGGACACAGGGCCTGCCCCATGCTGGCTTGTCATACCCTTCTCTCTGGGCCAGCAAGTACAGTCAACTCCCTGTCTCTCCTCCCAGAGCTGGGGCACGATGATGCCTGTGATCTGCACAGCCTGACGGGTGTCTTTTCCTTTGAGCTGGGATGCAGGGCCCATGGCTGTGTTCAGGGGGTGTCCTTCCTGTAGCAGAGGTGAGCACAGCGTCCTCCACACTGCAGTCCTGCAGGGTCCCTAAGTCTCCTCATCCCAGGAGAGGTAGGGCTGGGCTTCCCTGCTCGGGGTAAGACCCCACATGGGTCAGAGGGAGCTGGACAGGCACCTGCTGCCAGGGCTGCACGGGGAGACTGTTTGTGGAGGTTGTAGGTGCTGAATGGACATCATGAACCCGCTGGGCACAGAGCAGGGGTGGGGGTGGGCCAGATGGGATTGTGTGGGTAAGTGGGGGTCTGTGGAGGGGGCTGAGGCTGTGCCTGTGTTGTCGGAGAGTGGGCCCTTCTCCGTGCAAAGTCCAGGTCCTTGGCAACTTGAGCAAAGAATTAAATGAGATACCGAGGCAAAGTAGTGAAAAAATTAGTTTATTAGAAGAGATAGTACATTTCAAAGAAGTAGAAGTAGGCTGGAGCAGTAGAGAATGGCTCAAGGGCCCATCATTAGAAGAGAAATTACATTGCAAAGAGTTTGGGGCCGGCCAAGTGGCTCAGTTGGTTAAGAGCTCACTCAAG
>NW_017731978.1:565106-574400 GCF_001890085.2 Hipposideros armiger | reverse complement strand
TTGGAAGACTGTGTTGGCTTCTTTGGTTGTGACTGGTAATCTTGTTGGGATTTCATCTGTATTCCCAAGTCCCCTGAATGAGGAAAAATAGATTTTAATTAATAAATCTGTTAGCTCTTAAGAAACCTGTGGCCATTCAGTCTGTCACTCGGGTAGTGTCAGTTGTCTGGGCCCAGAATGGGTTTGGCATTTAGCTTACTGGCCTGGGGGTATTAGGAAGTTATAGGTTTTTGTTTGTTTGGTTTTTTACTAGCTGAGCCATCCCGCCACCTGTTGGCAGCTCAGCTCAGGCCCGGCATCGAACTGCTGTTGCTCAGATGCTCGCACAGCGAGCTCTTAACCAACTGAGCCACTCATCCGGCCCCTGGGAAGTTACAGGTTTTTAAGTAGTTATCTGAAGCAGGGGTAGGAACAATCTATTGTTTAGGATTAAGAAACTGATTTACAAAGCAATCAAGAAGCAGGGGTATAGGAGAATGCTAGGATTCAGGCTAGGAGCAATCTTTAGGCTAGGATTCACAAACTGGTTATAAGAGTTATCAAAGCCAAGAGCTAAGAAACTAAGGAACTAGGGAGGAGACATAACATTTCTATACTTAACATTTCTATAGGAAAGAAAACTTAAAAGTTTCTCAGTGGGGCGTGGGTGGGGGGATGGAGGGGGACAGGGGGGTGGTGCTACTTAGTTGGCCCACAATACCAGGGACCACACAACTCTTCCTTTGTTCCTCGCTTGCTTCTCATCTGTATCTCCCTACAGCATTCTTATCGAGGACCTGCAAGGTGGCACCACCATGGAGGGTTACACACAGCCCCTGGCCCATGCCCTCTATGCCTTTCCTGCCAGCAACACCAATAAGCTCAGGGGATACTTCGGTGCCTGAATGAATAAGCTGAACAACCACTGCTAATATCAACTTTGGCTGGCTACTCTCACATTGACTCAGAAAGTAAGAAATGCTGCAAAGAACAGTCACCTGGTCTACTGTCACCCAGCTCTCTTCTCAGCCATGGTTCTGGAGACAAGTGTGTGGCACATGCCAGAGCAGACTTTACGGTTTGTTCCTGAGTGGTTTTCCTATTGACTCTCAGCCACACATGCCACTGCCGTCTGCTCTTCTGTAGTGCCAGGACAGAAGCAAGTCTGCAGTCACACTCCCGTCGCCTTGGTGCGCTGGCTTCCCTTCAGCTTGTCCACGAAGAAGCACTAGCAGGTTCCCGCACCTGCATGACACGTGCCTATTGATTCCAGAGTCGCAGTGGTGGCCCCTCCAGGGGCAAGGGCTGTGGGCCCCAGCTCAAGGCCACTGCAGGGAGCATGGGCTGTGGGCCCCAGCTCAGGGTCATGGCAGCCTTCTCACATCTGCGTCTGCCTCCTTCTCGCTACCTCCCCTACTGCCCTAAGCAGCCTGGCCTGGGACTCCCAGGGAGGCTCCTTAAAACAGCCCCTGAAACCCCCGTTCCTCACTTCTTTAGGGGAAATAGTCGCACTGGGCTCTGGAGAGCGGGAAAGCTGTCTTCTCTTCTCTGGGAAAGACCCTGCCTTCCCTGTATGGAAACGGACAGGTCTCCCTGAATCCCAGCTCTCTGGGCCTGCAGCGGCAAATGCAACAGGGGCCTGACTGGGAGCTGCTCTCCAGTGTCTCGTCTGCTCCCTCCTCCATTCTCAGGGCTCCTTCAGCTTCCGGGGGCTCTGCTCCCCCATAACTGTGGTTGATGTGTGGCCCTCACTGTGCTCCGACTCTGTACCCTGGCCCCTCTGGACACAAACTCTGGGCTTCTGCCTTTGTCATGAACTCACTGCATCACTTAAAAGGTCAAGTTACCCAGGGGGACAGTCTGGCCTGAGTCATTTTCCACCAGGTCAGAGGTCAGTGAACAGTCCCTGCATGGCTGGTGGTCAGACATTCATGCCTGCTCCAGGGTGACCCAGAGGAGCCCTGGAGCCCTGGAGTGGGGCCATTTTCTTTCAAACAGGGTGGGAATGGTAGCAAGGGCCTTTAGTGGCTGAGGCTGCACTTGTCCTGGCCCCTCTACCTGGGCCCCGTCCATGTCTCCTGCATGCCAAATGCTGTGCTGGGCTTATGGGGACACATACAAATAAGACTGTTCTTGCTCTCTGGGGTTTAGAGGCTCATGTGGGTGACAGTGTGTCCATAAATAGCAAAACACAAAGATATCAGAAGCTCAGGGTGCACAGAGAAGGGAGAAGTTAGCTCTGATAGAAGGGTAGGAGCGCTTCAATGGAAGGGTGATATTTGTTTTGAGCCATGAGCTGGGACTTTAGCACGTGTTTCTGGGGCTGCTGGAAACACCGTCTCTGTGTAGCTGAGATGGTACAGCAGGAACAGTGGCCCTGCGGAGGGGAGGGGGAGCCGACTACTAACCTGCCTAACTTGGTTGGTGAGAGAGCCCAAAGCAATGAGGGTTAACCCGGCTCTGGAGGGCAAGTGTTTGGCTGAGGGTGTGGCTGTTTTTTGGCAGGCAGTAGGGGCCCTAGGAGGATGCTGAGCAGGGAGGGCGTGGTTTGGGTGAGAGCAGAAAGGCCCAGAGGGAGGTAGGCAGTGAGGGTGGCGGTACTGGAGCTCCTGTTTGGCTGAGCTGCTCTGTGTCTGGGGTGGGGGCATCCAGCCCTCTGGCCCCCCTGCTGGGCTCCCCACTTGCGTTTAGAGGGGCAGACCCACAGCCCTCTCCAACCCAACACCCCTGGCTGCAGCCTTATGTCAGGGTGAAAATTAGCCTTGTGGGTGTGGGGGCAGCAGGAGAAACAGTCGTGGGAATCACCCTTGCCTGTTCTCTCAGAGGTGGTAACAAGAGCTGCCAAAAAACGATGGACACAGGCCTGGACTGGGAGTGGTGGTGGGGTTCCCTGGACACTCTCCTAACATGGCTCTGGGAGCAGGGGCCTTGGGGGGGGGGCGCGGATATCTTGTCTCTCTCTGCCACCCCTTTGCCACTGCCAGCTGCCTGGGGGAAGGGGTGGCCAGGTTCTGAACCCCTGGTGCATACAGGACACTGATCAGGCCAGCAGCCCCCTCCTCACCCCACCTGAATGCCCAGGTGCTCTACTGCTTCTCCCTGCGGTTGCCATGGCAACCCCAGGTGCTGAAGTCTGCCTGAGCCCGGCTTCCTGACAGAATGGGCAGTGGGGCAGGGCACATGGAGGAAACGGATCCCCAGCCTGCTCTCATAAGTCCTCCCTTCCCCTGGGATGCAGAGCCTCCACCTGGGCTCTGCCCATTTAGCCCATGGCCTGGTTTCATCCTCACCTCCTCCTTCCCCTGCACTCCCACGGCACTCCAGCCGCTTAGTTCTGACCATTCCTTCCACCCCCACCCTCCACTCTGCCCCAGCTGCCCTGCCTCTGGCCCGGTCCTGTCCTTCAGTCTGCCTTCCATGCGATGAGTTCTGTGCCATCATGTCCCTCCTGGCCTGAAACCCTTCAGTGGCGCCCACTACCCTCCAGACAAAGCCACACTCCTGCCCAGCAGCTACTGGCCCCAGCCTCTCCCTCCCCACTCCCCAAACCTGTGCTTGTGCTCTGGCTACCTGGCCATCTGGGATGCTGAGCCTGTGGCACGGGTAGGTGAGTGTGAAGAGCCAGCCTTCCAGAACCATATTGTTGTGGGATACTCAGACAGAGAGACAGGACACCAAGGCTCGGGAAGCAACATTTATTGATGCCGGCACAGGCTCAGCGGGTTTACATCCAGAGGCTGAGCCCCGACCCGGGCGGCACTTGGGGCTATATACCCTGAGGTTTCCAGGTTGGCAGCTAAGATTTATTATTGGGACATGTGGCCATTGTGCCAGTTCCTGACTGGCTTCCGGGTAAGGTAGGAATTCAGAAATATTAACCGCGGAAGTCTTAATGACCATGCAGTCCAGGAATGTCTTTGTCTGAGTTCCCTGCTGCAGCACGGAATCCTTAGTGACCACATAGTCTGGGAAGGCCTTTGTCTAGGGCCCACTGCCACAATATCTGTGGAGCAGTAGTGACATCTCTCCAGAGTTAATGCTATGCCCTGAAAATACTGTGCAACTCTTCTGAGAAGGCTGCACATGTGCCACCTTCTGGAAATTCACAAGACACTCCATTCATCTTAAAGACTAGGACAAGTCCTATGGTGAAAAAGTCTATTTTGCTTTACTTAACTCAGAGTCCCAGAGTGTTTGCCCATAAACAAAGACATCCATGAACAGCTCTAGAAACTAGTTTCTCTGGACCACTATTTGGAAAATGCTGGATGGGTCCTAAAGTGTGGTGCCCTGTCCTCTGGGATCTGGGGTCCTGAGGCCTGCTCCCTGTCATGGAGGGCCCTCCCAGGAAACACATCCTGATAAGTGGCCGAGCAAGCATTGGAAGCTGGGCCTATGTCAGCGCCCTCTCCCAACTCCTGGATCAAGCACGGTTCCTGGATGAGTTTTGTTGAAACCACACAATGTTCTTTTAAAATTTGACCTGATTGCTAACATTTAAAACACAACAAATTTTTGCATTTTAGAGTCCTCTTATAAAACTAGCAGCCCCTGGGCCGGCCGAGTGGCGCAATGGTTAAGAACTGGCTTGGGACACCAGAGGGCCCTGGTTCGGATCCCACATGAGAGGGTTGGTGACACTGCCCTCCACAAAAACAAACAAACAAACAAACAAAAAAACTAGCAGCCCCATCAACGCAATGTGCACATATCCCTCTGTGGAAGTGGAGAGCAGCACAAACCATTTACATGCAAAGCAAATCACTGCACACCTGACTCCACTGAACCCCTGAAAACATTTGTGTTTCTGACTTCTTTCAAGGGGAGTGGGAGTGTGGGGCTCTCCTCATTGGAGTTCTTCTCCACTGGGTGACTTATACCTGACCCACCTTGTTCCAGAGAGATAAACTCTGTGAGAGGCTGAGGTAGGCGTAGCTTCTGGAATATTTCTCACACCTCACGAAGCACCAGGTACAAATGAAGTCAAGAAGTCCACTGGCCACCCCACCTTCTGCCCCAGGCTGTCTTGATGAATGGGGTGGCAGAGCTGTAGAGAGGTAGGGGGTAGGGCTGCCTGCAGCCTCCTCTCAATGTCACCTGCCTGTGGTCTCAGTGGACAAGGAGACTCCAGGCAGTCGCTCAGGTCACCCTGGTAATCGGAGCGTGCTGGGTGCGAGAATCACTCCCAGCAAGAGCTAAAAGCTGAGAACAGTGTGGGGCCAGCCACGCTGGCACTTCTAAGCCAGCTCACTGCTGCAGAGAGCCTGCTAAAAATAGCCCGATTCTGGGCTGACACTGGAACCTGGGGATATCCGGCTGCGGTCCAGAGGTGGGATGGGCTGATGAGGGCCCTGGCCCTGCCCTAGGAAGACTGCTGGGGAGGCAGAGCTCTGATGTGAGGGCCCCTGTCTGAGGGTGGGTGGGGAAGGCTGATAACCGAGGAATTGCCCCTGTCATGCTGATGTTGTGGGCCAACCGAGCAGTGACCCCCCCACCCCCACACTGCCCACTGAGAAACTTTTAAGTTTTCTTTCCTATAGAAATGTTAAGTATAGAAATGTTACATCTCCTCCCTAGTTCCTTAGTTTCTTAGCTCTTGGTTTTGATAACTCTTATAACCAGTTTGTGAATCCTAGCCTAAAGATTGCTCCTAGCCTGAATCCTAGCATTCTCCTATACCCCTGCTTCTTGATTGCTTTGTAAATCAGTTTCTTAATCCTAAACAATAGATTGTTCCTACCCCTGCTTCAGATAACTACTTGAGAGCCTGTGACTTCCCAATATCCCCCAGGCCAGTAAGCCTAATGCGAAACCCATTCTGGGCCCAGACAACTGATGCCACCTGAGTGACAGGCTGAATGGCCACAGGCTTCATGAGAGCTAACAGATTAATTAAAATCTATTTTTCCTCATTCAGGGACCTTGGGGATACAGATGACACCACAGCAAGATTACCAGTCACAACCAAAGAAGCCAAAATGGTCTTCCAGGTGGATCTCGAGACCTCTTCCTCTCATCTGAGATCAGATAGGATGAGAGTTCCATGAACCCCCAGTAGGCAGGGACAGCTCTATGCCCCTGCCCAGCAGGAAGCAGATACAGAAGAAAAGACCTCCTGTCCCCCACCTTCCCATAGAGATTTTATGGGGATCACGTCTCTCAAAGGGGAAAACTAGGCAGGCAGTTAGAGGCAGGAATTGGGTCTCTGCATTCCTGCATGTCCCACAGGATGTGACCACCCAGGTGACATTCCCTCTCCACCTAAAACTCTCCCTTTGTATTGTAATTATTTACCCCTGCAGGAAAACAAATGGGCACAAAATACCCAACTAGGTCAGACCAGTCACTTGCACCTGCGCAGTACCTCTTGTCAATCACAGATGCCAATCAAGTAGTCCCATACCCAAAGGGGAATAGCCCATTCTAGAGAAAAAGGGATAAAAACTCCAAGTCCAGAGAAGCCTGGGCTTTTGACTGCTTTGCCCCCTTTTTAGACTACTTCTTCCTGGTTTTGACCCCGTTCCTCTCTTTGAGATTTTTGAGCCTCGCCTTTTTGCGTGGCCCGCTTCAAACTCTTTGGAATGTAATTTCTCTTCTCATAATGAGCCCTTGAGCCATCCTCTACTGCTCGGGCCTACCTCTATTTCTTTAAAGTGTACTATCACTTCTAATAAACTACTTTTTCACTACTTTGCCTCGGTATCCCATTCAATTCTTTGCTTGAGTTACCAAGGACCTGGACTTCGCGCCAAGAAGGGCCCACTCTCCGACAACACTAAGACAGGTCACCAGGACAGGCTTCTGTCCTGGGTGGGCTGAAGGAGGTCTATAGGGGTCTCTCCTGCTCAGCTGGGCATTCGAGCTCTTTTTGCTGTGGCCCCAAATTTCCACCGAAACCCTCTCTCAGGATGTCTGACTTCAGCCTTCTCCTGCAGCAGCCCCCACGCCCTTCCTCCTGCTCAAAATACCAGCTCCTCCTCCAAGCGTATCCTTCTTCCCCTGCCACCCAGGCCCTGGGGCTTCCCTTCCCTTAGAGCTGATTACGTGGCACCTGGAGCAAGCCCCTGTCCCTCTCTGGGCCTCCCTGGAATCAAGATCTAGAGCAGGCCCTGATGCCCGGCTGGCTGGAGTCCTTTGTATACCTTATGGTGATGTCCTGTAAGTGTCACCAAGCCCCACACAGAGTTCTAGAGGGGAGAGACTGAGACCTGGGCATGACTGCTGGTCCACGCCCCTCTTAGATGACTAGTGGTTCAGCCTCTGCTTACATGCCTTCTGAGGCAGCCCTTCCCTGCTGGTATCCTCTTCCTCTGCCTCCTCTCCAGAGTCCTGCCTCTGCCACAGTTCCCTTGGGGTGGGCTCCAGCCTGGCTGAGGGTCTCACACACTCCTGGGTGGGGAGGGGGCTAAACCCAGACAAGGCCTCAGAGGGCAAGTCCCAGTGGGCAGGAGCCAACCCCTGCCAAGGCAGGACTATAGGGAAATTGAGCTAAAGGTGCTGGGTTCTCCCCAGGTCTTCAGCCCACTGCTTTCCCTCAGCCTCAGATGGAGCTGAGGGCAGAGGTGGCAGACAGGCCAGGAAGAGAATAGGGCCTGGTGGTTGAGGAAGGTGGGTTCCTGTCGCTGTGGTAGGTCGGCCAGGCTGGGGCACCAGTAGCAGCTGGGCTGCTGGTGGGTGCGAGATCTTCCCTTCTTCACGCTTGCTCCTGCGATGTCCTCGGCCCTGCATTCTCTGCCCTGCGCAGGGATCACAGTGAGGCACCGAGACTTCCTACTGCTGCTGAAGTGAGGGGTATGAGAGGGCTGGGGGCACAGAGGCCCACACTTCCTGCTGGCCAGCATCATTTGTCTGCAGGACCTGGGGCGAACCCTTTGGTGCCTGGGGGGGCCTTGTCTATCTGGGCAAGTTCAGTATTGGACCAGACCAGGTCCAGGTTAGTTGTTGACACTCTGGGGACTCAGGTCTCACTAACTGAGCAAGTTTCAGCCACTTGCTTGACCTCAGTCCCTACATCTGTAAAATGGGGATGGCAATAGACTATTGTTGGGAGGATTAAATAAGTGTGTATGATAGAATTGAATGAGACTTAAATGGGTGCAGAGCCTGAAGTATAGTGTTATATAAATGTTAATTAATATTACAGCATCTTTTGAGAATTCAATAAAACATATAGACTTCCTTTTGGAAAAAAGCTACACTCACATACTCATCTCGGTGCACAATTTGGGGTTATTAACTCCCCGAAGCTCACCTATGTAAGAAGACACGCCTGAGACATTCTGACTCGAATGTGCTTTTGTTGTTGTTGTTGTTTAATTTTTTGGGTTAAATTAGTATGTGCAAATAGTTTTAAAAGTCCAAAGATAAATGGCTGTCCCCTCCTCACCCCCATTTCTGGACCCAGGCTCTTCCAGAGGCCCTTGCTGCCTTTCCCGAGTATTTCCCTCCTCCACACCCGGCCTCCCACGCCGAGTGGTGCTGGCAGGGGTGTGCACTGCAGAGCCTGGGGTGGGGTAGCAGACATGCTCCTGTTTCCTTCCCAGAAACTGTGGGGTTGGGGTTGCCCCTCTGACTTACTGTCAAGCTCTGCCCAGGGGCCTCCAACACCTCTCTCCATACCCTGGTCTGGATGCCCTAATTTGTTGCTGCTGTGCTCCCCCTGCCCTGCCCTTGTCCCTCACTGGTAACCAGAGCCTCTTTCAAGTTGCAAATCCCACCACATCCTCTCCTCCTTACAACTCCCAATGGCGCCTCATTGAATACGATTTTAGCATTTAGGTTGAGGGAGGAAAAGTTATGTAAGATTCATGATGCCCTGGGTACGGAAAAAGCAGAATTCTTCCTGGTAAATAATGACATCAGCAAAGGGGCTTGGGTTGGTCCAGGGGCCTGTGAGGTTACTGAGCCTGAGTCTGTAGTGCTTCTGGGGGTGGGGGCAGGAGGAGGAGGCTGGAATGAAATCACTTCATGCAAATGTATTGAAATGAGGCTTTGGGACAAGAGAGACCAGCTGCTAAGAACAAAGGGTCTGTGATGCCCCTGTGTCCTGCCTTCCCAACTAGTTGGCTCAAATGACAGTTTCCAGGGTGTGTGTGTGTGTGTGTGTGTGTGTGTGTGTGTGTGTGTGTGTACACATGTATACACACATGTCACCCTGTTCTCCCTCATACACTTTAGTGTGCATCCCTTGCCTATAAGGCGACACACCAGCACCCCTGGGCCGGTATAGTGGCTGGGTTTCCAGCTATCCAAACAACACTCCGGTTTCTTTTTTTTCTTTTTAAATGAACCTCAGGTACACAGCACTGGGTTAAT
>NW_017731978.1:553971-557999 GCF_001890085.2 Hipposideros armiger | reverse complement strand
CTGCACGTCTGACCCCTCCGAGCCTCTCAAGATCACTCTCCGGAGAAAGATGGCCAGCGATGTTACAGGTCCTTAGGAGGAGATCACCAGCCCCGCTTTGGTCACACCAGAAGCTGAACAATCTACGCGTGGTTGAAGCTTGAATTCTTCCTTGCAAGATGCTTATCCCAGGACTCTAATCCTTACCCTCACCCTTTTCTTCCCAGTCAGGAACGGTATCACTACCTCATGAACTAAATCATCCTTCCAGTCCTTTCGGGTGGGAACAACATCTCAGATAGCTTTGTCTCCTACACATACATGCCGGCCCAGTGTTATCGGGGTAGAACTCCTCAGGCCTGTACCTACGCAGACAAATGCTACTGGTCTTGCCTCATTCCTCAACGATCAATAGCTGGCTACAATTGCCCAGGAGTTAAAAGGGCTAATCAGGTCATCTGTTGGACCCGCCAAACCCACATTGGATACTCCGATGGGGGAGGTGTCCAAGATCAGGCCAGAAAGGAAGCAGTACAGGAAATGGTTAAATGGCTTATCAACCAGACCACCATAAAATTGCCCTCCAATCGGCAGGTCCCAGGGCCCCAACTATATGGACAACTCAAGGCTAAATTGGGTAAAATCTTGAATTTTCCAACTCTGGGAAAAAACCTTTTTATTGACCTCGCTGAACGCATAGCCCAGGAAGTTAATGTAACGGGGTGCTGGGTATGTGGAGGAGCGCTCATGAGTGAAGATTGGTCATGGAAGGGAACTAGCCTAACTGTCCTTGACCTTCTCCAATGGAACCGCACCATAATCTGGCCTTCACAGAAACGGCTCCTAAGGTGGGTTCTCTCCTCCGAAGTAATTGGAGAAGGATGTCTCATCCAGACAGGCACGCCCTACTCCCAATGGGTGGGAGACACCCCATTCAGGAGAGTCCAGAACCTAACTGGCTCATCTCTCAGCTGGTGACCAAAAGCCCCGACCTCGTATTGGAGCCCTATCGTCAATTCTACCTCATGTTCCCTCTTAGATACTAGCTCCTCCATTGCCAACTGCACCTTTCCTAATGGCACCAGTAACCCCTTCCATGCACTCCCGGCCCTCAGTANTGGGAGGACGAGTCCGTCGGCCCTTTTTACAACCTCGACAATGCACCCTGGGAGGCCGAGAAATTACTCATCAGTTCCTCTACCTGCCAGACTGCCCTGTAGCATTATTGGGGAGAGATCTACTAGGAAACCTCCAGGCTCAAATCACCTTTAACCACAGTGGCAATGCTGAGCTAACATTGGGCAAATCAGGGGCTAAGATTATGTCCCTCGCCATACCTCGGGAGGAACAATGGCGACTATTTGGTCTTGTAGAAGAGGTCCAAGAGAGACCTGAACTCCCCTTCTCAATACCGGAGTTTGGGCGGAAGACAACCCACCGGGTCTGGCACGGCATACGGCCCCAGTAGTTGTAGAGCTTAAACCTGGGGCAGAACCAGTGCGCCACAAGCAATATTACATTCCCCACAATGCATGAGTTGGCATCCAAAAACATTTGGACAGACTCCTAAAATATGGGATTCTTTGTCCCTGTCAGTCACCTTAGAACACACCTCTGCTTCCAGTTCAAAACCCGGGAACTGAAGATTACCATCCAGTGCAGGACCTGAGAGCTGTAAACGAAGCAACGGTTACTTTACACCCAATTTTTCCCCAATCCATATACTCTTCTGGGCCTCTCCCAGCTGAAGCAACCCACTTCACCAGCCTGAACCTCACGGATGCCTTCTTCTGTATTCGTCTAGCCCCACAGAGCCAGCCACTCTTTGCCTTCCAATGGGAAAATCCTGAAAATGGGGACAAAGGCCAGCTAACATGGACAAGGCTACCACAGGGCTTCAAGAACTCCCCAACCATTTTCGGGACCACCTTGGCTTCGGACCTAAAGCCCTTTCCAGCAAGCCAGACCGGTTGTGTACTGCTCCAATATGTAGATGACTTCTTACTAGCTGGGAAAAACTATGATGATTCCATGCAGGGTACGTATCACATCCTTAAACTTTTGTGGGAAGCAGGCTACAAGGTCTCCAAGAAAAAGGTTCAGATATGCCAAGACAGGGTCAAATACCTTGGTTTCCACCTGTCACAAGGACAATGCCAGCTTGGCCCAGAAAGGAAGCAGGTGGTATGTACCATCTCTGCCCTCACTGCTACGAAACAGGTTCACGAATTCTTAGGGGCAGCAGGCTTCTGTAGGATCTGGATCCCTAACTTCTCTACTATAGCCAAACCCCTTTATGAAGCCACAAAGGGAGGTGAACATGAACCTTTTCTATGGGAGTCTCCACAACAGAAAGCTTTTAATGAGCTTAAACGGGCTCTCATTCATGCCCCTGGCCTAGGACTCCCGGACATCACCAAGCCTTTCTTCCTNTTCTCAGTCTGTTGCCTTCTTAAATATAATTTTATTGCAGTATCAGCCAGGATAAACTAGTTAGATGCTGGGTAACAAATAACCCAGCATCTCAGGGGTCCAACTCATCATACGTTTATTCTCCCTCCTGCTATGTGACCAGTGGGACCGTGGCCTCTGCCCATGGCACACATGGCAGGACAAGGTGCAGGGGCCCCCCATGATGTATTACTCAACACTGAGTTCTGGAGTGTGCTTTGGCGTGGGAGGAAAATAAGAACTCAGCACCACTCCTTAGATGTTTCTGCCCCAAAGTGACACTGGCACTCGGGTGACATTTCATCAGTCCAGGTTCTTCCTAATTTCAGGAGGCACATACTGAGGAAAACGGAGGAGCCAGAGGTCTTGCTGAACTTGAGCGGTGTTACCACAACTACACCTCTGTGGAGGCCTAAACAGTGGTTTTTTTTTTTGTTGGTGTTGTTTTAAGATTTTATCGGGGAATTGGGGGAAGAGAACAGATTGCTGTCCTTTTGTTCTTCAGTCTAGTTGTGGAGGACATTGCTTCACTGGCTCATGTTGGTATTGTGGCAGTGGGCCCTAGACAAAGGCCTTCCCAGACCATGTGGTCACTAAGGATTCGACGCGGGCTTCAGACAAAGACATTCCTGAACTGTATGGTCAGCAAGACTTCTGCATTTAATATTTCCACATTCCTACATCACCCAGGAGCCAGTCAGGAACTGGCACAATGGCCACATGTTCTAATAATAAATCTTAGCTGCCAACCTGGAAACTTCAGGGTATATAGCCCCGAGTCCCACCTGGGTTGGTGCTCAGCCTCTGGATGTAAATCCACTGAGCCAGTGCCAGCATCAATAAAAGTTGCTTCCCATGCCTTGGTGTCCTGTCTCTTTGTCTGGGTTCCCCGCAACATAATTGGGGGCTCGCCCAGGAGATGGAGTTGGCGATATTTTCGCCTCCCTTGCCCCTGAGGCCCAGCTCCCCTGGAAGAGAGGGGACGCGCACTCTACTCGGCGCCAGTGGACCCTTGTCCATCAGTGGGGATGTCTCCCCTGCCATCCACGGGGGACCAACCTGAGAGCACAAAGGAACCCTGAAGGCTATGGGAACCAACTTCGGAGCGCCGCCCGACCAGACAGGTGAGGACCCGGGTCCCTTGAGACAGCCTGTCCATCAGCGGACAGAAGGGGAGACTGATCACCTCCCAGAGTAACACAAGTACCTCAGTTTCTGAGAGAAACCGTGATTTCCAGGAACAGGGCGGCGGGCGAAAAATGAATGTGTTTGAGTCTGTGTGAATGAGACGCAGCCTGTCTGCAAAGCAAGTGTGGAGTCCTGATCCGCGGGTCTGTGGTGCACCTCATATGGCTTAGGGTGGTATTGCTAAATTGTCTCGTATGGTTTAGTAATCCGAGTCAGGGGTTTATACTGACCTGCCAATTGCTCAGAAGCGCCTGAAATATCCCCGCGAGGGGAGCGGCCGGAGATGGACAAAGTGAATCTCTGAGTGTGTGTCGCGCCGATTTCAGGTGGTTGCCATGGGTGGACGACAGAGTACTCAGACTCCATTAGGATGTATGTTAAAAAATTTTAAGAAGGTGTTCTCCAGCTTT
>NW_017731978.1:541616-546546 GCF_001890085.2 Hipposideros armiger | reverse complement strand
GGGGGGGCATCAAACCTGGGGGGAAGATGAATGGCCTCCCCAGCGGATCATCCAATATTATGGCCCAGCTACTTGGGCTCAAGATGGGAGTTGGGGATACCGTACCCCCATTTCATGCTCAACCGTATTATCAGGTTACAGGCTATTCTAGAAATAATTACCAATGAAACTGCAACAGCTTTAGAGCTCCTTGCTACCCAACAGACCCAGATGCGGGCTGCTATTTATCAAAAGCGCCTAGCACTGGACTACTTACTAGCTGAAGAAGGTGGTGTCTGTGGCAAATTTAATCAGTCGGACTGTTTTCTACAGATTGACGACAGTGGCAAAGCTGTCTCCACTATTGCCACGAATATTAGAAAGCTTGTCCATGTCCCAGTCAAAAATGGTCAGGATGGGACCCCGAGAGCCTATTTGGAGGATGGTTCTCCACCTTCGGGGGATTTAAAATGTTAATTGGAATCGTCCTCCTGCTCCTTGGGGCATGCCTCCTTTTACCCTGCATTCTCCCCCTTGTCATTCGCTCTACCTCTTCCCTCATAGAGGCCATTGTAGAACGTAAGATTGCCGCTAAGGTCCTCATTTTATGGAAGTACCAACCCCTAGGCCAGCAGCCTGTCTAAGGAGATGATGCTTTCTAACCCACACATGGGTTCGAGCATTAAAGGGGGGAGTGTGGCAGTGGGCCTTAGACAAAGGCTTTCCCAGACCATGTGGTCACTAAGGATTTGACGCGGGCTTCAGGCAAAGACATTCCTGGACTGTATGGTCAGCAAGACTTCCGCATTTAATATTTCCAAATTCCTACCTCACCCAGGAGCCAGTCAGGAACTGGCACAGTGGCCACATGTTCTAATAATAAATCTTAGCTGCCAACCTGGAAACTTCAGGGTATATAACCCCAAGTCCCACTCGGGTTGGGGCTCAGCCTCTGGATATAAATCCACTGAGCCGGTGCCAGCATTAATAAAAGTTGCTTCCCACGCCTTGGTGTCCTGTCTCTTTGTCTGGGTTCCCCGTAACATTATCATTGCGCTCTTCCCAGCTGAGGCAGTTACTTGCTGGCCATTGGATGGCCGCTCATGGCAGCTCTCGGCAGCTCATGAAAGTGCACGCCAGCTGCTGGCTAGCCCCACTGCAGCCTATGCTGTCTCTGCGACTCACTGCAGCCCAGCTCCAGGTCGAGCTGTTGTTCAGCATCTTAGCTGTAGAGGGCGCAGTGTCACTGGCCCATATGGGATCCTAACTGGGGCGCTGCTGCTCAGAGCTGGCGTTCCCAAGCCATCTGCTAACCAACACGCCGCTCTGGCGGCCCTAAACAGTGTTTTTTATTTTAGTGGTTCATGAGCTTTACAGAAAGGGCATCGTGTTATAAGTGATCTTCTGAGGCTGACCTTTTCACTCCTGTTATGCCGCTAAGATTCACCCGTACTGTTGTATGTGGCTGTGCTTCTCCCAATGCATTGCTGTCGAGTGGTCACAGGAGACTACCCCATGTGTGTTCATTCTCCTTTAATAGTGATTTTGATTGTCTGACTCTTTTCAACCATATGAACAGTCTTGAAACATCACGAAGATTTCATCATCCCAAACTGCAGACCAGGAGCTACTCCCTCCTCAGCCTTCAAGGCCGCAGAGCCCATGTGTCTGGCCTCTCAGCCATGGAGGCCGCTCTGCTGGGCTCCTTACCTTCCTGCTGTCAGCCCCGCTCTGGCGGACTCACGAGCAAGGACACGGCAGCCCCTGTGTGCTGCAGCTCCTTCTTCTCCAAGCGACTACAGGACACAGGGTCATCTCACAGTTGAAGACAGCGTGTCGGTGGTCAGGTCCTTTCTTCCTTTTTCTCAACGTGCATTAAGCTTCGGTAGTTGAGCCATGGACTGTGCTAGGTGCAGGAGAAATAGAAGAACTAGATAGATTACAAAGCAGACATTTATTCACTTCCTTTAATGTGCAAACTCTGCTAGTCTGGGACCACAAACCAAGGGACCTGCTCTCAAGCTGCTCCTGGTTTAGATGGGAAAACAGGGATTTACTCGTAGACACAGGTGTGCAAGTCTCATCATGATTGTACCAGGATTTTATAAATCTAAGTGTTTTTAGTCATATATTTTTATATGTCTATGCTTGTATGTATCTATATATCTATCTACCTATTTATCTAGCAAATGTGATTTTACTTATGTAAATTCGACACCCTCTATCCTGGAATAGAATAGGAAACCAGATACTGGTTGGTGGGTTATCATTTTTCTAGATCATAAAGTTCCTGAACTAATATTCTTTTTTCAGTTCTTCTAGTTGGGGCCACCTAAAAGTTCCCACACAGAGATAGGAACAGCTTTTAGCTGCTCTTTTGATTCTCTCCAAGACCTTATCTTCTTTCTTTCAGTTGCTGGTGGACCAAAACATCACTGCATCTCTTGGGAAGTTAACACTGAGCTTGACCCTAATGCGAGAGCAATGCCTGCACTGTTGTTGAGCCATGGTTACATTCACAGTGGAAATGCTGGGAAACTCACCCAGATTCCATCTCTGACCAGCAACGTGGCTTGCTGCTGTTGCTTTAATTAAGAATACCTATGGCAATGGAATTGTAATAGGTAAGTATGTAATCGGGGGTGGGAGGGCAGTAGATGGGGGAGAGGAGTTGTTTCTGTGTGAAGGGTGAAGAGGATAACTATTGCATTGTTCTGTACACCTGAAACTAACAATAAAAAAAAGAAAAGAAAGCCAGAATAAAAATTAAAACTCATGACATTGTATAAAATAAATAAATAAATAAAATTAAACAGCTATTTTGAAAAAATAAATGAAGTAAAATAAATAAATAAATAAATAAAAAAGAACGCCTATGGAAGTGACACTGGAGTCTGTTGTAATGTCTTGGGCTGCCCAGTTCAGCCCCTTCAAGAAGGTGGCATCGGCTTATGCAGACACCAGTTCAGCACAGTGGGCAGGGCACAGTGATGCAGGCTCCCTCCTCACCGCCAGGGCAGCGCGGCTCTAGCTCTGCTTGGGTAGGGAGCGTGGCGGGGAACAGGGTGGCACAGCAGCGGAGGCTTGAAGAACCAGCTGGCATGAGGCAGGAAGAGGAGTGGGAGCTGGACTTCTAGGCCAAAGGAACACATGCAAAGGCGCAGAGACTGACAGGACGCAGTGCCCCCAGGGGCAATTTGCAGTGGCTCTGTTGTGGGCCAATGGAGCCCCCCCACCCCCACTGAAAGACTTTTAAATCTTTTTTTCCTATAGAAATGTTAAGTTTTCTCCCTAGTTCCTTAGTTTCTTAGCTCTTGGCTTTGATTACTTTTCTAACCAGTTTGTGAATCCGAAAGATTGCTCCTAGCCTGAATCCTAGAATTCTCCTATCCCCCTCCTTCTTGATTGTTTTGTAAATCAGTTTCTGAATCCTAAACAATAGATTGTTCCTACCCTTGCTTCAGATAACTACTTGAAAGCCTGTGACTTCCTAATATTCCCCAGGCCAGTAAGCTAAATGCCAAACTCGTTCTAGGCCCAGACAACTGAGTGACAGGCTGAATGGACACAGGTTTCATAAGAGCTAACAGAGTTATTAATTAAAATCTATTTTTCCTCATTCAGGGACCTTGGGGATACAGATGACACCACAGCAAGATTACCAGTCACAACCAAAGAAGCCAAAATGGTCTTCCAGGTGGATCTCGAGACCTCTTCCTCTCATCTGAGATCAGATAGGATGAGAGTTCCATGAACCCCCAGTAGGCAGGGACAGCTCTATGCCCCTGCCCAGCAGGAAGCAGATACAGAAGAAAAGACCTCCTGTCCCCCAGCTTTCCATAGAGATTTTATGGTGATCACATCTCTCAAAGGGGAAGTTAGAGGCAGGCATTGGGTCTCTGCATTCCTGCACGTCTCACAGGATGTGACCGCCCAGAGGACCTCCCTTCTCCTCCCAAAACTCCCTTTTGTATTGTAATTACCGACCCCTGCGGGAAAACAAATGGGCACAAACTACCCAACTATATAGATCAGACCAGTCACTTGCACCTGCGCAGTACCTCTTGTCAATCATAGGTGCCAATCAAGTGGTCCCATGCCTAAAGGAGAACAGCCCATTCTAGAGAAAAAGGGATAAAAACTCAAAATCCTGGGAAGTCTGCCCTTTTTACTTCTTCCCTTTTTTTAGTCCCCTCCTCCCTTTTTGAGCCTTTTGAGCCTCGCTTTTGTGCATGGCACGCTCCAAACTCTTTGGAATGTAATTTCTCTTCTCATGATGGGTCCTTGAGCCATCCTCTAGCGCTCAGGCCCACTTCTACTTTTTTAAAGTGTACTATCTTTTCTAATAAACTGCTTTTCCATTATTTTGCCTCGTTATCTCATTCAATTCTTTGCTCGAGTTGCCAAGGACCTGGACTTCGTGCCGAGAAGGGCCCACTCTCCGACAACAGCTAGCACAGTGAGTCACTCAGGGAACGAGATATATGCGTGTGGTGGCCTTACCTGTGCTAGGAAGACTTCTGGCTCTCCACGTTCTAGGTACGTTGCTCTTCAGCAGTTAGGGAAAGGTGGCAGGGGCGTTACATGGCAGCGCAAAATGGATTTTTTCAATTGTAATAATACATATGTAACATATATATATATATATATATATATATAAAATGAAGTTTACTATTTTTAAGTGGATAGTCAATGGCACTAAGTACATTCACAATGTTGTGTAACTATCACCTCTATTTCAAGAATGTTTTTGGGCTGGCTGAGTGGTGCGTTGGTTAAGAGCTGGCCTGGGACGCCAGAGGGCCCCGGTTCGGATCCCACATATGAGGGCCAGTGACACCGGCCTCTACAGCTAAGATGCTGAACAACAGCTCGACCTGGAGCTGGTCTGCTGTGAGTCGCTGGTAATGGTGTAGGCTGCTGCAGTGGGCTGCCATGGGCTACCGTGAGT
>NW_017731978.1:525229-533967 GCF_001890085.2 Hipposideros armiger | reverse complement strand
CAGCTCCAGGTTGAGCTGTTGTTCAGCATCTTAGCTGTAGAGGGCAGTGTCACTGGCCCTCATATGTGGGATCCGAACCAGGGCCCTCTGGCATCCCAAACCAGTTCTTAACCATTGCGCCACTTGGCCAACCTTATACATACATGTTTTTAACATAGGGGAGTTTATAGCTGTTATGTATCACACAGGGTCTCATAAACATTTCCTCTTGTCATTACAAGTTCTTTAATATTTTAAAGGTCTTTACTACCATTTACTTAGTCTTTCTCTCAGTGTTATTTCCAGTTACTTGTAATTAAAGATAACCTGATGGCGTAAAGTTTTGTCTGCACTTTAGGTTGTGTCTTTAGGAAAGACCCCAGAAGGGAACGATAAGGTAAAAACTGGAGTCGTTGGCTATTGGTACCTGTCTAGAGTGGACCACTGTATCCCCACAGCATTGGGACTAGAGCTGCCCTCACTCCCAGCCTTACCCACTACCAGCAGCTCCCAGTGTGCTGCGAGCAGGGAGGGGCCCGGACAATGCTTCAGATAGCAAGTCACTCTATTTTCTCTAGTCAAGAGTTCCTTGGTTACAAACTTTGATTCCTTTAGGAAGCTCCTGGCTGGGCCCCAGATACAGGGAACAAAGTGTTGAGAGAGCAGAAGCCTCTGGGTCGCTGGATCAAGTTCCTGAAATGCTACAAGATGTGAGGTTTGACCTCAGACAACGGGATGGCTCAGGGAGAATAAGTAGTGAACGTTTTTTGAAGATTCTTGTTGGGTCGGCCGAGTGGCGCGTTGGTTAAGAGTTAGCTTGGGACGCCAGCTCTGAGCAGCAGGGCCTTGGTTTGGATCCCACATGAGGGCCAGTGAGGCTGCATCCTCTATAGCTAAGATGGTGAACAACAGCTCAACCTGGAGTTGGGCTGCTGTGAGTCTCCGGTGACGGCATAGGCTGCAGTGGGCTGCCATAAGCTACCATGAGTGGCTGGCAGCTGGCGTGGGTGGCTGGCAGCCGGCGTGAGCTGCCAAGAGCCTCTGTGAGCAGCTGTCCAGTGGCCAGGGACCGATCTGCCTCACCTGGGAAGAGCACAATGACAATACCAATATGGGCCAGTGAAGCAACATCCTCCACAACTAGACTGAAGAACAAAACAACAGCAACTTGTCTGTTCCCCTTCCCCTGATTCCCCAATGCTGTTCCCCTCCCCCAATTCCCCAATAAAATCTTAAAAAAAAAGAAAAAAGGTTCTTNCCCAGGAAGAGCGCAATGATGGTGCCAACTTGGGCCAGTGAAGCAACGTCCTCCACAACTAGACTGAAGAACAAAACAACAACAACTTGTCTGTTCCCCATGCCCCAATTCCCCAATAAAAATCTTAAAAAAAAGAATGTTTTTTTCATCACTCCAAACAAACTCTTTCCCATTAAGCAGTAACTCCCCTTTTCTCATGCTCACCCTCCCTCCAGCCCCTGGTAACCTCTCATCTACTATGTCCCTATGGACTTGCCTGTTCTATGCACTGCATATAAGTGGGATCATACAGTACTTGTCCTATTGTGTCTGGCTTATTTCAAATACCATAATGATTTCAAGTTTCATTCATGTTGTAGCACATATCAGAATTTAATTTCTGTTTATGACTGAATAGTATTATGTGATGGGATTTTGACTTTCTCCTGGAAGTGCTGGCATGCTGGGGAGACTGTCACCTAGAATGACAGTGGGTTCTTGCTGCTTAGGATGCTCTCCCATTCCTGTGTGGGAGGATGGGGAAAATGGTGGGGCCTCAGGAACCTGTGGCAATGGCTCTAGAATGGAATTCTGACCCTCCCAGCAGTGTAGCCTCACCTCTTTCACTCTGAACCCCCCAGTTCCCTTTCTATCTTCTGAGTATGCCCAGCTGAACCACACAACTTCTGCTGTCCCTGAACCTTTTGACAAGTGAGGGCTATGCCTCAAGCACTCCCAGGCTCTCATGCCTGACCTCCCTTTGTTTCCTCATGGCACAGCCCAGTGATGGCTAAGGCCTCGTTGGAGACTGGAATTGAGGAGCAGGGAGAAGAGTCACCCCAGACATCCATGACAGGTGTGGCCCTGGAGGGGTCGGTTTCTCCCATCCTGCTTCCCCTCTCCCAGCCCTTGGTGGTGGTGGGGGTCAGGCTGCATCCCACCAATCAGCACCCCCACCTCCTAATGTCCCTGGCAGGTTTCATCTCTAGAGCTGGGGTTGAAAGACAGAACAAGCCCCAGGGGTGTCGATAACAGGGTTATAATCCAGCGGGATGAGACTGAGCTCTCTGGAGTCTCGTAGCATTTTTCCAGCCCTGGCCAGTTTATTACTGTATCTCTGAGTGATGAGGCTCGGGGGAGCTGTGGTTCCAGCAGTTGTTCTGGCTGCCGCACCCGCTTGCGATTGATCAAGCTACAACTGGAATGAGCAAATTCCTCCTGCCCCCCTTCTGTTCTTCTGTTCTCCCCAGCTTCTTCTTCTCCTCTGACTGTGGGGGCTTCAGACTCAGGAAGCCCATTGTGTGACCTTAGGGCTCAGTGTCCTTCGAACAATAGGGCGTAGTTGGGCTCTGAGTTTCTGAAACCCCAGGCAATGAGGGCATCCTTCTTTCTCCTCCAGGGAAGTATGTGACTAGCCCTGGGCCAGTGCACTGGTGACTGTCCTCAAGGCTGCCTTAGAGTCCAACCCATTAGGGCAGAGCTGTGGGGCAATCAGATGCCATCTTGACTCAGTAAGCCCCCTGTGGGAGAGAGGTGGCAGGGCAGGCCCTGAAGAGAACCTAGCTGCCACTTTAGCCCATGTCAGATTGCTGGATGTCTGCCGAGTCCAGAAGCTCCCTGGGGAAGGGTTTTTCACAGATGAGGAGATTTACCAGTCTAGGGTTTTATAGCCACAATATTGGGCCAAGTCATTTTAGTGAGAAGTTGTAAATGATTTACCTTCCTTCCAAGTAGGTGGAGATATTAACTAAAGAATGGCTGGGACTCATTTTAAGCATATCCGAAGAACGATGACTTTCTTCACAACTTTTTTCTGTTCACCTGGAAAATGCTGTCTCTACTCTTGTAAGACTGCCAGCCTCTCCCTGCTGTCTGCCTGTCCACGTGAGCCTCATATTACCAGTTAAGAGAGACAGTGCCTGGCCAGCACACAGCTCTCTTGGTTCAAAGATCTATCATGCTCCCAAGGAAGAGTGAGGGGAGCCTGGACTACTCAGTGGGGGCCCCAAGGGCCCTGAGATTCTCTCTGGCATCTCAATGAGGTCACATACACAAGAGTGGTCTGAATCAGCCCAGAAAGGAGACATCAAGGAAAGATACTTTGAAATCCCTCTGCAACTTGATGGGGTGAGGAGCTGGGGAGACATGAGGAAAATTGGGGTGATGTTGTGGAAGTGGGCCCTAGACAAAGGCCTTCCCAGACCATGTGGTCACTAAGGATTTTGCGCGGGCTTCAGACAAAGACATTCCTGGACTATGTGGTCACCAAGACCTCCGTGTTTAATATTTCCAAATTCCTACCTCACCCAGGAGCCAGTCAGGAGCTGGCACAATGACCACATGTTCTAATAATAAATCTTAGCTGCCAACCTAAAAAACTTCAGGGTATATAACCCCAAGTCCCGCCTGAATCGGGGCTCAGCCTCTGGATGTGAATCCGCTGAGTCAGTGCCGGCATTAGTAAAAGTTGCTTCCCACGCCTTGGTGTCCTGTCTCTTTGTTTGGGTTCCCCCAACAATGTAGGAACAATGGGTTTTATTTCTAGCTGTGCCACTAACCATTGCACAACTGTACACAAGTTCCTGCCTCTCTACCTCTTAGTGACAACCCCACCCTCCACTGCACTGGTGTTGAGAGGGTACAAATGAGATAGGAATCCTGAGGTGTCTGGCATAGATTTCTACCTTCAAGCCCTGGTCAAAATATTCAGGCCTATACCTAAAGTCCATCATCAAACATCCTGAAAAAAAAAATCAGATATAAAGGTACTACCCAAACAAGTCATAACTTTCAAAAACAGACAAAGTTAGAATGAAAGTTTTTGTAGCATGTAAAGATGAAGTTCTGCAAAGCAGATGTGATAGATGAAATAATTGGACTGCTACACCTCTCTGTTGCTTTTTGTTTCTTAATTTTAAAATTTTTGAGCTTTTCTGGGCCAGCCGAGTGGCACGTTGGTTAACAGTTGGCTTGGGACGCCAGCTCTGAGCAGCAGGGCCCTGGTCTGGATCCCACATTAGGGCCAGTGACACTGTGCCCTCTACAGCTAAGATGGTGAACAACAGCTGCTGAGAATCGCCGGCGATGGCGTAGGCTGAAGTGGGCTGCCATAAGCTACTGTGAGTGGCTGGCAGCTGGCGTGAGCGGCGGGGAGCCCGTGTGAGCTGCCAAGAGCTGCTGTGAGAGGCCGTCCAGTGGCTGGCGACCGATCTGCCTCACCTGGGAAGAGCACAATAATAATACCAACATGGGCCAGTGAAGCGACGTCCTCCACAACCAGACTGAAGAACAAAAGGACAGCAACTTGTCTGTTTCTCTGCATCATGCCAGCTGCCTGCCACTCATGGTAGCTCACAGCAGCCCACTGCAGTCCCACTGCAGCCTACGGCGTCCCATGGCAGCCCAGCTCCAGGTCAAGCTGTTGTTCACCATCTTAGCTGTAGAGGGCGCAGTGTCACTGGCCCTTATGTGGGATCCAAACCAGGGCCCTGCTGTTCAGAGCTGGCGTCCCAAGCCAACTCTTAACCAACGTGCCACTCGGCTGGCCCTTATTTTGTTTTTAATCTTGAGTGATTATTTAGCTGCAAATGAAATTTACCCCCATTCGTTTACACTCAGTACTTTGAAGCATTTGCTCTATGATTTTCTGGCCTTTATTCTTGTTGGTGAGAGGTCTGCACATCTTGTCAATTCTTTGGTAGGTGAAAGGTCTTTTCCGTAGACTTTCAGTTTTTTCTTTATTGTTAAAGTTCTGCATTGTATTACTATGTCCAGCTATGATTAACTAACTGTATTTATGATGTCAGGCACTTAATGTTTACTTTATTTTCACCCCCAAAACTTATCTTTTTCTTTAATTCTAGGAAATAATCTGCATATATATATATATATATATATATATATATATATGATTTTTGGGGGGAATTGGGGGAGGGGAACAGCACTGGGGAATCAAGGGAAGGGTAGCAGACAAGTTGCTGTCCTTTTGTTCTTCAGTCTAGTTGTGGAGGACGTTGCTTCACTGGCCCATGTTGGTATTATCATTTCACTCTTCCTGGGTGAGGCAGATTGGTTGCCGGCCTCTGGACGGCCGCTCACGACGGCTCTTGGCAGCTCACACCAGCTGCCGGCTGCTCACGCTGGCTGCCAGCCACACATGGTAGCTTATGGCAGCCCACTGCAGCAGGGGCTGCAGCTGACGCTGACGCTGGTGACTCATGGCAGCCTAACTCCAGGTAGAGCTGTTGTTCACCATCTTAGCTGTAGAGGGCGCAGTGTCACTGGCCCTTACGTGGGATCCAAACCGGGGCCCTGCTGCTCAGAGCTGGCGTCCCAAGCCAGCTCTTAACCAATGTGCCACTCGGCCAGCCCTGCTTTTATATTTTTAACTATTGCTTCTTTACATCTCTTTTTTTAAAAAGATTTTTATTGGGGGATGGGAATAGTGCTGGGGAATTGAGGGAAGGGTAGCAGACAAGTTGCTGTTGTTTTGTTCTTCAGTCTAGTTGTGGAGGACGTTGCTTCACTGGCCCAAGTTGGCACCATTATTGTGCTCTTCCCGGGCGAGGCAGATCAGTCGCCGGCTTCTAAACGGCCGCTCACTGCAGCTGCTGGCTGCTCACGCTGGCTGCTGGCTACACACGGTAGCCCATGGCAACCCACTGCCACAGGGGCTGCAGCCTACGCTGTCTCGGCAGCCCAGCTCCAGGTTGAGCTGTTGTTCAGCATCTTAGCTGTAGAGGGCAGTGTCACTGGCCCTCATATGTGGGATCCGAACCGGGGCCCTCTGGCATCCCAAGCCAGCTCTTAACCAACGTGCCACTCGGCCAGCCCCTTTTCCATCTCTTGATTCCCTTCTACTAGAACTCTTTTTTTAAAAAAAGATTTTATTAGGGAATTGGGAAGGGGAACAGCGTTGGGGAATTGGGGAAGGGGAACAGCCAAGTTGGCCTTCAGTCTTAGTTGTGGAAGGAGTAGCTAGCTCAGCTCCAAGTCCAGATGCCATCTGACCTCCTGTTGGCATCTCACGGCCACTCAGCTCAAGGTGCTGTGTTTAATTGTAGTTGTTGGTGGGCGTAGCCCACCATCCCATGCCGGAGTCCAACCGGCAACCTTGTTGTTAGGACCACATGCTCTCACTAGCTGAGCCATCCTGCCACCTGTTGACAGTCAGCGGCAGCTCAGCACGGTCACAGCTCACTGGCCCATGTGGGAATTGAACCAGCGTCCCTGTTGCTCAGAGCTCATGCTCTTAACCAACTGAGCCACTCGGCTGGCCTTCCTGGAACTCTTATTGGGTATTTGTTGGGACCTTTCAACTTACCTTCTGTTTTTCTTAATGGATATATCATATCTTTACCTTCCAATGATGTGTTCTATGTAAATTCCTTAGCCCTAGTTTCCAATTCACTAAGTGTCTCTTTGGCCATGTGTAGTCTAGAATTTGCCCAGTTATTGAGGGTTTTACTTAATTACTTTATTTTTTCATTTCTAAGATTTGCAATTGGTTCTTTTTTCTTTTTTTAAAGATTTTATAGAGGAATTGGGGGAGGGGAACAGCATTGGGGAATTGGGGAAGGAGAACAGACAAGTTGCTGTCCTTTTGTTCTTCAGCCTAGTTGTGGAGGACATCACTTCACTGGCCCATGTTGGTATTATCATTGCACTCTTCTCAGGTGAGGCAGTCACTTGCTGGCCATTAGACAGCTGCCCATGGCGGCTCACGGCAGCTCACGAAAGTGCATGCCAGTTGCCAGCCAGCTCCATTGCAGCCTACGCCCTCGCCGGAGACTCACAGCAGCCCAGCTCCAGGTCTAGCTGTTGTTCACCATCTTAGCTGTAGAGGGCACAGTGTCACTAGCCTGCATGTGGGATCTGAACCGGGGCCCTGCTGCTCAGAGCTGGCATCCGAAGCCAACTCTTAGAATATATATATATTTTTTTAAGCTGAGCCATCCTGCCACCTGTTGGCAGCTCAGCGGCTGCTCAGCTCGGGCCGGGAATCAAACAGCTGTTGCTCAGAGCTCAAACTCTTGAGTGAGCTCTTAACCAACTAAGCCACTTGACCGGCCCCCCAAAGCCAACTCTTAACCAATGTGCCACTCAGTCGGCCTTGGTTCTTTTTTCATATCTATCTATTCTTGTTACATTTATGCTTATTTTAGTTTCATATGTTCTTGATCCTTTTTACAGATGCTGTCTTTGCTTTAGTTTTTTAAGGTTTCTAAACAGGCTTATGTAAAGTCTTTTTTTTTTTTTAAGCTGAGCCATCCCGCCACCTGTTGGCAGCTCAGCGGCTGCTCAGCTCGGGCCGGGAATCAAACCGCTGTTGCTCAGAGCTCAAATTCTTGAGCGAGCTCTTAACCAACTGGGCCACTCGGCCGGCCCCAAGTCTTTTTAAGGTTATGCTATTATTTATTTTGTCTGCAATAAGTTTATTTTCTAACTGTTGATTTTGCTTTAGCATCAGTTTTCATTACGTGTTTTGAAATTGTGCTCTGTAAGCTTATCTTGTGGGGGAGTGTTTCTCTGTTATTTTGTCCCTACAACTATTGGTTTCGCAGTTGCTCACTCAAGTCTCCTCAAGTCCTGAGTGCAAAATCAGGCCTTAAGTTTATTTTCTTATTATTATCTGGAACTTTGATTTACCCCTTTTTTATACTGCACTTAGGGCTTTTATCCCTTGGTGACTTTGTAGGTATTGCAGATCCAGTCCTTGAACCAGCAGGTAGCTTTGCAGTGCCAGCTGCCTCTGGCTTCCCTAGGTTACACCTTTTTCATTTTCTTTTAAAATTTTCTGTCATGGTTACAGGTTTGCAGAAAAGTGGAGGGGATTATTGGTAGGGCCACAGAGCACAACTAGAGAGAACCATCCTGACTGAAAGTCCACTGGTTTTAGCTACTGCGATTTTAATGTTACTATAACGACATTAATTTGTTTCCTCAGTATTGATCAGCAAGTGCCAAAGACCTTTGGATGTTGTGACATGGTGTCAGTTTCTGCCTGTTCTGGGCTCACTGCGAGGCTTGATGCTGCAGGGTCAGCCCCATTCAGTGGCTAAGCTCTGAGAGCCTGGAGTGTACCAGACGCTGCTCTGCCCTGCAACCCAATCACTAGGACCAGCTCCATCCTGGGGCCTTAGCTTTCCCTTCAGACCCCTGCAAGGCAGTCAATGCCGGCCTTGTTCTCTGTCCTTCTATTGGTCTCTGCAGTTCTCTGCTAGAGATAAGCTCTGTTGGCTGCTGCCCAGGTCCTTCCCCTCCACCAGCTTCTCCTCTCCTGAAGCAGGACCTTGCTCACAGGACCTCCTGGCCATGGGTCTTGGGCTTGTAGAGACTCTGAAAACCATTCAGCATTCCCTGGCCAGACGACCCCCACCCATCATTTATACATACTTGTGTTTTTTTTTTAAGATTTTTATTGGGGAATTGGGGGGATGGGAACAGCGTTGGGGAATTGGGGGAAGGGGAACAGACAAGTTGCTGTTGTTTTGTTCTTCAGTCTAGTTGTGGAGGACGTTGC
>NW_017731978.1:493542-523914 GCF_001890085.2 Hipposideros armiger | reverse complement strand
TACCAATATGGGCCAGTGAAGCAACATCCTCCACAACTAGACTGAAGAACAAAAGGATAGCAACTTGTCTGTTCCCCTTCCCCTGATTCCCCAATGCTGTTCCCCTCCCCCAATTCCCCAATAAAATCTTAAAAAAAAAGAAAAAAGGTTCTTGTTTTATAGTTGGCCTAACTATTTTCATGTTCATGTTCGTTATAAATAAACTAAGTTACAAGGCAGATGTTGTTACTATCCCCATTTTCCAGAGGAGATGGATGAGGCTCAGAGCCACTAGGCAGGGCTTCTTAAAATGTAATATGCATATGAATCACTGGGGATCTTATTAAAACAGGGATTCCGATTCAGGTGATCTAGGGTGGGGCCAAGAGTCCGGCTTCCAATAGGTGATATCAATGCTGCTGGCCCAAGGACCTGACTTGAGTCAGGAGGTTCCAGGGAGCTTAACCAAGTCACACATATCCCAAGTGACTGAAGGAAACCGGGTCTGTCTGACCCCAAAGCCTGTGCTCCGTGTCTGCTGTTCCCACCTGGCATCTTGCAATCCATCCACTTACTTTGCAGGTATCAGAGAGAGGAGGCTTCAGTTGGAGAGAGAAGAAACTTTGTGCAGGGAAGGGGGCTGCTCACACCAGGTCCCCCCCATTCTCCATGCTTAATGAGGAAGAGACGGATGGAGGGGGCTTTTCTCAGGGGTAGTGAAGCATCACAGCCAGGCAGCTGTCAGTGGTTCTGTTGGAAAAAACTAATTTTTTAATTAAAAACGTCTTTTTCTCCCCCTCTTCTTTCCCCTTTGCTTTAATGTCTCAGTCTGGAGTAATTATGAGTTGCTCTGGAGAGACTGAACCTTAGAAAAATTGTTTGTGTGACTGGTGAGGAATTTATCTGATTAACTTTGGCTCAACCTTTGAAAGAAAGAAAAAGGGAGGAGGGAAAGCAGCAGCTCTCCATTCTCCTCGGGCACAAAACTTAATCACCGTGCCTGGGAGGCCAGGTGGGTGCTGGGCTGGCTCCTCTGGGCCAGCCTGGGGGCAAGTGAGCTGGGAAGACCTGAGCTCATGCCCACTCCTGGCATTCCCTTCCCAGGGCACCCACCTGTCCCCCAGGTTTTTTTCCAGTGGTGGAGATATGTCATTCTGCCTGACCCAACATGGGAGATGGTGTCTTAGGCTGGGTTCTTGAGAAGCAGGCTGGAAAAGGAGATTCAAGTATTCAACTCTGTAATGAAACGAGTACTTTCAAGTGATGCCTACAAGGGAGTGAAAGCCACAGAATAGGATAGGAGGGATGTAGGAAAGGATGTGGGGTCAGCGGAAGTCTGGTCTCAGCCATCCCAGGGAGCTCTGGAGCTAGAACAACACTAGGGTTGTCAAGGAGGTAGAGAGCAGGCTTTTGTTCCTGGGTGTGTCAGCCACTGGTTGTGAGTTGTAACCCTGCAGGCGCTAATAAAGTAGGTCTCCACCTGCTGAGGGCAACTTCCAGAGAAGGGGGGCAGAGCACTGGTCTGGTACAAGGATCCAGGTGAGGCCCCAACAGCACCTACTACAGATGGACTGGAGGGGGTCTGGTGGGGTTGGAGAGAAATGAATGGATTCATGCCAATTTTGGAGGTAGAGTTGAGAGGACTTAGTGGTTAAATAAACGGGTGGTAGAGGGTGAGGCGACGAGGGGGCTTCCAAGCTACTGGCTTGGGTGACTAGGTGGCTGGGAGTACCAGGCTCTAAGATGGGCACCCAGGAGAAGGGTAAACCTGGTGAGGCTGAGGGTGATTTGATATCTGGACATGGTGGATGTTTAAGTGGGAGTGCTGAGCAGGCAGCTGGGTGCACCAGGTTGAAGCAGAGATGTGCATGCCATCTGTGTGGAGATGAGAGAGAATGGGTGGACTGATGTGGGTGGGCAGTGGGGAGAGAAGAGGCAAAGCAGAGCCCTGGGGATCCCCTATGATTGGGGCCAGCAGATAACAGGGAGCCCCAGGGCAGTTTGAGACAGTGCAGCCAAAATGACAGGAGGTGGTCCCTGGTGCCGCCTCCCGTGCTCTGTCCACCTCATTCCCTGTCCCCTCCGTGGGCGCATCTTTTTGGAAGGAAGCAGTCTTGAGGAGCCCTGGTAGACGGTGTCCCCTTGAGGGTGGGAACTGTGCCTGTCTTGATTAGCACTGTGGTCCCAGCACCTATCATGCTCCGTGGCACAGAGCAGGACTCGATAAGTTCCTGCTGAAAAATATACTAGCTAACACTCATCTGGCACCTACCACGCCCCAGGCACTGTATAAGGACTCATTTACCTCTGAGGAAGGTGCTATTATTACTCCTACTGTACCGATGAAGACTCAGAGGCACAGAGAAGTTACCCCATGACTCCCCAGGGGCCACGCTCTTAGCTTCTCTGAGAGTGAGTGAGACCGGAGGCCAGATGTTTGGGTCTAGGGCGTATGACTTTCCTGCAGCCCCTGTTCACGCAGTCACATGCACGTGCAGCCACATTTGCATGCAGCACAAGGAAGACAGTTCCCTCCACTGCAGGGAAGGACAGCCCACAGCCTTAGGGAGCAGACTGTTATTGGGCAGCCCTCTCGTCACATCGGACTTGCCAAGGCTATTTCAGATATATCACTGCTGCCTTTAGAGTCCCCGAGGACAGAGGGG
This sequence comes from Hipposideros armiger, assembly GCF_001890085.2. NCBI lineage: Eukaryota > Metazoa > Chordata > Mammalia > Chiroptera > Hipposideridae > Hipposideros > Hipposideros armiger. The sequence goes on along the minus strand of NW_017731978.1, from coordinate 521,269 downwards.
AGCTGAGGCTGGGCTTGTAGGGCACAAGTGGAAGGCTCTGGTCAGACAAGTGACCTTCCAGTCCCAGCTCCACTGTGAAAGTGTGGTGTGGGCAAGTCCCTGAGCCTCTCTGAGCCTCGGTTTCCTCATATGTGAAATGAAACTAATTACACTTTCCCAAGATCTTTGTGAGAATTTGAAATGCTACATGGTGTCTGGTATACGGGGTACTCCTATCATGGCCACTATCATATGGAGCAGCCTCATGTCCCCGTTTATTACATTAGCACCTCTTTGCCAATCATTGGAAAATATAACTATTGCCTTGCAGTAAATGAGAATCTTGTGACCAACAACTTCCTGGCTGCCATTAGGGAGCTGCAGACATGCCTGGACTTGTGCAGCTAGATGGCCACTGTCCACTGAGGGGGAAGGCTGGGAGCAAGACTGGGAAGAGAGGCTTGGAGCTGGGAGTGTCCAGACTCCCCTGGGCAGGGGCATCGGAGCTAGCAGTCTTTAGTCAGCCCCCACCCACGACCACCATGAGGGGAACTGCCAAGGTGAGACTAAGGACCACTGCGGGGGCCATCAGCTCTGCTGCCCTCATCGTCCACAGTCAGCACACTGCCCAGCGCCAGGGGCGCCACTCACACTGTACTCTATGGGGTTGGGCTCCAGGGGGTGCGGCTGATATAGAAAATGACACAAATGATGCCCCCTGGAGGTGTGCAGTGGAAACTTGTGAGCTCCTCAGGGTGCCCGTCTCACAGCTCCACAGCTGCTGGGGGGCCCTGGGGCTGTGGACGGTCCCTCCCTGCTCCTAGCCCCATCTGGTGCTACTTCTCCTGCTACTGGCACCCAGGCCTCTGAGGAATAGCCCTGAGCACACCATGTCTGAATCCCTGATGTCATACATCTTCTTCCCCCTCCAGTCTGGAAGCTCTCAGGGGCGTGGCTGGGGCCTCCGCCCTCCCTCCCTCTCCTGCAGCACAGGGGTGGCACATGGAGGCCAACTGTGAGATTAAAATACCAATGTCTTTCATTTCTCTACTGAAGAGGCATTCACTTCTCAGCCTCTAGCTGAGCCCTGGGTCCTGCTGGGGAGTGGAGACGTGAGGATGCAGCAGACTGACCCTGCTCTTGAGGGTTCATAGCCTTGTTGGGGGACAGACATGTAAACAGACAGCAAGAGTCCAGTGTGAGCAGAGCTATGATACATGGCATGCAGGCAGCCACCCGAGCACAATGATGGACAGAGAGGGCACCCAGGTTTCCTAGACGAAGTGACCCTTGAGTTGAAAAGCGGGGTGGGGCTTGTGTGGGGCAGAGGAAAGAGTGCTGGACAGACTGGGAGTCAGAAGACCTGGACCCAGTCTCAGGTCTATCTCTAAGTACCTGTGTGACCCAGGACAAATCCCCTGCCCCCCCACTGCCTCTGGGCCTCAATTTCGTTATCTATGTAATGGGAACTGAGCGACATCACCCACAGAGCCGCTCTGGTTTGGAAGCTCTTGGCCTTCCTTCCAGGAACTTGAATGGGAACACTCTGGGGCATGTTTATAGGTTCGTTATGGCTAATCCAGAACTACCCTCTGAGTGTCAGAAATGCTTGTTTATTGTAAGTGTTTCTGTCTCCAAGACGAGGCTGAGTTTGGGCTCACCTTTCTGGGAATGCCAAGGTTGGGTCTGCTGGAGGTATGGCTGCAACTGGACACTTTCACTGGGTGTGCTCTGCTCTGGCCTGCCTGGGCCGGAGGGGAAAATCTGAGCTGCAGGGAGGGACTGTCCTCCTTCTAGCCTCCAGTGGATCTCGAAGGACAGCCAAGCATCTCCTTTGCACAACTGCTTCTTCAAGGTCACTGACTTTTCCCTTTTATAAGGGAGCCAATTAGCACCAGCCAATCATCTCATGCCTTCCCTCCTGTGAGCTGGAACTGACCAATTATACTTGGTATGGTCTCTCCATTTTTAGGTGTTGAAGGCTACCTCCTTACTGTGGAGGGCTTGTGTTTTAAAAGTCTAATCCTGGGTCTGGAGCTGATGCAGGCAGTTGGGTACTCCAGGAAGATGGATTTAAGATTTCTTGAGTGCAGTGTCCGGTGGGTTCTGCCCACCATCAGGGCTGTTGGAACTCAGGGGAAGGAGAGAGCACCTGGCCCAGGGCAGTCCTGGAGGACTTCCAAGAGGGGGTGTGGAAGAAGGGGTTTGAGGCCCAGCCGTGGCGCCCTTTTCTCCAGACAATGAATCCTCTTCAGACCCCTTCCAGCAGCCTCAGCACTCTCATCCTGGCAGCGCTGGTACACCTCCCTGCCCCTCTGCCAGCCCTGGCACTGTCTGGGTCCCTGGGCTGCACCCTGCTCTAGGACCCTTCTCCTCAGCTCACACACCCAGGGCTCATGTGGGATGTTGGACATCTGTATTACCCCTAGGCCTGAGTCATGGTCCAGATACCCTTCCCTGGCTCCAGGGGCTAGGGATGGAGGGGACCCAAGAAATGCCATGGGAGGAGTCAGAGAGAAGGGGAGAGTGTCCTAGGTGGGGAGCACTGTGTGAGTGAGTAAAGGCTTGAAGATGTGTGAAGCGTATGCATGTGTATCTGCCTGTATACATACATGTGTGCACAGATTGGTGCTTCCATGCACATGCCTGGGCATACATGTGCATGTGTGTAAAACGCTGAAAAGGACATCAGCGCCTTGTTTTCTTGGACTTGCGGGTTTTCTTACCTCTCGTAGTCTCCCCATAAGAGGACTGGTGACTTGGGTTCTGGGCTTTAGCTCCCTGTGGGCCCAGGCCCCTGACCCTTGTTCCCAGCCAGCACCCCCCCATCCAATGTAGCAACTTCTTGATGAAAAATATCGATGAGTCTAGCACACAGCAGAGCCAGCATCACCTCCGAATGGAAAAATTCCAATCCAATCCATCATTCATTCCCACCACCAGGCCACTGGCAGCCCACCTGCCATCTAGTTTTACCTCTTCTAGGCCCGGAGGCCCAGCTCTCACACAGAGCATCAATCAAAAGGGCCCACTGAGGATGGAAGGTGAATAAAATCAGCGCCCCTCTGCCCCAGGCTCCTGGGTCTTGCTCCTTGGAGAGGCCTGTGTCCTCATCTGTGCTCAGGCCGGTTCAGTCTGGGTGGAGCCCATGACCTCTCCTGTTGAAGGGCCTGCCTGTGTTTCCTGGGCTGAGATGAGGGTCAGCTCACTGACCTGGATAGCAGGAGGAGGCCTGGGCTGGGGTCAGGGCCGGCCTGGTCAAGGGTTCTGCCTGCTCTGAGCCTCAGTTTCTACATCTGTAAAAAGGAGACCACAATCCCTGAGACTCAGGTATGGGCAGGGCTCTGTGAAGTGGGAACTGCTGAGCCTACACTGCGCTGGGATCCACTGGGGCCTGAGTCAGCGGGAGCACCTAAGGCCGTAAGCTGGAGGTGGCACATGTAGGCCCACAGGGTACCAATAACTCGCCAACATGTAAAAATCGGGCAGTTTCTGAAGGAAGTCTGGCTTTTGGCTTTTCTTGAAAAATCAGCAGGAGCTTTTAAGCGGGACCTGCGCTCCCTTGACCTTTCCTCAGCAGTCCCATTTCTGGTTACCAGCCTGACTCCTGACCCTTGGGGGTGATGACCCCTGACCTTTTCAGAAATAGTTGGCCTTTCAGAAGGGGTCTTCTCCAGTGGGCCGTACAAACAACTGGCCTGCATTCTGGTGGAAGAGCAGGGCACAGCTGCCTCCTGGACCCCAGTGAACCCCTCTGTACTCCCCATCCTGCAGCCCCAGTAGCACTCTGGGTGCCTGGCCGCCTGCCAGGCAGGGGACAAGAAAGGAGCTGTGCCTCGGCTGTGACTGCTTTTCCTCCTCCATCGCCTTGACCATTGCCTACATGGCATGTTTTCCAACACCCAGGGAGCCAGCTGTGCAGGTTCTCTTAGAGCAGGTGTCGGCCAGGGCAGATATTCCTTCTACCTCCCACCCCATCACGCAGTGAGGCTCACGTGTACTCAGGCAATGCTTGGTGCTGTGGCCAGCTCTGTGGAAGCAATCACAGGGCTGGGACAGCTGCTCTTATCAGACTGGAAAAGGGGCACTCTGGAACTTCCTCAGCTGTGTGACCTTGAGAAAATAACTTAAGTTCTCTGAGCCTCAGTTTCCTCACTTGTAAAATACCTACTTCCATGGGTTGTCCATAAGGATCAAATGGGATCAAGTGGAAGGGAATTGTCTGGCAAGGTCAGGCACACAGTAGGTACTTAATAAGTGTTTGCTGAAAGGAGAACTTGAAGGTTCTCAAACCTGGCAGTAGAGCCTGAATAGTTGCTCTGCAATGGAGCCTGACAGGGTCTTGTGGCTGGCTGGGGCTGGATATGACAAGAGTAATAAGAGGCTTCTACCTGAGACCTTGTCCCTTCTAAGCTGGGGTAACTAGGAAAGTGTGGGAGGGGGAAGCAACGGGTAGAGGTATAGCACCTTCTTTCCCCACCTCCCACTCTCGTATTGGGGACACAGCCCTTTCTCCATGAGCGAGGCTCCTTCCTTAAGTGGGAAGGGCCTCTGCCATCTTCAATCACTGTAATCTGGCTGCCTGGTTTCCTATTAAGATGGGGAGCCTGGGGGCCCAGAGAGGCAGGGTGTGCAGGACCCCCAGATCAATTGGTCCTGAAGTTACCTCATGGGGTTTCCCCATCAGGACTTGTGAATGGTGGGTGTGGGGACTTAGGAAGACCCTCAACAGACTCTTACCATTTTAACTTGAAAGCACAGACAGGACAAGGATATTTCAGGCCCCCCAAAGAGGGGGAGCTTTAGGACTGAGAGGTCCTGAGGGCCCTTCTTCTCCTTGCCCTAAACGCTGCCCTCTGGCCATCTTTTGAACACAGCACTGGAGACCACTGCCTTCTCCCTGGGTGTGCTTTCTGGAGCCACGAGCTGGGGGTGCACATCTGGGTGTGGCTGCTGTCCCAGAGGTGGGGGGCTGCCCAGGGAAGATGATGGTAATGGTGGTGATAATGGCAGATGATGACATTTCCTGAGCCCCTGGTTGAACATTGCGGTGCTCACCCCAGTTCCAGGCTATAGCCCATCGCATTGAGCCACATCCTTTCCATGAACTTCCGATGGGAATGGAGCCACCCACAGGGAGAAGGGAGAGATGCATTAATTCATGAACTTCACAGGATTCCCTGTGGTGGTGGTGAACCTAAGCAATAGCTCCCCATATTGCTTAGGGTAATAGTCCATGTCCAAACACCGATTTAAGTCCCTGGTTTTAAAGAACGTGTCCAGAGAACCAACTCACTTTTGGGGTCTTCAGGCAGGAGAGATATCTCAGGACCCTGGAGAGTACCCCAAATTCTCCCATGGTGGGTGTACTAAAGAGTTGGGCTTTTCAGAACTGGTTCATCCTGGGAAATTATCATACAGGGTTAGGTCCCTGGGGCCTGGGTCCCGGGAACATGAGTTCCAAAGTGATTCATCAAGTCAGTGCCTCAAGTTTCCGCAGGGCCTGACTGCCTGGGGCTGTGTCTTCTGGAAAAGAGGCAAAAGCAGGGGCAGCCCCGGTTTGCTTCTCTGTCCTGAGTCTGCAAAGACCCAGGTGTCTCACTTTTTGCATTCTCAAGAGCATGTGCTGTGAGCTGAATCGGCCCCCAACACTGTCCTGGTGGCTCTGGCGTGGGGGCAGTACTTGGCTGTTTTGTCAGGCAGCATGGTGCATGGTTAGTTGCGGACTCTGCAGTCTCACTGCTTGAAATTGAATCTTGGTTCTGCCTCTCCCAAGCTGTGTGAAATTGGTTACATTACTTAACTTATATGTATCTATGCTTCAGTTTCCTCATCTGTAAAATGGGATGGTAAAGCACCTAGTTTACAGGATGTTGAGAATTAAACATAATAGGCACTTGAGGCAGTTCCTGGTATTAGTGCAGTAACAATGTTATTATTACTTTTTAATTCCAAGCATTTCTGCCCCAGCTCTGACGCTCCAGTTCTCCCCGTGGTGCCCCCAGCCTTGTTTTCAGGGTCAGACTGGGAAGAGGCAGGCGTTCCCTGTTGGGGTGCCTGCAGAGTTGTCTGAGGAAGCATTGGTTTAGGAACTGGGAGGCCCTACTGCCCTGGGCCAGGGGCTCTGGGACCTGAGGAGAGGTTGGGTCCTGGCACCTGTCTCCTCTCTGCTCCTTCTTCAGAGTGGTTCCAAGTCAGAAAGGCCCAAGCTCACATCTTGGCTCTGAGGCTCAAAAGCAATGACCTTGGCGAGTCATTATTAGCCTCTTGGAGTCTCATCTGTGTAAGGGCAGAACAATACCCTCGACGTGGTTGTTCAGAGGATGAGAGGAGGAAATATAGGCAGAGGTCAAGCACACGTGCTGTAAGTAAGGTGGCAGCTGTAACACGGCTGTCTTCCTGGCATCTGTCTTATCTTGGGTCCTGGTCACTCTCCTCCCCCTCCTGGTGGATGAGGTTCTCACCCCTTCTCCTTGACTTCCCGGCTTGGTCCAATCCAGAGGACTGGGGACCTTCAGAGTTGGCCCGTTCAGGCCCAAACCTCAGAGACAGAGGCTTTTAAAAGATAAAAGTAGGTTCTGGCCTCTGGAGGTCCACTTCCTGTGGCCTCGCCCCTTCTCTGTGCTTTGTCTTTGCCTTAATGCTCTGTGTTTCTAGACAACTCCTTTGTCCCATAGCTCTGGGCAGACACTCTTCTCCACCCTCACCTTTGCCCCATTCCAGTAACAAGTGGTGAAATATTTATTTTATTAACAGCTCAGATTTGACAATCATCAGCTGGAAAGTGGGTTCTAGGCCTTATCACATGTTATCTCATTTATAATTGGCATTTAATTAGCATCTACTTTGTATCTGGCACTGTAGGAAGCACTTTACATATCTTTTCTTATTTAATCACCCAATAGCCTCTAGAGATAGCTATTATTACTAATTTTATTTTACAGGGGAGGAAACTGAGGCCCGCAGGGTTTGAGTGATGCTTGGGTCACATGGTGGGGACCTTAGCGCCGCAGGGAGGAAGCCTGTGAAGCCCTTAGGGGTGCCCGCCATATAAAATATGCTCAATAAAAGGTGACAGCCCTGTCCACCCTGGGTTCCCTCTCCAGGACCCCTAACGGGAAGGACTCCCCTTCATGCCCTCTCTCCCACCCTTGTCCCAGCTCTTCTGATGGTCGGGGAATGCATTAATTTTCATTTGATACAGGGGCAATGGTGGAATTTCAGGTACTGTGGCAGTTGGATGGGGACACAGAGAATAGCCATTAGTTCTGCTCATGGCTAAGGCTCCTTGCTGTTTGCTCTTGTGACCACGTCCAAGAAGGACTCCAGGGGCTGGGCTGTGGCGTCACCATGAAGTGATGTCTGGTTTTCATGAGCTCTCACTAGTGGGTTATTCATTCTGCTTGGGGACTTGATCATAGCCCCAGCCCCTCACTCATCCCTGGCAGCCTTTCTGGGCCTGGTGAGTGGTGGGGAGGGGGCTGGGACTTCAGGGGCTCAGGCTTCCTTCTGCCACTGTCACAGGGCCTGGCCTTGACCATAGCCTCTCTGAGATGCCCATGTGCGCTGCAGAGGATACCTGGCTTCACAATGTGGCTCTGTTATGGGCAGTTCACCTTTGGGCCCAGGGCAGGTCTCTGACCCTCTCTGGGCTTCAGTGTCCTCATCTGTAAAATGGGAGGATAAGACTGGCTGATCTCCGAAGGCTCCCCCAAGCCCTGCCAGGCACCTCAGTAAATACCACAGAAAACCTCTCTCCTCCCCTCTGTCAGCCCCGCCAGAGGGTATGGAGTGGACGGTTGTAACATAGGACCTGACACAGAGTAGGATGTAGGGGATGAGGCAGGAGGAGGAGTCCCAGCGGTTCCTAGCTCTCTGGCTTGACCGATGGTTGATTAGGGTGTTATTTACTGAGATAGGGAAGAAAAAAAAGCAAAAGTAGGTTTGTGGGGGGAAGATGAGTTCAGTTTTGGATGGATTTGAGGTGCTCAAGGGATGGGCCTAAGCAGCCAGTATGGAGGTGAGCGTAGAGCTGAACCAGGAATATATGCATAAAAAGGAATGTTCTCTCTAGCACACCAGCCTGTGCAGAGTGTGCAGTGTACACAGTTGAGCTACTGAGGTGGGGCTAGAGAGGGCTCGTGTTTAGGGCAGGGTCAGCAGCTGGGAATAGTAGCAGCTGGGAGAAAAGAAAGCTTAATTAGGGAGGGCTTCCTGGAGGAGGTCATTGAATGCTGTGTTCTGTGCATACCAAGAGAGGGTGAAGTCTGAAGAGGGGGAACAAAGCACAGTCAGAAGGGTCCTTGAAGGTCATGCTCAGCAAGAATACATGAGTTGTCCAGGATCACACAGCTGATAAGTGGAAGAGCTAGGATTACCACCAAGTCTGCTTCATTCCACAGTTTTCTGTTCTCAACGCCATAGGATAATGCTCTCAGGGCATGAGGCCTGGTGGGAGGAGAGAGGAAGGCTGGCAGCTATAGACTGCGACGGGCTTCGTCTTTCCCAATTCAGACCAACTTTCCCCACCCCATATGTGGTCAGATTCCAAACCAACAAAGAGACAGCTGAGCTTTCACCCTTAAAGTCGTAGAATATGAGAGTTGGGATTGCTCTAGTTTTAAGACAGACTCCAGGTACAAGGTTGCCTGTGCATGGAGGTGGTCTGGCTAACTACTTCGCACCTGTGGATGAGGTACACCCCGGCTCTCCCTTGCCCCTCAAACTGGTCTGTCACCATGCCTGAGTCTGTTAGTGCACCCTGACTTTGAAACAGACATGACCTGACCGGTCCCCTCCCAGGAGGGATCACCTCTTTGGCTCCTCTCATTTCACACAGAGGGGACTCACAAGACACTTTCTCCTGGGCTGAAGGGGCGAGGCCCCTGGAGGGTACTCTTCCTCCAGGCTTTGCAGAAGGCCAGTCTGCCATGCCAGGGACTGGCTCTGCTGACAGAAGGGCAGGGAGCCACTAGGCACACCAAGCCGCAGCGGTTCCAGCAGTGGTGATCACCAGCAGTGCAGTGAGTTGGCAGTGTCAAATGGGGTGCACTACTCTCGGTGCAAATTAAAAATTAAAATTAATCAAACACTCAAATTGATTTCCTTCCTGTTTGCTCTGCTGTGCCAGTCAGATGCCTGCCTGCCCGCCCAGCCTAGTACATCCCAGCTTCACGCCAGGGCTGGGCAGCTCAGGCTGCTGCACAGGTCTCTGTGACAGGTCCGGGGAAGCTGCAGGTGCCTCATTTCAGCCTTGGGAAATTGGGAAGCGTTGATTCGGCCGGGTCCCCAAGCCCAAGACCCAGTGCTGGGCTTGGAAAGAGGGCAGGTGGGAAGAGACACCACTCTGATCCAAAGGAAACACCTGTGTTGGGCTGGGAGGCAGAACCCTAGGGAATATGCCTGGGGCCATCACTAAACAACATGGTGAGCCTGGAACATCTAATCTCTTTCTGAGCTGTTTCTTCATCTGTGGAATGAGAGGCAGGTGAAGTAAGTCCCTCCTGGTTCTAGCACTGACCTATGGGTGGACTGGCTTTCCCCAGCGTTTCACTACTACCTTGCTCACCCCAACCCCACCCCAGTCAGCCAGGGGCCTGGCTTCCTCCCTCCCCAGGCAGGCCCTGATGTGCCCATTATCAGCTGTGCAACAGTGGGCAAGACACTTAACATCTGAGCCTCAATTTCCTTATGGGTGAAATGGGGGTGATGACACCAGTGTGTGGAAGGAGATTAGCTTGCCAGAAGTGTAGTGGGATCAGCAGCATGGGGGGAGGGACGGAAGGAGAAGCCGGATGGGGCAGGGGGAAGGGGGGCTGTGATAGGTTGGGACCTGAGCATCTTTGGAGAGGTTGTTCTGAGTTGGGGCAAAAAGATGAGCCTTTATCCCCTGCTTTGACTAATCATTGGCTGCAGCTGCCCACGGGAGGGCAAGGCCTTGGGCCAGGCGCACCTGCCTCTTCAGTGAGGGAAGGTACTCACCTGTGGCCTGGCAGCTCCCCACCTCCAGCAGAGGAAGGAGTGTCCCCGCCTGCAGGGGGTCCAGGCAGTGTGCCATGGGTCCCCCTACACACTGCAGACAATCCCGGGAGGCTGGTGTGAGGGTTCTTTGGAACAAGGTCATGGAGCCTGGTGGGCGCCAGCTCCCGGGAAACAGCAGTCACTCTGCTGAAAAGGCCTTGGGGGCCCTCCTTTCCTGCCTTCACACCCAGACACCTCCCAAGTGCTGCCTCTTCTTTCTAAAAAAATTTAATTAATTAATTAATTAATTTTTTATTAATTAAAGTTTATTGGGGTGACAATTGTTAGTACCACCCCTTAATTCTTAAGTATCTATCCTTGGACCCCTCTACCCCACTGCATCTCCTCAGTTGGGTGACCCCAACAGCCTCCTCTCCAAGCTCCATCTCCAGATTCACCCCTCCAATCCATCCTCCTCATATGAGCCAGAGGGAGTGTCCACAAAGTCGGATCTAACCATCTGCCTCCCTTAAGCCCTTCAAAGTCCAGTCGTCCTCTATGGTATTCATGGATCTCGGTGACCTGGCCCTGACCGCCCCCCGCCCCTGCCACCTCTGCCCAGTGGACCCTCTCCACCATCCTGCTTCTCCCCTGACAGTGTAGGTGGTGACTCAGGCCATCCCCTCCTCTCTGGAGCCTCAGTTTCCCATCTGTAAATGGGACCCATAAGCCCTTCTGCCTGGTGGCACCCATGAGGGCGATGCAGTCCTCTTGTGGAGGTGTGCCTTGTCTTTGAGAGGGGGTGGGCAGCTGGCTAAGGTTTTCCAAGGGGCAGGTTTTGTAAGGTCAGCTGGTGTGTCTGTTTCGCCCAGGAGGATGCTTGACAAAGGGAGCAGTCCCCCCGAGGTTACACCAAGAATTCCAATTTCCTTCATCCCCTCTCCTGCCCAGGGAGACTGGAGGAGGACAGAATTATTCCCTTGTACAGATGGGAAAACCGAAGGCCCAAGGATCCAGTTCAGCTCTTATAGGCCTGTAGACAGTCCCTGACATCTGATGGGGTAGCAGTGAGTGAAGGTGCTGAGTGGTGGTGGGCTGTTCAGTTCAAATGCCACTGTCTTCTGCCTCAAACCTCCAGGGCTAAATCCCCAACTCCTTGTGGGGCTCACTAGAGCCTGTTCTGACCCCATGCCACCTGCAACTCCATCTCCAGTTCCCTCTCTTTCTGCTCTGGCCACATGGGCTGTCCTCCATCCTCTTACCACAGGGTGTTTGCACGTGCTAGTCCTTTGCCCTGGAGTTCCCTACTTCTCCAAGTTAACATCTACCCAAACTTACGATGCTAGGTCAACTGTCACAACCTGCAGGAAGCTTTTCCTGACTCCCAAGAACAGAACAAACCGGGACCTAAGAGCCCCACAGCTCCTCATAGCACTTGTCCCAGTTGTAATTTTACATTTCTTTGAATGATGGTTTGATATCTGTTTCTTTCTCTAGACTCTAAGTCCTCTAGTGTGTATTCCTCACACCTGACACAGTGCCTGGCACGGAGTAGATCCTCAATAAATGTTTATCAAAAGAATGAAGAAAAATGGCTCTCAGTTCAAACCCTGGAACCCCACATTGAACCTTGGTTTTCTCTTCTCTGAAATGGAAGTGATAACACCAGGGTTAGTGTGGGAAGTACCAATGAATGAAAACTGCTGACACATAGTAGTTTAAGAGTAAAGAGGAGGAGGAGATTGGAGTGGGTAGTCAAGCAAGGCTGTTTAGGGATGAAAGGATTTGAGAGGTGAATGGGTTGTGCGGAAGCCAAGTGGTGGTAGGGACAGGTGGGGAAAGACTTGGAGGTGGGGAGATGGGATGAGAGACAGCAAGGAGACAGCCTGGCTGAGGAATTTCTCTGAATGCTTGGTGACCCTGTTTACTTTTCAGCCTGACCCAGGAAGCCAGGCTTTGGCTGAGAAGACAGGCAGGAAATGCCCACTGCCTCCTGGGACTCCATGTGGGCCACTCAGTCCCAGGCTGGACCTGGCTTGGTGACTGGGTCTGGGACACTGGCCTCTGGAAATGGCTGAAAATAGCAGAGGGGCCCCTGGCGGGCATCTGCAGGGGCACTGACTCAGCCCTTGTGGCAGGAAGCAGCCAGCTCTTGGCTTCTGGTGAAGGGGCTCCTTCCTGGAGCTGCCAACACCCACCTGGCCTCTGGCCCCCAGCTCCCTAGCTGCTGCTGCTCTGGCAGCGGAGAGTGGTTCCTTCAAGTGGGCCTGTTCATTATTCAAGCATTGCCTCTGTGTAAAGCCTGCCGGGAGGCAGAGGTGGCAATAGCTCCTGGCCCTAGCGCAAGGGCAGGACACAAGGGGGTCCGAAGGGAACCTTTGTACCTGCTTGGCTCTGTGCACAGCGGCTGGATAGAGAACCAAGGACTGGACCTGCTGAGGGAAAATAAATGACAGACTTACATTCATTGCTCCTGTGGTGCACACAAGCTTGTCCATACTTATAGAGGAACTTGGGGCTCAGAGAGGGTATGCTATGTATCTGAGGTTGCACAGAAAAGCTGGAGGACTAAATTCCCAAGTACACACAAAGGCTGTGTGGCTCCCAGAGCAGGAGAGGAGGAGAAATTGATGGGGATGTAGCCTGGAACTGCTGCTCTGCTTGGATGTCAGGGACTCTGGGGAAAGGCTGTTTGTCTCTGTTTGACTTTCCTAGGCCCCACCTGGGAGCCCTGGGAAGACTCCTCAGGAGGTGTGTTGAGCCAGAACAGGCAAGAACCATGAGCTCATCTCCCTTGAGGCTCCCAGGAAGTCTGGGAGGAAGGCAAAAGAAAAATGGACAAGCAAGGAGGGAACAGGGAGACAGTAAGGGCCTTTGGGATGGCCCACAAAGCCAAACGTAGATGTGGGGAAGGAAAATGCCACTTGCTGAATATCTACAGTGTGCTGGGTCATTCTTGTGCATTATTCCTCATGAATCCTTCACCAACCCCCTCGGTACCTGAGTATTTCCACTGTACAAAGGAGGACACTAAAGCAGGAATTGGCCCTGGTATGCCTGACACCAAAGTCTGGGGTCTTCACAGGGCACCTTGATAGGTGGGTGCCCAAGTCTGGCCCTTGCTGGACTCATTTTCCTCACAGCAAAAAAGTTGCGGGGGGGGGGCTTCTCCCACTTCCACCTCTGGTCAGTAGGGGGAGACTGTGCTGCATCTGGCTGCAGAGATGGGGAGCTGAGGTTGGGACTGGGCACCCTGGAGAGGAGGCCTCCTTCAAAAGCTCCTGGATTTGGGGAGCCCTCAGCCATGCCTCTGTGATGGCTGAAAGATGGAGGGGGCTTCTGCCTAGATTTGCTAAGGGGCAGCCCTGCTGCTGCCCCAGAACAAAGTTGAAGCTCCTCAATTCAAGGCTCTCACAGCCTCGCTTCCCCATCCTTCCCTGTTTCCTACTTCCAGGTTTCTGCACATACTCCTCTTGGCATGCGATGCCCTTTATGCCCCTTTTTGTCTGGCCAACTCCTACTCATCCTTCAAGCCCTGGCTTCAATGTCACCTCCTCCAGGAGCTCTCCTGAACCTCCTCCATCCCCCAAAGTTCTATCATACCTCCTGCTCTCTCCTTTTTCAAGGGCGGAAATGTGTCTAAATCATCTGTGTCCCCAGTACCTAGCACAGGCCAGGGCATGTAATAGATGCTTAGTGAATAAATGGGCAAAGGGTCTGTCTGGGGTGGGAGTAAGAATGGGGGACCAGGAAGATGAAATACTCATGTACCAGCCCTATTCAGGATAAGGCTGACCAGGAGTCTAGGGGGTGCACTTTACTTCCCAGGGGTGTCATGAGGATCTAGGGAGATCTTGGATGTCAAAGAGCTTTGCAAACTGTAGTGTGCTGTCCCTGGTAGGTCCCTGTACCTCTCAACTTTGCGTTGTTCCACTGATGAGGAGCATGGAGAAGGAAGGTTATAGAATGAGGGAGGGGGCAGACCAGGCCTGGTGAGGGTGGGGTGGTGGTGGCCTCAGCACCCAGAAACAAGGAGTGGGTGGGATTAGGGGGCCTGAGGGCCTGCCTTGGGTCTCCCTTTCCTATGGATCTAACACCATATCAGAGGTGGAACATGGCCCCAGAGATGATGGAAGTCAATGTCCTTCCAAGGAAGGGTAAACTGAGGCTCATAGAGAGGCAGACATTTGTCCAAGGTCATATAGCAGGAGTGGGAGACCACCCTGTGAGCCCTGTCCTCCCAGCATGTCAGGTGTCCTCACCCTGGGCTCAGATTTGGATAGCTGCTTCTCTGATACCTCCTCCCTGGCCCCGCGCTTCCAGCGCTCAGCCTGCACTGCTCCCACACCCCCAGTCGACCCCTAGGCTTAGCAGCCAACAAGCACTGAGCGCCCCCTGGATGGCGTGGTCTGGGCAGCTTCCGACCGGCCTTCTCCTTGACTCACCTCCAGCCGGGAACGGCCCGGCTCAACGACTGCGGACAGGACGCCGCCCGCACAGCGCCACAGCCCCGGACTGTCTCGGCGCGACGAGGCTGCCCTCCTCGGTGCCCCCGGGTGGGGCAGGTCGAGCCCAGTGAGCTATCCCTTTAAGCCCGGGCAGGATGGGAGCTGTCAGCGACAACCGAGGCTAGCGCGGGACGTCGCCGCCCGTCAGGCCGGAGCGAGGAGCCGCAAAGCGAGTGGAGAGCGGAGGGGACGGCGGGGCCGGGGCACAGCGGGTACCCTCGCCGCCCACTGCGCGCTCCAACACTGGGCCGAGCGAGCCGCGGGCGGCACCCAATGTAATGCGGAGAATGTGAGAGGCAGCACAGGGCGACCGGTAGCAGAGGGCGCGGGAGAGGGCGGCGGCAACGTAGCGGGAGAGAAACCGGGAGAGACAGCGGAACAGAATCTGGGGGAGGGGCATGGGTGTAGATAAGGAGAAAGGAGAGGAGGTAAAGAAGGGGCAGTGACAGAAGAGGGGAAAGAACGGAGCGGGAGAGCACGCGGCTGCGGGCGGTGGAGCGGGCGAGGAGGGAGCCGGCGCCTTTGGGTGCGAGCGCCGGGAGCTCAAGTTGGGCGCCCTGGCTGGGGTTCAGGCTGGGAGCGTGGTCGCGGCCCGGTGGGGCATGGTGGCACAGCAGGGACGCCCGAGGGGTCCCCTCTGGGAGCCCCAAGGGACCTGAGACGAGGCCAGCCCGGAAGGGGTCGCAGGTTCGCTCAGCGAGCGCTGCGGGCCGCGCTCTGGGGACTCCGGGGGGGCCGGGGCACCCGGCTCTTTGTGATCGCCCCAGGAGGGCGAGTGGGGCGTGCAGGGCCGGGGGTGCGGCGCTGGGGTGCACGCGCGCGCGAGAGTGTGAGCACCCCGGAGGGTGGGAGCGCGCGTTAGGGATTCTGCTGGCATCGCAGCGTGGAGGGCAGGAGGCAGGAGCGGGCGCGCAGGGGAACGCGGGGGCCCTCCCGCGCACAGGCGCGCGCACGCGCGCACACACACGCCCTCCCTGCTCGCTGATGCTGCTGCTGCCATCATCTCGGAGCCGAGCCCTGCGGAGCGGGAAGCAGAACTAGAGCGGGAAGCGGAACGGAGGCAAGCCCGGGATGCGGCCCTGGAGTGGAGCTGCGCGCGGAATGCGCGCCCGGAACGGTGAGTGTGGCCAAGCGGGGACGCTGCGGCGAGGCCAGGATCGAAGGACGCAGGCCGGGAGCTGGGGTGTCTGCCCGCCAGCGGCGCCGCGTGCGCGGCCTCTGATTGGGCGGGAGTCTCGAGGTTGGATGTTGGGTGCGCGCCCGTGTTGCGTGCACGCGCGGACCGGGAAGGGGCGCGCCCGGCACCCCAGTCGGAGGCCGCGCGCCCACCCGCTGCGCGGCCCCGCCTAACCCTCGCAGGCCGCCAGAACCCCCGCGACTTGGAGCAACTTTGTATGTGCGATGAGAGGACAGAGGGGCTTTAATGGTGGCACTTCGGCCTTTCTTTCCTGAGGAGAGAGCGCGATGGAGGAATGGGGCGGGGCGCGGGTTGTGCCGCCCGGTGGACGGAGGCATGCGTCTCAGCCACTCCGTCGGTACAACAACCGGCTCTCGGGGACATCTGCCCAGCCCTGCGGCGCCGCGCTGGAGTCGCTCCGGGCGCTGGCCTCCTGTGAAGCCCTGCCAGGGTCGGGCGGGACCCCGCAACGATAGCTTCCAGGTCCGGGGGCCGCGAGGTCGTCTTTGCAGCCAGTCTGAGGACACGAGGCTTGAGGTGGGGGAGTGGGGAGACGTACCTAGTGTGTATGTGTGTGTGTGTGTCTCCGCGCCTTCTGCTCCGTGGAACAGGCGGCTGGAAGAAGGGAATTGCCCAAAATGTGCAGAGCTTCCCAGAGGCTGGGGATTGGAAGGGACACCGCTAGGCGCCCCAGGCCTGGTGTCCCACCATCCCTGCTTTGCTTGGAGCCATGCTACTTCGTGCCTCATTCGGTGTGATGAGGCTGTGCCGTGTCCCCAATCCCCAATCCTGAGTCTTCTCTCAGACCCCTTTCCTGTGGTGGCTGCCTCAGGGAACTTCCTAGGACTCTCCTCCACCCAAACGCCAACTGTGCCCCTGCAGTAGAAGATGGGATGGAGAGATGTTTCCAGGATCGTGTCCCTCACTGGGAGGGAACCCTGTGTCCCCAGGAGTAAGAGGCTCAAGGAAGTTCAGAAGTCAGGCCTCCTGCATGCCCCTCCCCTTTACCAGATCCTCTCTGCTTCCAGGGCAGGTTCCTCCTCCTCTAGGAAGCCTTCTCTTATTGCTCCCGAATCCTTGTGTCCAGCTTGGGCTTCTGGGTTGGAGCAGCTGGTTTCCTTAGCAGCCCTTGTTCATATGCCCTCTTTCTTGGCACTGTGCCTATCAGGGTGTGGGGTCAGAAGTCTTATTGTAGGTGGTGGGTGGAGGGATGTGATGCTGGACTATTCAGTATCTACCTGGGTCTCTAAAATATGGTAATGTGTTGTTTGATCAGTGTTCAGGCTTCCATTTTCCCTCTGGAATCCCTTTGCCACCTTGGCAGAATGCAGGGTCCATGGCATGCTTCCTCTCCATTTCACAGAGGAGATGGAGTTAGGAGAACTCCAGTCTCAGGGTGGCCCCTTCCTGTGAAGGTATCCTTTAACCCTGGTCTTTGGCAAGGTAAGGGGGGGGGCAGGGAGGGCACCCAGCCCTCTTTATTGACCTGGCACCAGGGCTCTGGGTGCCTGTGGCTGGAGGGTCTCCCTAGGGCAGCTATCCTGCTGCCTGCGGCCAATACCTTCCCCGAGGGGCAGGGAGGTGGACACAGCCACTCCCAGCCTGATTCTCCCTGACTTGACTTTTGGTACCTCTTGACCCCAGCCTCATTAACCTTAATTTCCTAGATTTGGGGCCATTGTCTGCCAGGGCTCTGCATGACTGTTTGTAAATCCTCAGTACTGGGATGTTTGTATCATTCTGGGGATCAGGGAGGTTTCCCTACCCCCAGTCTGGCACTCTAGGCTAGGCCCTGGCGTTGTCCTCCTGTTTGGGCCTTGGAACCCTTCCCACTCTCCTGAGATCTCCATCCTGGAGACAAAGAGCTCACCCTTAGGGGAATGGAGTCCTCAGAGTTCTAAATGTGCATTGCGG
This sequence comes from Hipposideros armiger, assembly GCF_001890085.2. Taxonomy (NCBI): domain Eukaryota; kingdom Metazoa; phylum Chordata; class Mammalia; order Chiroptera; family Hipposideridae; genus Hipposideros; species Hipposideros armiger. The sequence goes on along the minus strand of NW_017731978.1, from coordinate 503,731 downwards.
GGAGGGGGCCTGGTGGCTATTGAGACCACATAAGGCACAGGAGGCTAGAGTAGCTCTCAGCCTCAAGCAGGCCTCTTTGACCCCTTCAGTCCTGATGGCAGCCCAGACTCATCCCCAGGGCGCTCAGGCCCTTGGAGGCCTCCTCTGGGAGGTAGAGGGGAGAACTCTTGCCCAGGAGTGACCAAAACTCCTTCTGGGGCAGCGGGATGGGGTGGATCTGCTGGACCTTGTGGTGGCTCCTTCAGCCTCTGCTGGCTTCACTCTCAGGCAGCCTCTTGCTGACTCAGTCTTTCTTAGTTCTGTCTCTCTACCCCCCCCCCTTTGTCCCCTGGGGCTTCCTGAGTTCTGGACTTTTGCCTCCTGAGTGTTGATTGATGCTCTCGTTGACACCCAGGTGGTGGGAGCATGGTCAGATGCCTGTGTGGCCCCACCCCTGTCATCAAGGCCTGCTTGAACCCCTGCTCTGGTTCTTTTGCCCCTGCCTCCCCAATCCTACTCCAGCAGGATGAGCCCTCCATTTGGGACCTCAAGCCATGGGGAGGGAGAGAGCAGGAGCCTCTTTGGCCCCTGGTCTGTGCTGTCGGGTGAAAATCCCAACTAGGTGCTCCCAGCCCCCATTGGCTGCCCTTTTAGATTGACAGACACCCGCCCCTCAAACCTGACTAGTAAGGGGTAGTGTCTAGGGTGGCCCCCTTAATTTTCCTCTCAGCCAGGCCCTGACCTTGCCATGTTTGTGTTTTAAATTATGAAAATATTACATTCTAACAAATTCAATGATGAGAAGTTGTTGAGTGGGCTGGGCCTTAGGGCGACTTGAGGGAGGAAAGAATCCTGACCCCTCAGGCCTCCTTTTGGGGGAAATGAGGGCAAGCCATCCTGGCCAATCAGAGCCTCTTCTGTGCACTTCCGGGGCCCAGATGTCTGCTCCCAAGAACCATGCCTAGCTTTGCTCCTCACTGCCTGGAGCCCCTACTTGGGGCTCACTCCATGTTTGGGGGTATCTCCTGGTTAGAGGCCTGGGCTGACTACTAGGGAGACTGCTGACAAGCCTGGGCCCCTCCCTGGGTGGACTCTGAAAGGGGACATAGACACTGCCCCACAGCCTGTGTGAGGCAGAGTGGGCTGGGCAGCTGCCAGGTAGGGAGAGGGGTGGGCAAAGTGCTGTGTCAGATGGACTGGGACCCTGGTGCATTTAGACCTGCACAGATGTTCATGCACTAGGTAGATGCTCAGTAAATGTGCTGAATAAATGAGTGAATGGAGCATGTGAATGAATGGGGCTTTCCAGCAGATTGCACAGCATTAGCAAGGGCACGGAGGTGGGACGCAGCAGCCATGGGTGGAGCGTGTTTGCGATGGAGTAGTCCATGCAGGGCCACATCAGCGCCCAGCCGGTTGGCACAGGACGGAGGAGGACCTTGAGTGCCTGCCTGAGGAGGGTGGGCTGATTCTGTATTCAGAGGTTGCAGGGTTGAAGTTCTGGAGGGGCAAGATCAGATTTGCAATTGAAGCTGCTCCCTCTGGTGGTCGTGGGAGGGGTGACCAGGAGAGCCAGAGGTAGGGAGGAAGTGCTGAGGCTGCTCTGGGAATCCAGGCTGGTGATGAGGGCAGTGGCAGGGACAGGTGCCTTCACCAGGATGGCCAGGGGACTATGTGTGGGTCCCCCTCCGATGGATGATGGAGAGATTTCGGTCTAGGTGGGGAGCCAGGTGGGGCGATGGAGGCTTTCAGAATTGGGCAGGTCCTTGGGCTTCACCACGCCCACCACTTGGGTATATGGCAGGTGTCCTGGAGTTGTAAGATGTAGCCTTTAGTATGGGCCTCCCAATGTCGCACTTGAGGTGGCCCCTTGGGCCTCAGTTTCTATGTCTGTAAAAATGGATGTTTATTTGTTTCCCTGGAGACCTGGAGTGAGTTTGGGTGGAAGTCCGAGACCTCGGAAATGAGACAAAGGGAAGAGGTAGAGGATTGGTCAGCACTGTTATTTGACAGGGAAGAGTTTGAGGCCAGAGGTGCAGTGACTCTCACAAGGTCTGAAAGCAAGTTGGGGGCAGGGTTTTCCTGGCTTCGCCTGTGGTCTGCTGGGCAGGGATTGGGCAGTGGCTGGGGTCTCTGCAGAGGACATCCTCAGGCAGTTGCCTCGGCAGTCCAGCTGTCAGGGAGCATATGGGGCCATATGGCCACATCAGGGGAGGCGCCAGCTGCTGAAAGGGGGATAGCGGCTGCCACCCTGGCCTTCTGGATCTATGTAGGCACTGCCAGCCACCAGGGTCAGGGCGAGAGGAGGACCAAATGGAACCTCGGTGTCCAGGTTGGTTTGGATGTGGAGGTTGGGCCTTGGCAGGTGGCCCAGTTCCAGCACCCATCTGCCAGGGCAGCTGGACAGGCGGCTCCATGCCCAGGACTGATTCAATTAGCTCAAGACCAGCTGTGCCAGCCATCCTCCCACTCCCCACTCAGCTCTGATGGCCCTGCTGGTCCACAGGTCATGGGGTGGCACTTTGCATCTGATGCCTGGGTCTGGGCCTCAGTGGAGTATGTGTATTTGACATGCAGCCTCACCCGAGAACTTTAAGTATTTGGGGGTATGAACATGGGCCCCCTGAGCTAGCCTTTCATGATCAAAAGGGCCTACCCTTGGCTGCCATCTGGAAGTGAGCTTGAATCCTGGCTCAGCCACCTCTGAGCTGGGTGAGCTCGGGCAAGTCACTTCACTTTTCTGAGCCTCCAGTTTCCTCATCTGTATCTGGAAGAATGATACTTCACCCGTTGGGCTGTCATTAGCATGCTTTGAAATGGTACCTGGGAAGCATGCACTAGTCTGGTACACTGAAGAACCTTAGTAAATGTTAGTGCACGTTGCTCTTTGCTGGACAGGGAGGCAAGGCCTATTGGAGTTTCAGTGTCCAGGCTGAAGTTCGGAGTAACCTCGTTGTTATTTTCCAGGACAAAATTTGCTTTATAATTGTCCATAAGTTTTTACATGCCTTTCCTCGTGTAGACCTCACAACAGTTCTGTAGAGTAGACTGAGAGCCACCGCTCCATTTCATAGGCGACGAACCTGGGAAGTGAGTCCCAGAGTTGCATGGGGAGCTGGGCCTGACCCTACCTCTGGACTCCTGGCCCAGGACTCTTGCTCTATGGGTATGCTCCCCAAACTTCCAGGGGTGGAGGCCTGTCTAGACCAAGCCTGGGGACTACAGAGATTCCCCGCCCAGCCCTGTCTCTGTCATAGGTGCAAGGGTAGTCTGTCATGGTGACAAGCAGCCAATCCCAGCAGGGTGGTATGGGAGACTCAGTGAAGAAGCATTTGCTGCATTTCTAGGGCTGCCCAGCCCTGAGTAGGGGTGGGAGGGGTGCCAGGTAGTAGGGAGGAGTGGGCCTTCACCTCCTGGGCAGCTCTGGGCCATGCCAACGCAAGCAGGGCTCAGCCTTCTGGTCAGGGTGGGAGACCACTGGGCTCCACCCCTGACGAGCTGGGTGACTTTGGCCAGGCCACTGTGTCCCTCTTTGAGCTTAGCTCCCCTCTTTGTAAGCTGGAGATAATTATCTCCCTGCCTGCCTCACAAGGCTGTTCTTGAGGCTCTACTATAAATGTATATTTTTATACAAACATGATATTCCACAGCTGGGAGTCCAGGAGTCCCCGGTCCTCCATCTGATGAGCCTATAATCGCAGTGCTTCACTTGTTGGGTACTTCCTCTGGGCCGACTGTGCTGGCGGCTGCGGGGACAGAGAAGAAGAAGCGCAGCCCCCACCCTCTTGGGGCGGGCAGACTGACATTAACTGTGGACTCCATGGCTTTTAACTGTGCACCAAACACGTGCTGGCTGTCACGTTCCTGCGCAGCACCCTTAGGGCTCCCTTTGCTCCTGGCTGGCATCCGCACCCCTGGAGCCTTGTACAATCCGACCCTCTGCCCCAGCCATCCCCCTCCATACTCCTGTCTGCCCCCAGGCTCCAGCCAGACACCACTCACTCTCCCCTTCATCCTCCAGGGTTTGGCTGTGCTGTCCCCTCCGCCTGATTCCTTCCTCCATCTCTGCCCATGTAGATCTCACCCACTTTCCAACACTTGGCCCAAATGCCATATTTAAACACTCCCTGTCCCCCACCCCGTCACCCTAGCTGGGAGTAGCTGCTCCTTCCTGAGAACTCTGAGAGCAGCATATCTGCTTTACATTTAGCAAACATTTGCTGTGCGCCTACTGTGTGTGAGGCCTATTGTATTTGAGGCTTGTGACAAGTGGTTTGTGTCTCTTCTTGGCTTGGGAATGCCTTGGTGGCAGGGACTGGCCTTGTCCATCTTGGGTACCTGGCCCATCCAGGAACCTGGGGCCGGATGGGCTGATTCAGGGCATGTGGACTGTCCCTTGGGGCCCCTGTGGCCACTGAAACTTCCTCTTCCTCCTTGGGCTGGGGCCGTGAGCTAGGCCCAGGACACCTGTCTGAGAAGCTCCGGAGTTATGGGCGGCTTTTGTGCTGAGGTGCTCACCGTAGGCTGTCCCCGCCCCTGGAGGCTCTGCCAGGCCAGGGTGGGAGCGCCCAGTCTCTGGCCACACATATCTCTGATGAATCCTGATGAATTGCATGGTATTCAGCAATCAGCAACTGATTATTTGGTACTGATAGCTCTTCCATTATCCACCAGCAGAGGTGGGCCTGGCCAATGTTCATGTGGGTCAGCTAGACCTGGCTGGGCCATTGCAGCCATGGCCATCTATTCCTGACCAGGAAGCTCGATAAAGAGGAGCCAGAGAAAAGGAGGTGCAGCCCACCTCTCTGACACGTGTTGCCAGGGTTGGGATTGAGGGGTGGGGAGCAGGGGGATTGGGGCGGCAGGCAACTTTGGCTAACTCCCACCTTGCTCTGTTCCCACCTTTCGTATTCTGCTTCCAGTCTCTCCTGGTTCTGGGTCTCAGCTTTCCCATTTGTTAAATGGGGGTTTCAGTCTCTTTGTGGGGTAACACCATGCATTTGAATGAGATAGCCAGGCAGCCACTGGTTTGTCACCATTTCTGTTTAACCAGTGGGGGCATTATGAGGCTCAGAGAGGGTGGTGGCCACGTGAGGGTGAAGCCAGCATTGCAGTCACCAGCCCAGGACTGCTCTGCAGAAGGACAGGGAGATAGATGGTGGGCTGGAGGGGGTGGTCGGTCAGAAGACAACAGCTGTTTCATGAAAGCGCTGTGTCTGGCTTCTAAATATGGAGCTCGGACTCAGCGGAATCGGTGAAAAAGCAATTTCTAGGGAAACCACATAAAGGAGATGGCAGGGGGGATGTTTAACCTACTTAAGAGACCCGCTGCCTTTCAGACCCACCAGGAGGATGGGGCACTGCTGGTGGGGTTCCTGGCTTACGTGGCCAACGCTGAGTTTTTTTAAAACAATTTTTTGTTAGGAACATTTTTGAACATACAGAAAGGTAGAGAGAATAGTATAGGAAACTCCCATAGACCCCTTGCCTAGATTTAACAATTGTTGACATTTTGCCATCTTTTGTTTGCTGAGCTATTGTTTTTAAAGTAAATTATATACATCATGGCATTTTACCCCTAAATATTTCAGCATCCATCTGTAAACAATAGGAGAAAATTTCTATCTAACCTCAAGTGGTCACGTATTTCTTCTCATTTTATCCTTGAGATGAGGAGACTGGGCCCTGAGGGATGGCCTGTCTTGTCCAGGGTCACGTAATAAAGAGGCCGAGGGGAGGAGAGGTGGGATCTAGAAGGCAGGCTACAGGTTTCTGCCCAGGACTGGCCAAGATGGGGGAGGGGAGGCTGGAAGTGGCTGGAGTTGGGCAGGTGGCTGAGCAGGGTCCCCTTCTGGGAGGGCTTCCACCTGGGATCAGGAAGCGACAGTCTTTTAGGTTAATCATCTCTTCCTTTTGTTTGCTGAGGGGATTAATCAGGAACTGCAGCATCAGGAAAAATTGAAACAACTTCTTGTTTATTGTTTAATTTGGGAGAATGTTATCAGGCTCTGGCCATGCTGGGTGGGGGAGCCTCTTCTGGTAGGAGAATCAGGGCTGCCCCCTACCAGCCACTTTGGGGGGCAGCGCAGAAGGCAAGGGAAGGCTGGTTTAGTGGGAGGAGGGCTTAGGATCCAGTCTGGACAGCCAGGGGGTCTGAGGGAATTGGGAGTACTGGGGGCTTGGGGCTGAGCCTGAGATCTGGACTGGGCTGGAGACTGTAGTGTCATTGATGGGAAGTGAGGCACGGAGGTGAGCTCCTGGGCACGGGCAGAATGCGGGAGGCTCGTGGCTCCTGCCAGCCTTCCTGAGGAGCTGTACTGTGCTCTTGTGCCTTGGCCATCTCCTCCCTGGGGAGGCTTCACAGGGCGGTGTCCACTGCCAGCCTAAGGCAGGTGAAGGTCTCCCTGCACTTCCTTGTCTCTTTGGGGTCAGAGTGATCCTGCCCCCCAGCACCCACACCTGCTTGGGGCTCCTTATTCTGCTCTTAGTGATTTGGGGGACATTTGTTGACTCTGCAGGGGCCACAGAGATCATGGGGCTGGGACTGACCTTCTTTGCTCTCATCTCTGTCCCCACAATGAGGAGAGTCCTGATTAGGCCAGGCTTACTGTTGAGCTTGTTTTTCTAGGACAGGATGGGTGGCAGGGGCGGGAGAGGCCCCTGGGAGAAAGGCGACCAGAGGGAAAGCAAGAGACAGACATTAAAATGTCTTTTTAAAAAAAAGATTTTATTGGGGAATGGGGCGGGGGGAACAGTGTTGGAGAATTAGGGGAGGGAACTGGCCAAGTTGTTGTCCTTCAATCAGTTGTGGAGGGCCCAGCAAGCTCAGCTCCAAGTCCAGTTGCACCACTCAGCTCAAGGTGCTGTGTTTAATTAGTTGCAGGTGGGCATAGCCACCATTCCATGCGGGAGTTGAACCAGCAGCCTTGTTAAGAGCGCACGCTCTATCCACTGAGCCATCCGGGCGGCAGTTCAGCTCAAGGTGCCGAGTTCAGTCTTTAGTTGCCGGCGGGCGTAACCCACCATCTCGAACAGGCAACCTTGTTAGGAGCACGTGCTCTCACCAGCTGAGCCATCCTGCCACCTGTTGGCAGCTCAGCAGCAGCTCAGCTCAGCTCAGGCACAGCTCACTGGCCCATGTGGGAATCGAACCGGCGACCCTGTTGCTCAGAGCTCGCACTCTTGAGCAAGCTCTTAACCAACTGAGCCACTCGGCCAGCCCCAAAATGCCTTTTGATCCCCAGTCTGCCCCTGTGGCTCCGCCAGACCCTACATCAAGCCTGGTATTCTCAGTTGGGGAAGGAGAGGAACATACCCAGCCTCAGATGAGTGGCTCCATGGGGACTGTGTCACCTGGGGCATGTCACCACCCTTCCTGGAAAAATGGGGCAGAGAGGAAATGGGCCCCTTTCCTTTGGGTGAGGCAGGGAGGACCAGGCAGGCTGGGGGCTGGCAGGTCCTTCAGCCCACTGCCCACAGGAAAGACAACAGGTCCCTGTTGCCACCCCCGCCCCCAGGCCTTTCCTCTGCTCCCCAGTGCTGCAGGGAGAGCGAGGGCATGGTGCCTGAAGTCCAGGGGCAGGTGGGACAGAAGCACACTGCACGTGTACTGGAACCTGGGCAGTTAGTGTGCAGATGAGGAAGCACGCTCAGAAAGGTCACCCCGCTGGTCTGAGGTGGGAGTGGGATTTGAGGTCAGAACTGCCCCCTTTGACTTCGAGACCTGGTTTCTGCTCTTGGCTGTTCCACTGACTGCCGTTCCCTGGGCCTTGGGGTTTGCCTTTGCCAATGGGGCTGGGAGCTTGGCTGAGGGCTGGGCTGCTGCCACAGGCTGAGCCTCCAGTCGCCTCTTCCGCCCTGCCTGGCAGGTTCTGAGCGTCCCGGGCATGCCTGTTCTTGGAGAAGTCCTTCCTGAGCCACGCGACATAAGAGGCTCCCTGCTGCCATGCTGAGGGATTGGGCTTCCATGGATGTGTAAAGCCCTTCAGAGCCTCCCACACCCTTTGCTCTTAGCCAGTGTGTGTACTCTGTGTTTATCAGGTGACTGCAAGGTGGCATGGGAGCCTGTGTGCATGTGTATGGTCCATCCTGAGAGTCACACTTGAGGACTGAGCAAGAAGTAGGGCAGAGGTAAGTTTACTGAGCACCTACTTAGTCACAGTACCAGGTGCTTTACAGCATTACCTCATTTAATCCTAAACAACCCCATGACATATGTACTAGTACTATTCCCATTACACAGATGAGGAAATGGAGGCTCAGAGATTGAGGGAGTTGCAAGATCACACAGCTAGTGGTGAATGGAGGAGCTGGCATTCGAACTTAGGAACAGCTGCTTCTAAAGGAAGCTATGTCTTTTGTGCCCCAGACAGAGGGGAGTTTGCTGCAGGTAGGAAGAAGGGAGCTGAGTTTCAAGAAGGGGCAGCTCTGTATTTAGAGAGAGGAGGCCAAGTCAAGGGTCAGTTGTAAGGTCCAGCTGAGGTTCACCGGAGAGGCCTGGTTGGGACTCAGCGTCTGGCCTAGAGCTGTGTGCCCTTGGCTCTGTCATCTGCTCCGGGTCCCTCCTCAGACCTGCCTTACCCCTCGCCCAGGGCGTGGTGCACATTCCCCTGGTCCCTCATCAGGTGAGGCTCTTAGAGCACAGTCAGGTGCATCTGTGTGGGGGCACCTGCAGGGGAGTCTGGCGAGGGGCTCGGGCTCGCAGGCCTCGACTACCAGCCTGAGGCTGGGTGCTGTCCAGATGTTGAGCAGGGCCAGATCTGTTGTTGGGACGGATGGCTCTTTGGTGGCTGGGGGCTGCTGAGTGGCTGTGGGCCATGGCCGGTGGGGAAGGGGTAGGAGCAGAGGGCATCTGGGGACTTCTCCCCTCCATCCCTGCAGGCTGAGGAGTCAGCTCATCTTTCCTCCTCTCCCTTCTCCTGCCTCCAGTACATGGCATCCGGGTGGTGGGGCCCGAGTGGGGGAGCCGGGTCCCTGGCCCCTCCCAGGCTCCTCCCTTGGAGGCTGTAAATATTTTATCTCCACCATCTCTGCTGCTGGAGATTGCTGCTTTTAACACTTTTTTTTCCCCCTTTTACCTGATACAAACAAATGCTGGAAAAATTCAGTGCTGGGCACTCGCTCTGTCGCTTCTGCTTGTGCCCAGAGTCCCCTCCAAAACTTCTAATTGCTTTTAAGCTGCGATAGTTGGCAAAAGCACTTTCATTTACATTATGGAGAAAGGGGGAAAATCCACCACATTTTCTCCTTTTTTTGGACTCTATCCTTTCGTTTTGAGTTCCTCTTCATTTCTTCTAAGGTTCTGGAAGAGAAATGGAGTAGAAAGACATGTGGGCAGGGAGGCAGGGCACCCTCGAACAGGGCATTTTGCCTCTCTGGGCTTCAGTTTCCCCATATACAAGATGGTTGTATGTCCATTCACTCAACACATTCCCCGAGTACATCCACTGGAAGCAGCTAGAGGGTGAGGCCCGGCTCTGTCCTCGCTTTGCATCCCCAGCACCCAGCACAGAGCCTGGCACAGAGTGGGCGCTTGGTGAAGATCAGGTGACATGGCTCCATGGCTCCACTGTGAGCCAGGCACTTGCCAAGCACTGGGAATGCACAGAACGAGTCAGACACAGACACAGCCCCCAGCGGCGACGAGAGCTCACTGGTGCGGGGGAGCCGCCACACAAATGTCATTACTTGTTACAAGTTGTAACCCAGGTGGGTCCTGGGCACTTAGGAGCACAGAGCAGGGTAGGCTGGAGGAGTCGGGAAAAACAGCACAGAGGAGAACTTGGGTTGCACTGGGAAGAGGGGGTAGGAGTCTGACAGATGAACTGGGGCTAAGGAGGAGGGAATTCCAGACAGGAAATAGCACATAAGGCTGCCCAGATGAGTTGAGTTGCCTGGGAGAGCTTTGCATAGAGTTGGGGAGTTTGGACTAGGTCCCTTGGATAACAGGGAGCCCTGGAAGGGTTCTGAGCAGGGGACATGTGGGGATGATCCCTCTGGCTCCATGTAGGTGAGCTGATGGGGGGAAGGGAGGATGGCAGTGTGAGTTTGAGACAGACAAGACAGGAGTGGGGGGATGACCCAAATCCTGGTGTTTAACTCCTCTGTTTGTGTTGTGGCTCCAGGCCTTTCCTGGACCCTGGGGTGGGGGTCCCCTCAAGACTGACAGCCCTTTACAGTGTATAAAGGCCACTTACCGCTGACCCTTAGT
>NW_017731978.1:473814-493052 GCF_001890085.2 Hipposideros armiger | reverse complement strand
GAGCCCTGTGCTCCTTCAATGTTTGCAGAGCATGTGGGGCTTTTCAAAGGCATTAATGATAGAAAATAAATTGGAATCGGAGAGGAATCATCGCCGGGCATTCTCGGAGGGCCGCCTCTGCCCTCCCGTCTCTCAGCCATATTGAAGCCAGCAGCCAGACCAGAATATGAATGAGTCCAGGCCAGCATCCTCTTTGTCGGGGAGCCCTCCCTGGCCAGACGGCACTCACCAGCGGCGAAGCGGTTTGAAGCCAGGCCTCAGTGGTGCTGGGCAGCACCGATCAGGACGGATTTCTCTGGGTGGAGGCACAGTCCATGGCTTTGGAAGAGGGGTGGATGGGGCCTTGAGCCCAGGTCCCCCTCCCCCTCAAATCCTCTGCTGGGGCCACAGCTCTAGGCCAGCCTTGGGCGGGGTCAGGCATCCCTGCCCAGGGGGAAGGGGCACATAAGAAGCTGCCAGTGGCTTCAGGATCTGGATTTTTCATCTGGGCATTCAGGTTCCTGTGTGAATTTGACCCTCTTTGTCCTGTCTCCCCCAGGAAGCCGTCCTTTATCACTGCCCAGCTCACACTGGGTTTTCCATTTTTAAGCCTCTCGTGGCTCCTGGAGCAGGGGCACAAATCTGGTGCTTAAAGGGGACAGTCAGGTAATGAGTGGGGGACTGCGGCAACGAGTAGGCACAGGGCCACTCGTTCGGGAGCCCAGCCACGGCGACTCCACTCCCAGCTCTGCTAAGTCCATGCTTTGCTCCATGGCCGCGGTTCTTATCTGCCAGCCAGCAGGGAGCTTACTGAGGGCAGGCGCTGGTTTGTGCCACTGCAGCCTATCTCCCAGAGATGTGGGTATGGGCTGGGCACCGGGCAGGCTTCCCATTAAGCATCAGAGGCTCTGGGGACCTGGGGAATCACTTAGGGCAAACTTCTCGCTTAGAGATGGGGACTGGAAAAGGCCATGTTTTGTTCTAAGCAGACTGTACACCTGTGCTCTTAGAATCCTCACACAGGCAGAGGTGGGTGTCCCTCTGGCTTAGAGAGGAGGAAACAGGCTCAGGGTGGCTGCATCCAGGAGGACACGGCAGGCCTGAGTTTGAATCAGTCTGTTGGAGCCCCAGTGCTATCTGCCTCTTCCTGGCAGTATTAGGGAGTGCTGAGGCATGTAGTCACCTGAGGGTGTGAGCGTTCATGCCCAGAGTAAGTGCAGCCAGGGGCAGGAGGCTGGGGTCCCGGCCCAGAGCTGCCACCAGCTCCCTGTGTGACTCAGAGCAGACGGTTCTGCACCTTGGCTTTCCCAGACCGGGATGGGAGAGGCCCCTGGAGGGGTTGAGACTTTGGGGGGACCCATCGAGCTCATGTGGCCTTGGCCTGGCTGCCGGCCTTGCTCAGGACCTCTGTCCAACCTGTGGGCTCCCTTGACCCCAGTCCAGGCTTATAAGGAAACATCTCATTCCTTTGCTCTCCGGGGTCACTGTCGTATGGGAGGTGGTGACGGTGACATCCAAGCAGGCCCAGTTAGCAGTGTGGGGCAGCCTGGGCAGCTTGGGCAGTCTGTCCTCTACCCCAGGATGGAAGAGGGCCTCAGGCCATCAGCAGGTGGGAGGATGGTCCAGACACAGGACTGTGCATTCAGCCCTGCACCCTGGAGCCTCACCCCTGCATGGCCAGCACTTCCTTTCATGCACTCAGAATGGACTCACAGAGGCTACTTTGTGTAGCCCTGGGCTGTAATATGGGGAAACAGGCCCAGAGAGTCTGAATGAGGTTCAGGGTTGCCACTCACCCTGACCTCTGCCCCATGCAGCCCGTGCTGTCACCCCCAGACGAGGAACTCAGCAGAGAGACCGGCCATTTAGGACAGCGCTCTTCCCTGTTCAGGGCTAGCGTCTACTCCTTGTGACTCCACAGGGGCCACAGAACCTGTACTGGCCCCTGCCCCCGATAGCCCCCAATGTACAGGCAAACTCGGGGCCCCTGAGCCTTCTTTCCTGGGGGGCAGCCTTGCTCTATCTCGCTCTGTGGTTCTGAATCTTTTTGGTCTGCGGGCCTCTTGGGGAATCTGATGAAATACACGGCGTACACCTGAAACAGGGGCACCCCCTCTCCACCTCATGCATCCATTTCAATCAGTGCTCACACACCTCCTAAGTCCCCTTCACCGGGTACCTGGGTTAGGAATGCCTGCTTTTATCACCTCCCAGGTGACATGGCTGGTGTTACCTGTTGTGTTGACCCAGGACAGGAAGCTAGGTGTTTCAGTCCCCAGACCGTGCTCTTTTGCTCCATGCTCCACACTCTGCCTTATGAAGTTCCCACTCTGCACCTGGCTGAGGGCTGAGTGCTGTGATAATCCACTCATTCTTTCCACAAACTTTAGTTTTCCATGCCTCCTCTGTGCAGGCCTGTCCCTGGGCTCTGGGTGCAGAAAAGAACAAGACCCACCCCTGCCCCTGGGAAGTCACACCAGTCAGCACTCGCTGTCCTGGGGGCTCAGGATAGGACAGGGGTGACTCCGGGCAGGGATACCAGGGGCGCTTCCGCTCCAGCCTGGAGGGACAGGTGCAGGAGTCAGAAGAGGCTTCCTGAAGGACACTGGGAACTGGTCAGGGAGGGAGGGTACCCCCACAGAAGGAACAGCAAGTGCAAAGGCTTGGAGGCCTGTCTGTCAAGAAGGACCGGCGGCCAGTCTGACTGGAGAGGAGTTATTGGGGGCACTGGGCCAGTTGGGGACAGATCTCTGGAATTTGCCATCTGCTCCTGGCCCCCCTTCAGGTCTGCTGGCTGCCTGTATGTCCTAACACACACACAGTCTCTCTCTATTCCCACCCCACATACAGACACGCCTCCACCCTCCCGCAGTTTAACTCTGCAGATCCACATGAGCCCTCTCTCTGTGAGCACCGACACCTGCACACATCAGTCCCCTCTTCTGGTACTTACCCTCTCTCTCTGCAGAGAAACACACCCCCAAGTTCCCTGTTCCTTTTCCCTCTTCTCTTTCCCCCTCCTTTCCTAGCACCAAGGACCTGTAAGAGCCCAGAGCTGAGCCTCAAAGCCCCCTCCCCTGGAGTTTTCTGCAGACGCTCCCCTCATCATGTTGCCCTCACTCTTGGGCTCCCCTTAGCCTCAGCCTAGGGTTCCCCAAGATGGTGACATCCCAGGGTTTTCTGGACACCTAGGGAAGCCTCTCACCCCAGTTCTGAAGATCCGGAACCCAGAGGCCCTAGCTTTAGCCCCAGCCAGTCTTGACTGCCTGTGACCTTGGGCAAACCCCTGCTGTGGGCTGGGGGAGCAGAGGTTTGGTTTCACATCCTCCAGCTGAGATTCTCAAACTGGGCCTAGAGCCCTGGTGTCCCTGAGGAGGCCTGGGGGCTGTGGGGTCCTGGTGGGACTGGATAGACCTCTCCCCTTCCAACCACAACAGGGCTGCTCAGATTTGCATTTTACTGTAGGGTCTGACAGAATTTGAAGAAAAAAACCCATTAACTCTTTATTGATTTTCCTTTTCTGATTACAAAAGAAAATCCAACAACACATCTGTGGGTAACGGAGATCATGAAAGCCCCTTTGTCCCCCTCCTTGGATGTGATCACTGTAGCGCCTGGACACTGCCCTCAGCCTTTCGGGGAATATACCAACAAGCTTATATCTGAAAATGGGCTCATTCTGAAATTGCAATGTGCAGCCTGATGTTCCCATGTTTTCCACAGAAGTGCCTCCTCTGCCGAATGCTGCAGTGTTCCACAGCACGGATGTGCTATATTTTATTTGGACATTCACTTATTGATAAACATTTAGGCCACTTCCGATTTCTTTTTTACTCGTACCAGCAATGCTGTTGTGAGCATCCGTGAATATTTATATGTGAGGGCCTTTGCTACCATTTCTGCAGGAGAAGCTCCTAGAAGTGGGATCACTAGGATGTAGTGTCACTCGGTGTTCCGAGTGACCCTTCCGAAGGTTCAGCCTTCCCTCCAATGGTCTGGTCCTCATTGCCCCACAGCCTTGCCAGCACTGGTTGTTATCAATCAACTTCATTTTTCCCAATCTGATGGGCAAAAAATGGTATGTGTCGTTTCATTTGCATTTTCCTGATTGCTAGTGAGATAGAACATCTTTTCAAGTACATTTATTGGCCAATTTAGTTCTTCCTCTGTGGATTTCTAATTCACTGCCAATTTTTCTCTTCTTTTGCCTTTTTTCTTATTGATTTGTAGGGGCTGTTTGTATATTAGTGATATTTTCTTTCAGTGTCTCACTTGCCTTCTAACTTCGTTTTTAGTGTCTTTTGCTGTACAGAGGTTTTACGTGTTTATGTAGTGGATTTACCAACTTCTCACTTTATGCTTCTTGGATTTAATGTCTGGCATAGAAAGGCTTTCCCCACTGCATATAATTTCATTTCAAATAAGAATTTTATTGCTGAAAAATCTTTGCAGAGCTCTGGTTTGTAGGCTTCTTCTGGCAGCTGCAGCATGGCTCTGGGGGAGGAGGGCTGGCCCGTCTGTCCATCCATTTTCATGTCTGCCTGGCTTGGGGTCAGGTTGCTCTATTTCTTGTGTATTCTGCCCCTACTTTCTGTGTCTCTGCTGCTTTCCATCCCCTGCTGGTTTCTTTTTTTTTTTTTTTTTAAGGTATTTTATTGGGGAATTGGGGGAAGGGGAACAGACAAGTTGCTGTCATTTTGTTCTTCTGTCTAGTTGTGGAGGACGTTGCTTCACTGGCCCAAGTTGGCACCATCATTGCGCTCTTCCCAGGTGAGGCAGATCAGTCGCAGGCTTCTGGACGGGCCGCTCACTGCAGCTGCTGGCTACATACGGTACCATGGCAACCCACTGCCACAGGGGCTGCAGCCTACGCCGTTGCCGGCGACTCACAGTAGCCCAGCTCCAGGTTGAGCTGTTGTTCAGCATCTTAGCTGTGGAGGGCAGTGTCACTGGCCCTCATATGTGGGATCCGAACCGGGGCCCTCTGGCATCCCAAGCCAGTTCTTAATCATCCTGCCACTCGGCCGGCCCCCCTGCTGGTTTCTTATTGGGCAGTGGTAATTAGGGATGTGAGGTGGCAGCTGTGGCAGCCCTTAGTGGGTTGGGACAGGATGGTCACCAGAGAACATCCCCCTTGACCTTTCACCTGCCAGCCTAGCCCCAAATCACGTGGGCTGCCAGGTTGACCCTGGCCCAGCTCTCTCTCAGAGAAACTCACTTCCTACTGGGAGCCTGAGAACAGGCTCTGAGCCAATCCAGGTCCCTCCTCCAACAAGAAGCCTTCCCAGAAGCCCCTTCATCCACTTCCACAGCCCTGGACCTAGCCCTTCCCTTCGGTCCTCACTGCTCTTTCCCTGTCCTGCCTTCTCAGCGCTGAGCGACCTGGGTTCCACCTGTGCAAAATAGGCCCTGGGAGTCTGTACCAGCTGCTGGGAGCCACAGCCCACATGGGATACAGCAGAGCTGGCAGGTCTTCCAAGCCAAGCTCTGGGAGGTGTCCCCTCTTGCCCTCTCAGTACTACCTCCTCCTCCCCCCCCCCCCCAGCCTCCAAGCAAACCAAAAACACTATAGGAGAGAGTTTACATGCTGCTGACAGACATGGGAAATTGAGTTCCATGAGGGTGATGACTGATGAGCAGGGCTCCCTTCTCTCTGCCTGGCCCCAGGCCAAGGGCAATGTCTGCCTCTTGGGAGAGAAGAATGAACGATGCGTTAAGGTGCTGAGCCTGGGGGAGGGGAGGGCAGTCAGGGCACCAATGTTATTTGAGCTCCAGTGTAGCAAGGCACTTGCCTCATGGTTCCTCATTTCTAGGGATGGGGGTTGCTAATGGGGAATACCCCCATTACCTCCTGGAGGTGAGTGCCCCAGGTGGGCTCAGGACTGTCCTGCACTGGAGGCCTGCCTCCATGTGTGGGCTTCTGGGGGCCTTGGGCTGAAAGAGCAGTTGGGAGACAAGTCAGGGAAACCTGGAGGTGTCTCTGAAGTATGGCTCAGAAGCGTATAACTGCAATCTCTGAGGTAACTTCCCTGGGGTCCTGCAGTCCCCAGTAGCCCTGCTCTGACCATGATGGCGTCTTCTGTCTGAGCTCTGTCCTTTACATCTCTTTATCCCAATCTCCAACCACAAAGTAAGCACTTAACAAAAGTAGAATGAAGGAAGGAATGGATGGAAAACTGGAGGTGCTGAGTAGAGGGTTCGGGTCTGGGGAAGAGGAGACCTGGGTTTTGGGTCTGACTTTTTGGTTGACTTGCTGGGTGACCCCAACCCTTATTGGGCCTCAGTTTCCTCATCTATGCAATGGATGTGGGTCTCTCAAGCTCTGTGATTCTGTGACTGTGCTGACCAGAGCAGGCCGATTTCTCTCTCTCTCTCTCTCTCTCTCTCTCTCTTTGTGTTTCTCTCCCTGTCTCTCTCTCTCTCTCTCTCTCACACACACACACATGCCAGTACCACCCCCTTTGATTCTAGTGTTCGCTGAGCACCTGTGGGTGCCAACCCCCCACAGCACTGAACCCACTTTGGCAGCGTCCTGGGGTAGCTGTGTCTGTGGAAGTCTCATGCTCCTTGGGGCGCATATTAATTCAGTTGAACACACAGGCATTTGATTTCCAGACCTCCCTGGACTCCACTGAGGGGAAGGAGCCAGGAGGGCAGGTAGGGAGTTCCCCCTGTGCCAGGCTTCCCTTCGTGCCCCTGGCCAAGGGGCTTGCAGCTGGAATCTCATGTCCTTCTTGGACTTGGCACATTGGCAGGCCTGGTGTCCAGGACAGCTCCTGGCTCCCTCTGCGTCTCCTCCGTTGCTCCAAATCATTGTCGTGCTCTGCCTGTGGTCCCATTTCCATAGCAACTCCTCGTGATGCTACTGAGGAGGGTGGGAGCTTCAGGAAGGTCTGGGAGAAGGGACTGGGTCCCCGTTCACTATCAGGGAATATGGCAGCTGGGGGCTTAGAGTGGCACTGTGGGAATGACCGCCCTGCCGGCTCAGGTGGAATTAGGCACAGGGCTACCAGCCAGGTGGTCTGGAGGCCTGCCAGGCCAGGGCTGCCTGGTTGGCCTGGGCCTGTTTGTCTTGTGCCTGTGTGCCGGGAGCCAGCTTGGGTGGTTACTGAGGGCACCTTCCCTAGCTAGGCCTGGCCTGGAGGACCCAGGCCTGAGGAGCTGCCCAAGCTCTGGCTACCCCTCTGTCCCAGGTTGGTACCACTGTGTCTTATCTGTCCTCCAGGATCAGCAGCCATTAGGAGGCACCCCTGGGGCCTGCTGAGAGCAGGGGCAACAGTTTGGGCTGGTGAAATGTGGGCTGGGCAGGCCTATTACCAGGGCCACCCTACTTCGTGGCTCTGTTGTCAGCACGGGATGGCCAAGGTGGGCCCTGGAACCTGCTTGGGGCCCATTGCCTCCTTCTTGGAGGGGAAGTTTGCAGCCCCTGAAACGAGGAGACTCTTGCCTCCAAAGAGTCCCTCCATTTTCACCTACCACATGGCTAGAAATGCTACCATTTGCCCCTCAGACTTGGTAGAATGTTGATTTGGGGAGGGACTCAGGAGCCTTCACCATCTTCTGCCCACATTACGGAAACTGTCTCTGAGCTTGTCTGCCCATGCTTCCATCTGTTCTATCTGAAGGGCTTGTGAGTGCCCCGGGGACCTAGGCCTGTGCCAGAGAGCCGCGGGAAGGAGGGCCCACCCTGGCCTCCCAGGGAGGGAGGGGCGCTCACCCTCGTGCGGGCTGCTGGGAGCCAGGCCCAGGTGACGTGCCAGCTTTCCGTGCTTCTCTTCCACCACCGAGGTTGTAGCCACCGCTGAGCCCACCTACCTTCGTTTGCTGAATCCTGCCTGTATGTTGACAGGTTTGAGGGTGGATTACCAACGCTCCCTGAGCCATACATCCACGAAATCACAGCAGTGATGTGCCTGTCAATTTTTTTTAATACACAGAAAAATGAACACATACCTGTGTAACTGAAACCATTTATGCACCACCCAGGATCCCCATGGTGGCATGTGTCCCCCACTTTGAGAAACACTGGTCTGATTGGAACCTCTTGGCAACGACTCTGAAGGGGACTTGGGCCTTTGTCTAAGACGCTGAGGAGCCTGAGGCTCAGACCCGTTAGCTGAGCCCAGGGCCGCACAGCCAGCGCTTGGGAGATTTCCAACCTGATGCCTGTGTCTTGGGGCCTTGCCAAGGAGACAGGACTCCCTAGTGTCCTTCCCAGTCACAGAGGCTGGCGGCGGGGGGGTCCCTAGTTACCCTTGGAGAATGTGTGGTGGAGGAATAAGCCAGAAGAGGTGGGGAAAGGGAGGGGTGGGTGGCAGAAGCTTTGGCATCTTTGGGCATCGGGGGGTGGGGGGGGGCGCGTGGTGCTGAGGCTCAGGCAGCCCACAGACACCTCGGCTGCCCTGGCTGCTCGCGTCAGGGGCCAGCCCCGGGGCCTGCCTCCTGGGACAGGGCTGGAAGGCAGGCAGGCAGGCCCTGGTGGTGCTGGGCATCTCCGGTGTGCTAGGCTGCAAGTCGCATTTCTCTTTTTATCTTCCTAGCAGTCCTGGCAGGAGGGACGGTATCCCCATTTTATGGATGAAGAAAGCGAGGCTCAGAGACTCGGCTTTCCCGAGGTCACAGGGCCAGTGGCTGGGGAAGCATATTCAGACCCCATCCACCTGGGGCCAGGAACCCCACCATTCCCAGAGCCTCACCGGCCCCAGCTGGTGGCATATGAGTGCGTATGTGTCAGTGAGTGAGAGCACGTGTGTGTGTTGTGTGAGTGTGCCTGTGTGTGTGGTGTGAGTGTGTGTGTGTGTTGTGTGAGTGTGTGTGTGTGTTGTGTGAGTGTGTGTGTTGTGTGAGTGTGTGTGTGTTTGTGTGAGTGTGTGTTGTGTGAGTGTGTGTATGTTGTGTGTGTGTGTTGTGTGTGTGTGTTGTGTGTGTGTGTGTGTGTGTGTGTGTGTGAGTGTGTCAGCGAGAGGGAGTGTGGGTGAGATGTATGAGTATTTATTGCCCCGCCAGGTGGGGATCAGACCAATTGTGTGCATGCCCATCCCCTCCCTGTGGCCCTGCGCTGGCTGACAGCTTGTCTCCTCTTTCTCCCACAGCCTCCTGCACCCACAGGCCCTGAGGCTCTGGTGCCCACCGGTAAAGAGGGCAACTGAGTCAAGCCCAGGCTGACCCCCAGCTCAGTTGCACCCCCCAAACACCTGCCTGACTCGAGGTAAGAAGCCACTCTGGGCCACGGGGCAGAGTGGAGTTTCCCAGGCAGAGGCTGTAGGCAGGCCATTGAGGGGTAGTCTTTCTGGGGGCTCCTCTCTTCCTCCACACATGAAGTCCAGTCCGGGAGGTTTGAGCCGGCCGTTCCGCCCCCCATAGCCTGTGCTATAATGGCTCTGGCAGCCAGCTCAGAAGCCTGGGTCATTCTTCTGGGTGACACGGTTTCACGGATGCACCAGATAATGGGTTCCTGTGTGGTGTGGGAGGTCTCTAGTGGGAGCTGAAGGACTCTGTCCTTGGTTCTGTCACATTGTTGACCAAATGTGTGCCTGACTCCAGGTTAGGAGGGAGTGGGAACAGGTGAACTAGACAGTCGGGGTCCAAGAAACTGTCAAGAGGCTGGCAGTGGCTGCGATGTGTGGAGTTTAATGAGGCTTCATGCCAGAGTCAGTGTGCAGATCCAGACGCTGTCAGAGCAGGATGAGGCTCGGCCCCAGGTATGTACATGTGACAAGCACTGGCAGCCAGGTGACCTTGGCTCTGTGTGAGCAGAGAGGATGGCTTCTCGGACTGTATCATGAGGAGCAGGACACCCAGAATGTGGGAGGCGACAGGCCCTCCCACTCCATGTCCCATATGAGAGAATGTGGAGAAACTACAGCAAGTCCCAAAGAGGTGGGGGACGAGGGAGGAGTGGGACCTGGCTGCTGCCTGGTTTGACCCCTGGCTTGCTTGTGACCTTGGACAAGTGACTTCCGCCCTTTATCTGGGCCAATCCCCTGTCTTTGACAGGCCTCTGTGACCCATGAGAAGGCTACCGGGGAACTTTGCTAAACGGAAGGAATGCTGGGGGAAGGCTCGAGGAGCAGGCTGGACAGGAACGGTATCCCCATTTTTCAGGTGAAGAAGACCTAGTGGCTGCGCAGGGCAGTGCGCTTGAACCCCTTCCCCAGAAGGATCTGGTGACAGTTGTGGATGTGGCCGAGGCTCAGCTGACACTGTCCTCCCAACCGGGAAGCTGGTGGGATGGGGCAGGGAGCAGACGCTGCATTTCTTTCCCGGGCACTAGGCCTCACTTGGAAGCCCACTTTTCTCCATCAAAATAGTCCTGCTAGGCAGTCAGTCCTGGTTGGGAGGAGCAGCTAATTAGCTCCTTCAGGTTGACCTGTACTTGCTGCTGGGAGATGGGGAGAGAGGATGCAGTCAGTGGTGTCTGCAAGGTGCCAGAGTGATGGGAGGGCCAGGGGCAGGGGCGTCATGGCGGCGGCTGGCTGGGCCCTGCCCCACCCTCAGCAGGGGCCGCAGCAGCCTTCCAGCTGCCCAGGCAGACAACCTGGGCACCAGCAGGCAGGGAGACAGAGGGGAAACTAACCCAGAGCGGAGCCACTTTCCTTGGGGGCTGCGGGGCTTGGAGGAGGGGACGCCTGGGCTGAACCTTGACGACTGTAGGATTCTTTCAAAATGTTCTATTTTCTGATTATTAAAAAATGTGTGTTCTCTATAGAAACTGTGAGCACTTGGGTGTTTTGCCTGTCAGTCTTTTACAAAATATGTGTTGATGACATAATTGGGATCAAACTGTACTTACTGTTTTCTAACCTGCCTTTTGCACTTAATACTATACCACGGTCGTTTTTCCATCATTAAATACTTTTCTGTAATGTGATTTTTAATGGCAGTGTAATGTTCCAGCCACTGTGTGCCATAGCATGTTTTAGCGGTTCTCTGTTGTATATTTTCATTGTTTCCAATGGTGTGTCATTAATAAATACTGTGATGTATGTAGGGTTAGGATGGGCAGAGGGGCTTAGGGGAGGGGCAGGCCCCTAAGGAAAGGCTTAGAGGCAGGGGACTGTGGGTGTTTGGGGGTGATGTGCCAGGAGGGGGCGGGCTGGTCATGGGGGGTCTCGAAGGCATGCTGAGGAGTGGAGACTTGACTCATCAAAGGTCTGAGCCCCCAGGAAGCCCAGGTTTTTCCTTGCTGTCTCCTGCTTCCACTGCCTGCTCCTCTAGCACTCCTGTGATTGGAGGTGGGGGGGCAAGGCAGCGAGGTGGGGGAAGGGCAGGCAAAGCTGGGGTCCCAGATGCCTGGCCTTGACCTCTCACTGGTAGGATCACGCCCCCTCTCCCTGACAGCCCTGCCCAGGTCTTTTCCTTGCAGGAGGGATGAACATGCCACTGGGAACATTTACTGACACCTGAATCAGTGTGGCTTCATCCCCTTGGTTTGGAGTGGGAGGTGGCTCAGGGCCCGGAGGGCCAGGGAGGGGAGTGGGGATGGGGTGCCCCCTATGCGTGGCCCCTTCCCCGTGCTCCCCTGCCTGTGCACATGTGCTCACCCCAGCACTGCTCGCACGCGGGCTGGAAGTACACCTCGGTGTGGGTCTCTTTTGTCCCCACAGACCGTGGGGCTCCCAGGGCAGATGCAGCCTGGTTCGCTCCCTGTGTTCCCTGTGGCACACACCAGGGCTGCACAAATGCTCCCTGAGGTCACGCCCTGGTTCAGTGGCTCGTTCATCCTCCTTCAACATAGACCTATGGAACACCTGCTCGTGTCAGGCCCTGTGCGACGTGCCCAGGGTCTGTGGGGGAATAAGTTAGACAGCTCATTGCCCTCTTCAACCTTGAACTCTAACAGAATAGATGGAAGAACACATAAGTAATTCATAATATAAGGTTGGGGAGTAAAAAGTGCTGTGGAGTAAAACAAGGCAGGAAAAGGGCGTGAGCACACAGGGTGTGGTTTCCTGCACACCGGGTGGTCAGGAGAGCGGCCCTCAGGGGAGAGACCCTTTGAGCAACGACCCAAGGAGAAGAGCCAGGCCCTGGGCGATCTGGACAGGCTCTGAGCTGGGAGCCGGCTATGGAGAAGATGGAGAAGAGGGCGGGAAACAGGGCTGCAGAGTGTGGATGAGGTGACTCACGTTCACAGGCTCTCTCCCTGCCTTGTGGGGAGAGGTTATGGGGTAGGGGTTGGGGACGGAGGGCAAGCGTAGAAGCGGGCAGCTTGTTAGGAGGCCATGGTGGGGAGGAGTGCCTGAGGGTGGGAGACTGCAGGGTGGTGAAGGAGGGGCTGGAAGAGGTCGGGCTGAGAACTGGTGGCTGGTGGAGCCTTTGAGCTCAGCAACAGAAGCCGAGGCCGGGTTTGGAGGGGAAAGGAAGAGTCCTATTTGGAGGTGTTTCATCGAGTTGCCAGTGGGCAGGTAGAGAGGCTGCACAGCCCCCCAGGGCAAGGCTGCAGCTGAGGGCCGAGGGTGCCGAGCATGTCAGGGAGGGTGTCGTCAGTGTCTGGGGGTGGGGGCAGAGGTCAGGTAAATCCGGTTCTTGGGGCTCCTGCCCATGGGCGGGCCTGCTACTCTGGCCTTGCAGACAAGCCCTCTGCACTGGCCAGCCCAGAGAAACTGCTGCCTGCTCACCATTTCAGCTGCTCCTCCCAAATAGCCAAATGGTTGGCACCGTCATTCTGTCACCTTCTTCAGGGCTGGTGTGGGCAGGTAGTTGGGTGCTAATACTGGGCCCAATCATTGCACCCTCCCTCCCCAAAGGGAGCCGCATCGGGTAAGTGTGCCACAACCCAGGCCCCTCGGACCCCTGCTGGTGGTCACCACCACAGGCCTGCCTTCCTGCCTGCTCCTCAGAAACCCTGTGGTCTTGCTGCCTGAGGCTGAAGTCCAAGCTCCTCCTGGTTATTCAGGGCCTTGCATGGTCTGGCTGAAGCCCACTATTCCTGCCTCTACTCCCCCTTTCTTTTTTTAAAGATTTTATTGGGAAATTGGGGGAGGGGAACAGCGCTGGGGAATTGGGGGAGGGGAACAGACAAGTTACTGACCTTTTGTTCTTCAGTCTCATTGTGGAAGACGTAGCTTCACTGACCCATGTTGGTATTGTGATCATTGCGCTCTTCCCGGGTGAGGCAGTACCTCACTGGCCATTGGACGGCTGCTCACAGTGGCTCTTGGCAGCTCATGGCAGCTCCTGAAAGCTCACGCCAGCTGCCAGCCAACCCCACTGCAGCCTACACTGTTGCTGGCGACTCACGGCAGCCCAGCCCCAGGTTGAGCTGCTGTTCACCATCTCAGCTGTAGAGGGCGCAGTGTCACTGGCCCTAATGTGGGATCCGAACTGGGGTCCTGCTGTCCAGAGCTGGCGTCCAAGCCAACTCTTAACCAATGTGCCACTTGGCCGGCCCTACTCCTCTCTCTAACAGATGAGTCCTCCTCAGTCCCCTGCACACATCTGGCTCCCTCTCACCTTCCCTCACCTCCATCTAGAATGCTTCTCTTCCCAGCAGCCTGATGCCACCTCTTCTTGGACATCTTCCCCAGCTCTCCCACACTCTGTGGTCCCTGTGAATGGCAGTTTGTACCTTTCACCTGGTGAGCTACCTGTCATTTTACTGTCATCATCCTCAACTTGTCTTCACCTTCACCCTCCTCACCCTCTTTCCCTCACGGCCTCTCCTACCGCCCGCCCCCATGCCCCGTTGTCAAAGCTCTTCCCCAAGGAATCCTGCTCAGCCCACGGAGCTTTCTGTCCAGGGTGCCCAAGCCTGGCTGCCTCAGGACCACCCAGGGATATTATTAGAGAGAGGAATACTCAGGGGCGGGGCCTCACCTTCTGATTCTGAGTCACTGGGGGAACCCAGGCATCTGGATGGCTAACAGGCTCTACAGTCACCTCTGATGGTCTGCTCGCCCATCCAGAGTCATGCTGAGGAGTGCAGCTGTCCCTTCATCAGTACACTGGGAATAAAAGCGGCTTCAGTGGGTCAGTGCATGTAAGGGGCTTAGAGCAGTAAATGCTCAGCAAATATAATTCTGAGTCATCAGCTATGGGACAGTGTGATGGAGGGCGGCAGAGGGATCTATGGGGAGTGGTCCCTGCCCTGCTAGGTGCCCTGTCATCCTGTTACCCCTTTAGCCATTTGCCACCCTTTGCTCCTAGGGCACTGCAGTTGTGGTGTGGTGAGGGGTTACGGAGCGGCACGCTCAAAGGGAGAAGTTGGGGGTCTTCTCACGGTCACCGGTGGGGCCTGGGGACCTGCAGGTAGGCTGCGGCAGCTTGCTGCACTTCCTGCGTCTGCCCCGGGAGCAGTGCAGTTGGGAAAGGGGTTCCGGGTGCAGGGCTGGGGGCTTGGCTTGTTAAGCCATTGTGTTTAGTGGGCAGGTTTTGGGGAGAGGAGGTGGTGGGGAAGCAAAATTAGAATTCCTTTTTGAGAAGTTAACAACTTCCAAATTAAAGGATTCTTATTTGTGAGATGCCCCAGAGGCCTTTTCAATCAAGAGGCTCTTCTGAATAATAAAAGGGCTTGAGCTGGGGTTGAAGCCTGAGCTGCAGATGAAAGGGGTTGGGGGGTGGGGGGACGCTGAAGGTGGCACCAGAGCCTTGAGAACTGTGGCTGTATGATGGGGGTGGGGCGGACCCCAGCTCCTTTCCACTCAGGGGTTGGGGTGGGGGTCGGTATGGGGGAGAGCAGAGGGTGCGTGGTCCCCACCCCCACTCCCAAAGCCCATAGCTCCTCTGGCCCCAGCCTGAGCTGCGAACACTGTGTCCTCCGCCACAGACCCTCTGTCCTCCACAGCTGACCATCTGCTCCTCCACTCAAGCCAGGATGGAGTTGGGAGGAGGTTGGGGTGTGCTGATGACAGTCCGTAATGGTAGATGTGGGCTCAGGACCAACCCGTCCTGATGGGAGGCAGCGTCCTCGTGGCTTCTGAGACCTCAGGCTCCCCGGTGCCCATGCCATGCCTGTTGCTCTGACCCTGCTGGCCAGGTGACATCCTGGGTATAGTTTTGTTGCTGTTTACTAGGGCTGTCCACCTGCATTTTAGCCTGGCATCCCCACCCAATGCTGCCCAGCTGGCTTCCTGTCCTGCTTAGGGCTGAGTATCTGCTGTGTCCGGGGTAGGGTGCATCCTCAGATCTTGCCAGGGTAAGCTGGACTGTGTAGCTGAGTGCCTAGAATATGGAGGCAGCTATTACCCGAACCCCACTTACAGATAAGGGAGTAGA
This sequence comes from Hipposideros armiger, assembly GCF_001890085.2. NCBI lineage: Eukaryota > Metazoa > Chordata > Mammalia > Chiroptera > Hipposideridae > Hipposideros > Hipposideros armiger. The sequence continues at coordinate 477,857 of NW_017731978.1, read as the reverse complement.
GGCTCAGTGAAGTGAGGTGACTCCTCAACACAGAGAGGGATTCTTGCCAACAAGTGTCTTTTCCCATGCCCCCGAGGCCTTCCAGTTCACCAAGTAGAGAGGATCCGGAGGGGACAGGGGCCGAGGCCCTCTGCTCAGTGGGCGAGCCAGGTCTTCTCCCCAGACCCCGTAGGCTCTGCTCCCTGGAGGTGCCAAGGTTATTTGAGGAGACCTTGCCCTAGTCCAGGCAGTGGCTCTGCTGCCCAGGTGGTGGGGCGTGGTGGTGGCAGGAGTGTTTCCAACCCACACCTGCCACCCCTCCTCCCCCTGAGTGCCCTCGTTTCTGGAGCCCTGGGCAGTCTGTGTAAATCCCAGAACTGCGAGAACTTGCCCCTCCAAAAGGCCAGCCGACCATGTAGGCCCTCCCAGGAGTCCTGGGGTTGGGCTGATGGTTGGGAGAAGGTGATGTACTCTTTGGGGACAGGGAAGGGGCAGTCCAGCGGCCTAGGTGAGGGGGCCACCAGGGAGGGCAGGGAGGGTCCCGCAGACCCTGTGAGGGGCTGCCTCATCAGGTGCTCTGATCAGGCTAGGAGCTTAGAGACTTTGGGTTTCAGTGCCAGTCCAGTCACCTATTGTCTGTGTGGCCTTGAGCAAGGGAGCCCATCTCTCTGGACTTCAGTTTCCTCCTGTGGGGCACAGACCACAGTGGAGCTGAGGTGGTGAGGGTCCCATGGAATGGCGTGTGTGCACTTCAGGGCTGGAGGGTCATGGTTACGGGCTGTGGATTTGGTGGGGCTGTTTCTCATTCCAGCACTACCACTGGACAGTGCTTCACTTCTCTTAACCTCAGTGTCCCCATCTGCACAATGGGCAGAATGACACCTGTCTCACAGAGGTATGTACTCTATCAGCGGGAGCCCTCGAAGCCTTTCCCCCGAATCATTTAATGAGCCCGTTCTTCCTGAGTACCCAGTGGGCTTTGCTTGGGCTTGATGGCCACAAAATGGGTAGCAACCTGAAATTAGAGGGACCAAGGAGAAATGTGAGCCACAGGAAAGGGAAGGAGATAAAGGCTGGAGTCAGGGAGGGCTTCCTGGAGGGGGCTGAACCTTAGCATTCAGGAGGATGTGGGGGTGGGGTGGGGCAGGGAGGAGTGTGGAGAGGGCATGCCTGACAGGAGGAGTAAGCACAGGGTGGGGTGTGGGCCCCTAAGGGTAGGCAGTGGGGACATGGGGTGTGGGAGGGTTGGTGCAGTCAGAGCCCAGAGAGGTCCTAGCTCTGGAGCCCTGGTGGGGTGGGGGACTAGGAGTCGGGAGTGGGACAGCTGTCTCCTGCTGGAGGGTAGGGGGACAACAAACATGCAGGTGGCATGGCGCCTGCGGGGATACGTGGGAGCTCAGTGTAGGCTCCACGCACAGACAGGACTCCCCAGACTCGGGGTAGGAGGTGTGAATGTCTCGTGCAAGGCCTGGGAGGAGGCGGGCGGCAGCTGCCCAAACTGTCAGGACAGGCCCATGGGGAGGCTCTGGGTGGAGGTCCAGGTCAGCCTGAGTGCAGCCTCTAGCCGGGATTAAGGAACCACTCTGGTCTGGCTTCTCAAGTGCCAAGAGACAGAGAAGTAGGAGGGGCCTGTGGTGGGCTGGGAGACTCATGCTTATCTGGTGCCCACTGTGCTAGGCCCTGAGTCAGACTCGCTGCAAATCCCTCGGCTTGCACAACAGCCCAGAATGGGGATGGGACTTGGCCTCATCCTAAGGAGTTGGAAATTAGGCTCAGAGAGGCGGATGCCTCGCCTGTCCTGGGTCATATTCCAAACCTGAACTCCAAACTTCTTGCCTTTTCAGAGACCCCACACTACTCTCCAGGGCTGTGGTTTATAGAAGTGATGGCCTCCTGTTCTTTCCTGGGCGGTTCAGTAGATGGACACTCAAATATGCAGTCTGCCTTGGCTTTGCCTGTCTTGAGGAGGCTCAGAGAGGTTGAGGGTCTGCCCCAGTGCCACACAGCAGTGAGGTCTGCAGTCCTTGGCTCCCTGGAGAGGAGGTGCTGTGCTCCCTTCCTCCACGGAGTACAGTCAGAGCTGAGGATGGAGGGAGCCTTTCTAGCCACAGGCCTACTCATGCCCCTTAGCCACTGAGGGAGGCTTGAAAATCTAAGCCCCAAATTAAAACCTATGAATGCTTCAAAACAATGAAAAATTTCCTTAATAAAAGAGAAGGCACACTCAGGCATGTCCTAAATGAACGGAGTGACTTCCTGGATTAATCCAGGATGTATGGGAGGGCACCCGGTTAGGGAAAGTGTGAGATGGATATTGTAACAAATCGTTTGCTGAAAAGAGGAGTAATTCTTAATGTGCAAGGGTTGCCAGCAGAAGGCACCTTGGCTCCCTCCCAGCAGCTGCAATCCTTCACTTAGTGGGCCCTGAGCAGGGTCTCAGGGCCTTCTGCGATGACCTTCCAACCCCATAAGCCAGTCTGAGTGGGAGTGGGTGGGCCCCCAACCTCTCCTTAGAGCCCCCAGGGCCTTCGGAGTCTTGCCACATCCCCTGTCTGTTCCCTTGACCAGATGGCGGGGGTGGGGTGTGGGGTGGGGTTCTTCCTTCTCTGCCATGTGGGCCACCTCTTTCTCTTGGAACTCAAGACTCAGGCCTGCCCAGTCCTCACTTCAGACCACCTGGGGAGTCTCTGTACAGACTCCCTCTCAGCCTGCCTCATTTTACCTCGATCAGCTGCCTCCTCCCCAGATGCCTTACCTCAGGCAAGTGGCGAGAGCGGGCAGCGTTGCTTCTCCCTGGCTGGTTCTCTCTGCTGCCTCAAGTGTCTGTGCAGAACCTAGGGGAAGGGAAGGCTGAGCCCGTTCATACTTGGGAACATGAAGGAACACCACTGCTAAGGTGTAAAGAACAGGGAGGCCTCCGTGTTCCATTTCCCGCTGTCCTCCAGGGTGTTGCCAGCACAGAGACAGGAGCACTGGTGTCTGAGTCACACAAGCCTGAATTTGGGTTCTCACTTCCCACCTGCCCACTGTGGGACCCAGGCAGCTCCCACAATCTTTCCTGCTTCCTTGTCTGTAAGAGATGGGATTCTTTTTATCATCATCATCACCGCACATCATTGAGAGCAGTATCTCATTCACCCACACAACCGTCCTAGGAGGTCGGTCCTGTTACTATCCCCATTATACAGATGAGAAAACTGAGGTGCAGAGAGGGCCAGGACTCTGACCTGGAACTCTAACACTCCATGAAGTCGTTTAGAGAAAAGGGGGCCCAGATCACAGGTGCTGCTCCATAAGCCTTGTCTCCACCTGCTCCCTTCCCTTAGCTGGAGATGTGCCGAGGCCCTGCAGAGGCTGGGGCAGGGCACACTGGGGACAAGGAGTCCTGGCCCCCTTCTCACCACCCCTCCCTGTCCATTCACTCACTCACTCACTCACTCACCAAGTGTATGAAACACCCACCAAGTGCCAGGTGCTGCTCCTGCCCTCAGGCGGTTTCCATTCTTGTGGGAGTGACAGCAGGCAAATTGCAAATATATAATTTGATAACATCAGACTGATGAATTTGGGAGGGAAATCATCAGGGCCATGAAATAGGGAGTGGCTGGGGTGGGCGGAGCAGCTTTGGAGGGGAGGGATCCAAGCAGATCTTTTTGAAGAGGTGACAGTGAAGCTGAGACCTCAAGTCTGAGCAGAGCCACCCCCCTGGTGGACTGAGCAGCACAGCAGAGGCCTGCAGGTGACTATGGGGAATCGGGGAGAGAGAGAGGGAGGGGTGGGGAGCCCCTTCCCCCCTCCCCGCTTCCCAGGAGCAGCTTGTCTTCAGAGGCCATGGGAAGCTCTGGAGGTGCTAAGCAGGAGAGTGATTGGGTCTGTACAGACTCCCTCTTTCCAAACTCTCCTGGCCGGCATGGGGACAGAATGGATCAGTGTCGAGGCGAGGAAAGCAGGAAGCCTGGTGGGAGGGGGCTGCGGGGTCTGGGGGACAGGGGTGGGGTCATGGTTGGTGTGGCTGCGGGATGCTGAGAAATAGATGATGGAGAAATTTGCCTTGGGGTGGGAAG
>NW_017731978.1:470876-472009 GCF_001890085.2 Hipposideros armiger | reverse complement strand
GGGAGACTGGGTTGTGGGGAGGCTTTTGCACACTGACTCCTGGCTGGCTGGGGCTAGGCTGTTTCCTTTCGCGGGGGCAGAAGAGGGAAGCTGGAATCCGGGGCTCAGGAGCCATGAAATTCCAGCCTCCTATCCCAGTCTGAGGGGGCCAGCTATACTTTTAGGAAGACCCACAGTTCCATTAATTCTGCGTCTGTCTCTGTGCTCCTCATAGAGAGTCAAACCCCAAAGAAACTGCTGAGGCTTTGCAGTCGGGATGAAGGATGGACTTTGGCTGCGCCACAGGTCCAGCCAGCGAAGATCTGGCCTGCCTTCTCCAGCCCTAGGACTGCTCAACACTGTGTCTCCTCCAGGAAGCTCTCCCGGGCCTTGCCACTTGTCTTAGTTTTCTTGGCTGGTGTAACAAAATCCCATAGGCTGGGTGGTTTAATCGACAGCAGTTTGTTTCTCACAGTTCTGGAGGATTAGGGCTTAACACTTATGACCTACCTAACCTTCATTACTTCCTTCAAATACAGAGGGTGCTGAAAAAATTATACATATTTTGAGAAAGGAAAACTGTATTAAAATTGTAATATTCAATATACACCGATAACAAAAGATAAACAAGTCACGTTTGACTTCTGCAATTACAAGAGGTGCTCAAAGTGGTTACCATCAGCGTAAACCGTTACAACACCATAGCAGAAGCCGCAGGACTTGTTGCTGTGCGAGGCCTCCCGGGTCTTCCCTTGTGCACATCACACACAGTGCCATGTGTCTCAAACTTATCACGAATGTGTGCAGTTGTTAGGCCTGTTGGAAGTTCTGTTGCATACTCATGCCTCCATTGTTGTAGTTCCACAACGTTCTCAAATTTCAAATACCACTTCAAAATGGTGTTGAGCTCCTCAAACGACAATCGTGCTTCTGCCATTTACTTTGACTGTTCTGCCTGTTGCATGGTGATGCTAGCATTTGTTTGATTAATGCCATCTTTTGAGCAAAAGTCATACTACACATTGCTACCATGATTCAATTCAACTTTGAAAAGTAATACATAGATAACATCTCTTACAATGTGTATATATTGGGCTGGCCGAGTGGCACGTTGGTTAAGAGCTGGCTTGGGACACCAGCTCTGAGCAGCAGGG
>NW_017731978.1:460379-465996 GCF_001890085.2 Hipposideros armiger | reverse complement strand
GGAACAGACAAGTTGCTGTCCTTTTGTTCTTCAGTCTAGTTGTGGAGGATGTCGCTTCACTGGCCCATGTTGGTATTGTGATCATTGCGTTCTTCTCTGCTGAGGCAGATCGGTCGCCGGCCATTGGATGGCCGCTCACGGTGGCTCTTGGCAGCTCACGAAAGCTCACGCCTGCTGCCGGCCAGCCCCACTGCAGCCTACGCCATCACTGGCAACTCATGGCAGCCCAGCTCCAGGTCGAGCTGTTGTTTGGTGGGGCTTCTTGGGGGCTAATTGGGCCCAAGTGAGTTTCCAAGGCTGTGAAGAGGGGCCAGGAGCCCATATTCTTAAAACCCTCCCTCTCCCAGGCTGCGTGACGCCAGGCAAGGGAGAGCCATATCCCCGTGTATTGCTGTCCAGTAACAGCTCCTGTCTCCTACAGCCTCTGTGCGGGTTGGTGCCCAGGCTGCACAATCACACCTTCCTTCCTGCGTGGATCTGGGCTGGAGTCGGGTTGGGCTGCATGGGTTTCTAGGGTGCTAGGGGTGGAGTGGGGCTCAGTTAGCCTGCCTCTGTTCAGCTGTCACCTACCAGCTGTCATTTAACTTCCTTGTGACTAGCCTCCTTATCTGTAAAGGACGAGAGATGACCTCATGGGATCTGTGCCCAGATTAAGTGAGTTGTTGGTTCAGTCAATCCCTGTCTATAGCAGGTGCTCATTAAATGTGGGCCATCATTGTTATAATCTCAGAATTAAAGTCCTCAGAGCTCTAGGCAACCCCTTCCCCCCCCCGAACCCCCCAGCCTGCCCCTCCCAGGGACAGAGCATCTAGGGCTCCACATGTCCCCAGCTGTCACACAGGTAGCTCCACAGCTCAGACGTGGAGAGGAAGGCCTCCAGGGAGGGCACAGCTGCGGGGACCTGGGCTCTGAGAGCACATGCCCGTAACTCAGGTGAGGCCGAGTGGGTGGAAGATTGGGGGATGGCAGGAGGGAGAGACTGAAGCCCACTCCCCAGCTTCCAACCCCCCAGAGCAGCGGCTGGTTCCTGCTGATTAGATTAGCGAGTAAGAAGCCATGCTGAGGGGCTCCCCAGTCTGCTTCCAGACAGATCATCACAGTGATTTTTGCCTTCTAAGGGGCAGCTGGAATGTGGAGGGGACTTTTCAGGCTTTTTTATTGTGCACAGGGATTTTCAAACCTACCCACTGTCGCTTCATTTGGAGAAGGAAAAAGAATGTGTTAATGGACCTTTTTCTGCAGCTGAGGACAATTTAATGATAGAGGTGACAAAGTTCATTTTAATGAGGGGCACATCGCACTTCATTTTAAACTACAGATTTTCCACGCCCTGGTCTGTGGATTTTGGGCATTGAAAGTGGAAGCTGAGGTGTCAGGTGGGGAAGACCTGAGGCTGGTCAGCTGCTCAGGGAGCGCTGGACAGAGCCCCTCAGCCCCACCTGTCTGCCTGTTCACACACATCCCCTTCTTTTAGGGGAGTGTCTGTGGCCTCCATTTATGGATGAGGAAACCGAGGTCGAGAGAAGTTAAAAGGCTTGCCCCAAACCACTTGAATTTTAGGGATTGGGGGGTGACATTTGAACCTCGGCTGTCTGACATCAAACTCCATTTTGCTGCCTGACTCCAGGGGTGTGGGACTGTCCACCCAGGTCACTCCCAGGGACAGCAGGTTAGAGAAGCCTGGCAGTCTCCTCGCCACTGGCCAGCCCTGGTCCCAGAGCACCTGTGGTCACGCTGACCCAGGAGAAGGGCTGAGGGTTTCTCTTTCTGCATGGAGGATGCTGTTTGAGTGGCATTCACTGTAGGCCTGGAGGTGGGCGTCTTACCTCTCCGGGTGGCCTCTGAATCAGAGGGTGGCCACCCTGAGGATTCTAACACCAGACCCAGAGCTTGGCTGGGGAGGGATGACCCAATCCACAAAACAGAGAGAAACTCAAGGCCAGAGAGGGTAGGCAGCCTGCATAATGCCCCACCGCTTTTCAGGGCCAGAGCTGGGACGGGAGCAGCTCCCCCAGGCCCAGGATGCCGAGCTGAGCCCTGAATCTTCTTTCCTGAGTTATAGCACCCTGTTCACGTGCGGGCAGAGGGCTGGCAGTGGCTTCTGGGGTCCCTCCAGTCCCACCCCAGCCTCCTGGCCCAGCTTCTGGGGTCCTGAGGCCAAGCCCCACCTGTCCTTCACTGGGGGTTTCCATGAAGACTGGGAGCTCTTGTCTGCAGAGCTTGGAGAGAGTCTGGGAGGGCAGGACCAGTGTGGGGGGCTTCCTTCCTACCCTCCGAGAACTGTCTGTGGAGAATCTTAGGGCTGAGAAATCATGGCTGTCAGAACCTTGGTTTTCTATAGATCAGAGGAATCTATTGCAGACTCCCCGCCCCCACCCCACTTCCCTCTCTAGCCTGGGACAGTGTAGCATGAAGACACACGGGCTGTGTGCTCAGGACACAGTGCCCCGGCTCAGACCCCGTCTGCCTGCAGTCACTGGGACCTTGGGTAGGTCCCGCTCCCTGTGAGAAGAGTGGCTTAAGCCCACCTCCTGCCGGGGTGGTGGCGGGTGTGAATCCCATGCTGTCTGATGTCCCCCTTGTGGCCTATGCTCACAAATGGTGGCAGATACATCCCCAGAATTGTGAGATTGTAGAATCACAGACCCTTTGGAGGTCCAGGGTCCTCGAATGCCAAGGAGGTTGGGAGGATCCTTCTGAGCCCCTGGGCCAACCGCTGCTCCAGAGGGGGCATGCCCCTCCTCCAGGGCTGTGATGCTGTCATCTCACCTATGCTGGGCCTCATTTTCTCTCCGACCCTGTCTCACCCACCCAGGTGCCTGTGGGTGAAGAGGTGTTGTTGTATGGGGGGATGGGGTGGGGGGTAAGGCTCAATGACTTGAGCCCAGAGAAGGGTCACAGTTGTCATTCGCAGACCTGAAGATGAGGACCAGCTGACTCCTCTGGGGCCCACCCTCCTGACTGGCCCAGGCAGGAGTGGAAGGTGATGGGGTTCTGGGTGCTCTCCCTGGCCCTGGGAGGCAGCTTGCCAGGCCAGGCTGGGAGCGCCAGCCTCTGGTGTCACTGGCTCTGATGGCGAAGCCCCGCCCTGGCCCTTTCAGGGCTCAGGAAAGGCCTGCTGACTGTGAGTTGATGTGGAAGGGCCCTGGGTCTAGAGTCGGGCTTGACTCTGAATCTGCCCTTCCTGGTGTGTGACCTGGGAGAGTCCCTCAGCCTTTCAGAGCCCACTTTCTCTATCTATAAATGGCAGTGGTGATCTGGCCCTCCAGGCAGTGGTGAGGACTCACCCAGTGCCCAGCACTTAGTAGGTTCTCTCCCTGGAGGGAAAGCACTGGTTTGGGGCCTGCCTTTCTGGGGATGAGTCTGGCGAAAGGCCGCATGGGGTCCCGCACTCCAGCTGAGAGCATCACGGGTTATTTGTTTCCTGGGACTCAGGCCCCAAGTGCTATGTCCCCTCCATCTGGAGGACCCCTATCTCAGGCAGCCCCTGGGAAGAACCCAGCTCCCTAAGTCAGTATATTTGACCTTAGATCCCAGCCCCACCACCTACCACAGTGTTACTACAGCCGAGTCACTGAACCACGCTGGGCCTCAGTTTCTCCACCTGGAAAATGGAGCAGATCAGGGTCTCAGAATTAAACAAGCACACACGAGCAGGTAAGGAAAGGCAGGTCTTCTATGCGCTGCCTGGCATGAAGGAGGCGCAGGGTGACGGTGGCTATTGTCAGGCCCTCCCTGGACGCTCTTCCCAGGGACCGTTTCTGCTCATGGTGTGGGGTGGGTGTGGGGCACAAGGCGAACGGATGACAGCTGTCTAACACTGTCAGGTGTGGGTCACTGTCCACCGGGTGGATGGGGGTCTGAGGAGCTGGCTGTCTTCCCTCATTCTGTCTCCATGCCAACCCCCCTGCCTCCATCCTTGGCTCTAGTTGGCTTTGGCATTGCCCAGCCCAATTTGGGGTATAGCAGGATGTGGAAATTTTTCCCCTTTGCCCCATTGCCAACCTTGGCCACTCTATTGGCCAACAGATCTCCCAGGGCACCTGCTGTGTGCTAGTGGGAGGAAAGAGAGGCCCAGGTCATGGGGGAGACTGAGAGAGGTCATGGAAGGCTGCTTGGAAGAGCAGCCTCAGAAGGACTTGCAGTGGGTTACCTGGGTGGGAGAAGGGAGAACCCCTTGGGCAGGTGGCCCAGCAAGAGCGAAGGCCTGGAGATGGGAATGGGCCAGGTGGGGCGGGAGGCGGGGGGTGGGAGGGGGCTGCCTTCCAGTCCATGAGCTCCTGGCAGAATCCCACGCTCCCCAGCGCTGGGCTTCAGCACAGTCCCTTTGGAGCGGTCCCTTTGTGGCCGTTGTTCGGGGCTTCCCTCTCTGGGCTCTCCTCTGTTCAAGCCAGGATGGTGCTGAGTGGTCATCAGCTCTTGGTTCAGCTCTCTGGGCCTGGCTGGCTTGGGTCTGGCTGCAGCTGGGACTACATGCTGGGCCCATAAATTGTCCCTGAGAGCAGTGGGAGCCATGAAGGATCTTGGACAGGGGAGGCCTGATTGGAAGGAGGGTTTATGGAGGAAGGACAGGCAAGAAGACACCTGTAGTGACCGGCTACAGCAGGCAGAGAGAAACCCCTGCCAGAGGAACCCTCCCCCCATGGTTGCAGCACCTCTGACCTGAGTGAGGAATGAATTAAGCGTGTACATCACCCTAGCCATGTGGGTATCAGTGTCCATTAACAGGCTGGGCTGTGGATTTCTCTCTCCAGCTGTCCTCCATAAGCCTTGCCCTGGGGTGTGACTGGTGGGGTGCAAAGGAGGGGAGACGGGACCAAGCTGGGGGTGGGGGAGAGACCCTCATGCTCCGCCTCCCCGCCACCTGTTCCTTTCCTCCCTTCTCCAAGCCTGGATACTCGTGTCCCTGTCAGCGTCCTACCCCATCCCTCAGTGTCCCTGCTCCCACAGACCCTGTTTCTTTCCCTCAGGGCTCTCCCCACAATTTGTATTTATTACTTTATTTGCTTAATATGCAGCTGTCTTGTTCACAGCCCTGTCCCCAGTGCCTGGGACAGAGGAGGCATTCAATAACTATTGGTTATAGAAAAACTCAGTAGGCTGCTGGCTTGGGCAGACCCCCATCGTCAGGAAGCCCTGGACCAGGGAGCAGAGGAGGAGGAAGAGGAAGCTGAGCACCTCCCTGTCTGCCCAGGGGATCTGCCTCTGCCCCTTGAGGGGGGGAGGGGCCCAGGTGCTGGAACCCAGCAGGGGTGGAGGCTGGAGCTGGCCAGGAGGCTGCGGTACTGGTGGGTGGGGAGTGCATGAGACATTGAACACTTAGGGGTCAGGCGAGGGGGCTGTTTAGGGCTCAGAAGTGACCACAGTGGGGCAGGGGTGGGGGGTGAGGTGGGTACTGGTGTTGCTTTGTCACAAACCCTACATCTTCTGTCCTTCCCTGGGCCATTCGCCACTCCTCTGGAGCAAACTCAACTCTTTTTGTGGATTGTGTGTTTACTTCCCTACTTCTAGATAACTAGCTTATATAGCTGCTTCTTGGTTTTCTAGTTTTAGGCATTACTGACTGACTTTTACTAGAGAAGCTGAGAACTGAGCTCCATTTGAACCCCCCCCCCCC
>NW_017731978.1:457833-460114 GCF_001890085.2 Hipposideros armiger | reverse complement strand
TTTCTTTAGAGGCCCGCTGTGCCACAGGCTCGCGGGGATGGCCCACCTCCATTACTCAGGCTCCCTGTCACCTCTCTCTTCAAGTCCTCACCTGTGGCTTCCTTGTGGCTGGTCTGCCTGGGCTGGTTCTCTGGGGAACCCTGATGGCAGAGCCTCTGGAGCTGGGTGAGAGAGGAAGGCTGTCTGTCTATCTATCTATCTATCCATCCATCCATCTATCCATCCATCCATCCATCCATCTATCCATCAGCATATAAACTTTTACCTGCTCCTTCAGTTTTCAGTATGGTCCCCACCTTTCATCTAGTCCGGTGTCCCCCAGTCAGCTTGACCCTTTCCCGAGGAAACCCCCCCAAAACTCTAGTCTTCTCTGGGAAGAGCTGGCGATGGAAGCTCCTGGGGGTCTTCCTGCCCCTTAACAGCCTTCCGGCCAGTCCTCCATTCCTATATGAGTGCTACCTGGTGCCACAAGGTACTGAGCCTTTGGTGGGTTCTGCCAGGTAATAGGGCGGGGACTTGGGACTCTGCTTTCTCAGCTCTGCCAAATCAATTACCACTCACTCGTCTGCTTTCCAACTTCCAAAATTATAGTGCTGTTCCTTTTCTTCCATTCTTTGTTCTTGAGAATTTACATACAAAAAAAGACCCTTTCTTGTTGTAATGGGGTTCTAGAAAGAGTGAAGGTAAGTTGCACGTGTTCAGTTGGCCACAGTGACTCTGGGCATCCTGCAGTTGACCTGTTCTCCGGTGGATGCTCACGGTGTTTCCCCTTCACCCTTACAAACGAGGCTGTCAGCATTGTCCATCTTTAGGATGCATGGTGGTGGGGGGTGTCTCTCGGTCCAGAATGGTGATGGCAGGATACATGCACCCTCAGCTTCACAGGCCTCATCGTTTCCCCAAATGCTGTGGCAGGGTCCACTTCCACCAGCAGTGGAGGAGAGGTCCTGTCCTGCAGCCCTAGCAAAGCTGGGCACGGTGACTTCCTAGATGCCCACTAGCTTACTGGGCCCACAGTTGTGTCCAGGACCTCTGCTGCACGGGCCGAGTCCTGTCATGTCTGTGGCTCTGCAGGGCTCCTCACCCGCCAGTTGCCTGTCCTATTACTTTGCCTTTTACACAAAGTGGAGGATTTGTCTCTTGTAAGAAAAAGTTATACTGATTTTCAGAATTCGTTTTATAGCCTGGAAATAGTTAAAAAAATTTTTTTTTTATCAACTGTATGTACTGCAGGTATATTCTGGTCTGTCTAGGGCTTCTCTTTTCCCTTTGTGATATCTTGTTGCACAGATGATTTAAATTGTAACAAAGTCAAATTTCTCACTTTTATGACTGGTGCTTTTTATTGCTTGTTGGGAATGAACATTTTTAAGGCTCTTGAGTATCTATTGTCAATCTATCTATCCATCCATCCATCCATCCATCCATCCATCACCACTGAGAGAAAGCTGTCCTGACTTGCCTTTGGAGCGGGCAGAGCGCACCAGCATCCCAGGTGCACGAATGGTGGGCTTGCCTGCAATGGGGCGGGGATCAAGAAGTAAGGCAGCTATGGAGCAGCTGACACAGGACAGTGCTGGGGGCTTCAGGGTGCTGTGGAGGAAATGCTGCTTCTGATGCTGGCCACCACCCTAGCAGCCTGCTTTTCCTTCTCCTTTGGGGAACGGAGGCCTCCGGCATTGGCCCATCACATGCGGTGGTGATGATTCCAGCTCAGCTCCTGCAGTGGCCACTGGGCTGCGAGGTAGTTGAGGAGGTCCCTGGAGGTGGTTAATTAGTGTACAGGGGAGATGAGAAGAAGCAGCCGCCTTTTCCCAGGGTAGCGGCCACTCTAGTTGTTGCTGGTAGTGAAGTGTTTGTGTTTCCAAAAGCTGCTGCCTGGGGAAGTGGGAGGGGCTTTGGGGTTACAGAGCAGGGGCTTGCTGGGCAGGGCCTGAACCTGGGCAGGGCCTGAACCATTCTTCTTCAGGACTCCAGGGGAGTGAGCTAACCTTGCCCTCAGGGAGCTGGGAGGGCTGAGCGAGATGATGCAGAGTAAAAGCACCAGAAACTGAAAAGATTTTCTTAGGTGGAAGGTCTGTTCCCTGCAGAAAGTGGGGAGGGACTGGTGTGAGCACTGAAAAGCCTGGCGGAGGAGGCAGGGGAACTGACGGACAGGAGCGGGGGTCAGGGGACTGATGGACAGGGGTGCTGAGTGGTCATCAGCTCTTGGTTCAGCTCTCTGGGCCTGGCTGGCTTGGGTCTGGCTGCAGCTGGGACTACATGCTGGGCTCATAAATTG
>NW_017731978.1:436429-457293 GCF_001890085.2 Hipposideros armiger | reverse complement strand
GGAGGGGGAGGCACAGAAAAATCCTGGGGGGGCTGGGACTATTTATTGACCTTTATTTTCTTGTAAAAGTTCTTTTTTGAGAAACCGTGATGGTGACCCAGTGAGTAGGTGGGGGTTGGGGGGAGTGAGGAGAAATGTGAACTGTTCACTTTCAGGCTGGGGAGTGGGTAGGGGTGTGAGGTGGGAGGATCATCCCCTTCTTCAGCCTCCAGTGACCTGTGTCACCCTGCCCCTCTCCCCACACCTCACCCAGCCCTCCTGCCTGCCGGCCAGCTGGGCCTGAGGGGTTAATTTGCCGCCTGAGGAAGGCTGGCATGGCTGTATGCAAATCCATACACTTTCATAAACTGCTTAATTAGGCGAATGTTAATGAGACGTTAATTACTGTTGTGCCCACGGATCCCACGGAAACGGAGATTATGTTTCTCTTCAAACATCCAGTCTTAATTATAACTTGTGCTTAATTCTGCTGCTTTTGCCAACCAGGCGAGGGCGGGGTGGGGCGGGGCCGCCTGCCTCGCTGGTGGGGGTGGGCACTTTCCTTTCTGGGTGTTTCTTCCATGCCTCCTCACCTTTGGTCCTCCATTCATTCCTTAGACATCTGTTAAGTACCTACTGTGTGCCACTCAGGGTCCTGAAGCTGGTACTGGGGTGACAGAGAACAGTGAGACCCAGCCTGGCCCTCGGGGAGCTCCCAGCCCCGTGGGGAGGCAGCTGTATGAGTAGGTGTCACAGTGAAGGTCCCTGAGGCAGATGCGGCGTGTCCTGGGCTGCTTGGCAGGACCTGGGGGCCAGTGGAGAAAGCTGGCGTCTGTTGAGCGGTGGGTCAGGGAAGGATTCGTGGAGGAGGGGCCCATGGACTGAGTGCTAGAGGTAGAATGGTGTTCACCAGGTAGAGAAGAGACCTGCATTTGGGTGGAGGGTCCTGCTGGGGCAAAGACCTGGTGGTCTGAGCCTGGTCCGTTGTGTAGCTTCCCCAGTGTGCTCTTCTGCTCGGGTCGCATTTTCCCAGTATCCAATCCAGACCTGTCTGTGAAGCACAGGAAGCCAGGAGGCCACGCGCAGAGACCCTTGGGCAGCTATCTTCTCCTCTCAGGGCCTCACTCACTCCATCTGTACCCCAAAGGCCTGGTCAGCAATTGATGTGGGCCTGTGGGGAGTGGGGTCCTAACCTAGAGAGGAAAGTAGTCAGGGTAGACTTCCTGGAGGAGGCTTGCCCAAGGCCTGCTCCTCTGGAGCTGTAAGACTGTATCTTGCCCTTGCACTTGGGTCTTGAGCATAAGATGTGCTTGGTGTGTGCCATGGCCCCACATTCCATCCAGGCTTGACCAACACAGCCAGGGTCCTAAAAGACTGGCCTGCACTCATTGTCCTCGTGTCACTGCCCTTCACCTCAGCCTGCCCTGCCTTTTGCCAGCAAGGGCCACCCAGCGCCACCTGAGCCCTCTCCTATCCTCTTCCACCCCCAGGTACCAGGAAGCCTCTGGATATTCTGGCCACGGCCAAGCCTGCCCAGGTGACTTCAGGTCTGGATCATCAAGTTTTAGGGCTCAAAAGGCCCAAGAAGGTGGAAGGCCCCATTTTACAGATGGGGGACATGAGGCCGAAGAGGGTCAGGGCCTGGCCTGAGGTCACAGAGCCAGGAGCTAGCAGCACAGCACAGTCTAGGACTGGGCCTCCCTTTCTTGGGGGAACAAGGGAAATGGAAGCAGAGAACTTCTCCTTGAACACTGCACAGCCAGGCCTCACTCTGTCACTCACGTCCAGTTTGTAGATGGGAAAGCTGAGGCTCAAACAGGCCATGCGCCAAGGACGGGAGCTCTAAGGGCTGGGCGTTTAGCAGGGCCACAGTGAGTTCCTTTGGCTCATCTCCTCTGACGCCACTCCCCTGGGAATAATTCTTGGGAATTGGGGCTCCAGGCAGCTAGTGAGGGGACTTGGCTCCATGCCTCTGAGATCAGGAAACTGCTGGGCTCCCTCAGCCCTTGGTGCCCTTCCTTCTGAGAACTGTCAGAATCTCTCCTTGTAGCACTTACTTACGGTGGGAGATTATTTACCTGGAATGTCCTGTACCTGACCTGGGCCAGATAAATGCTATTTCTAGAGTCTAGCCATCTGAACTAGAAAGAGCACAATTGTAGCGGAAAAAGGCCTTTTGCTCATTATGTCTATTTGCACAATTACAACTCAATCTTTTAAACTGGTTATTACGTCCCCAAATATGATAACAGAGAGTGTCTGTCACAGCTCCTGCACTAGCAGCAAGACTGCTCAGACATACTTTGCTCATGCGTGGGCCTGTGTGTGGCCTGGCTGCTGTGGCCTGATCCTTCACAGCTGGGTGGCGAGTCCCGGCACTGCCCACCGCATACACTGTAGCACATGTTTTGTTTAATAGAATGGGGTGAACTAAAAATGGATACTTGTTAACAACAAAATAAAACCTTTTACAATAAATTCTGTGGTATGTTCCTGGACTATATTCCCGATGTGAGTCGAGCTTGAGTCCTGTTACCCCATTTCCTCGTGTGCTCCATTTCCCGCAACCCCAGGCAGGGCACAAGGGACTGGGTACAGATTTAGAGATGTGGAACCTCAGCACTGGAGGCCCACAGGTCCCAAACTCAAATGTCCCAGGGGCCAGTTTAGGAATGAAAGTGAGTGAAGGAGACTGGGTGGGGACTGTGGGGAACTGGAGGGGTCACTGTCGGCCCTGGCTTGTTACATCACGTGGAAATGCAGGCCTGTGTGGCCAGGTCAGATTTTCCCAGGAGAAACCAGAAATCCCGATTTCAATGGAATTCGTAAAAGTTGGCAACTGTTTCTTACTTTAAAAACCACTGAGCTGGGCCGGCTGAGTGGCTCAGTTGGTTAAGAGCTCGCTTCAAGAGTTTGAACTCTGAGCAACAGCGGTTCATACCCGGCCCGAGCTGAGCAGCCGCTGAGCTGCCAACAGGTGGCAGGATGGCTCAGCTTAAAAAAAACCCCAAAAAACCAACCAACCAACCAACAAACAAACAAAAAATACCACTGAGCAGGCTAAACAAAACACTCTGTTGCCCAGTTTGTAGCCCCTGGGGGTGGTCCAACCCTGCTTTTACGGGTAAGCACTGAAGCCTAGTGGCGGTTGGGGTCGCTGGGTGGGCCTGGGACCCCCTCTGTGGCAGGCTCACTTGCTTCCTGACCCTCTCCATATCCAGCCCAGGCTGTTCACTGTTCCCTACCGCGCCCTAGTGCGTGCCCTCCACCCCCACAGGACAGGGAGTCATCAGTGCTTGGGTGACAGCACGGAGGCTGGCTGCTACAGGAAGACAGGTGTGAGTCACCGCCAAGCTCCCTTTTGAGGAGGGAAAAAACCTGCCTCTTTAGAGTTGTCATCAGGCTCACTGGGGAGGGAGCGGGCCTCTCAGACCTGGGAGTAGCTTTCTGGGGCGTGGCTGCGCTCAGGGCCCATTGGAGATGGGCATCAGCTGGCACCAGGTGAGCAGTGGCATCCTGGGTACGGAGTGTGACTTGGATGCCAGGCTCCTGGGGGTGTGGCCAGGGGAGAGGGCTTGTTCAGTTATGACTTAGAAATAACACGGGAACTTCTTCATAAAGCCACCAATCAAGGAGTTGTAGAAGGACCCTCAGAGAAGATTTACAGATGCAGACGTTCCTTCCTCCCGGTCGCCAGCCCCGGTCGCCACTGGCTGGTGGGGTCTCCTGTTCTAGTTGGGTGTGAGATGAACCTACACCTCTGAAATTAGAGGAGGGGCATCCAAGGATGCTTGTTGAGCACCTACTGTGTGCCAGGCACTGGGCTTGGCGTTTCCACATACAGCCTCACTTAATCTTTACAACCATGGAGTGAAGTTGATGTAATTATCTCCATTTTTCCAGGGCAGGAAATAAGTTCTGAGAGTAATTTGGCTATAGCTGCTGCCCAGGGCCCCCTGGGTGCTCAGGTTCCTGTCTGTCTTCCCAGCTGCCATCCAGCCCTCGATCTGGGCAGGGCCCTTCCAGTCTGTACCTTTCCTCCACACCACCCCAGTCTTGGGTCCAAGGGTGCTGGAGGCAGCTGTGGGCTTGTAACTTCAGCTCAGAGGCCTGTGAAGGGAGGGGAAGTGTGGGAAAGGTGGTGTGTGAGTCTGTGCTTGTGTGTGGACATTTCATTTATATAGGCCACACGCTTCCCCGGGTGCCAGCTCCTTACCTCCTTGCTGTCATGTGCTTTCTAGGACTTCAGAGAAAGCCCTGGTTTTATCTGGAGGGTGGTCCGGTTGGTCTTGCTGCCACGGTCAGGGCCTCATGGGCTCCCTATGACTGAGCAGATTGTACCCCACCCTGGGACTCCTCAGACAGACAGACCAGGGCTGAGGTAGGGATGAGTAGTGGGGAGCCTTGGGTCAGACCAGCCTCACTTGGGCATTCCCCTCCTCTTCCTCTGGCCATCCCTGATGATGGTCATACTGGCATTGCCTAAGTACTTTTTCTGTGCCAAGTGTGGTACCAGGGGCTTTGCAAGGATGGTGGCCCCATCTGGTCCTCCCAAGAGCCCTCTAGGGTAGGTACTGTGATAGCCATTTTTTAAAAAAATATTTTTTATTGTGAAATACACATTTTTTTTTAATAGCCATATTTTAGATGCGGAAACAGGCACAGAGAGGGGAAGCAAACTGCTGAGTCCACAGAGTAAGTGGGAAAGCAGGGATTTGAGTCCAGGCATTTAGCTCCAGAGGCTGTGCTCGTAAAGAGCTCGAGGCTTGGCTTCTCCGCTGGCCTGAACTTGGGCCTTGCCTCCTTTGTGAAGCACACACACCGTGACTGCTCAGCCTGCTCTGAACTCCTCCGAGGGCAGCCATCGCGCCTTCGCAGGTGGCTGTTTTGGGAGGGTACTCACGGCAGGGCCCAGCCCTGCTTCTCCCCCATCTCCCTAGAACACCTGCATGGACCACAGTGGTGAGGAGATTCCCAGAGGAGGACAGAAGAACCCAGCTCCAGGAGCTGGCGGGGACTTGGGTCGTGTCTAGTTTGCCCTACCCTCTGCTCTACAGACAAGGAGATGGAAGCTGGAGACTGGAGGGACTTGTTGGGGTGCAGTGAGCAGCAAGGCAACACCTTCCTCCTAGTCCAGGGCTCGCTCTTCTGCACCCACCTGTTGCATTGCTTTTATTTCAGAGCAGGGGCCAGGCCGGATGATGGGGTAGAAGCCAGAAGAAAACCCTGTCAGGGTTCCTTTTCCTCTCCATTGCCTCTGACCCTCAGACTGAGCAAACCTGTACAGTTAAGTTCCCTCCCCTTTTGCCTTACTACCATTAAAAAAAATTGGGAGTCACAGGTAGGAGCGAGCCATTGACTTAAATGTTTAAATTAGCCCACTTTGAGGAAAGCTGGATGTCAGGATAAATCCATGCCTACAGCATCGTATATCTTTTCCTGAGTGGGAAGTTTGTGAATAAATGAATGTTCTTCATATATTATTATGGCCCGACAGAGCTCGGGCAGGGAGAGGTGGCCCGTGGTGATTAATGGGCAGATCTTGGCTAATGAGCTGGAGGTTAGGCTCCTTAGCAGGGGGGGGGGGGCCTGTGCTCTGCGTCTGAGCCAGAGCTGGGGGCGGAGCTTCTGGTTCTGGGCAATTCAAGCCAGCCCTTGCTCACAGGATGCCTGTGGCTGCCTTTCTTTTCCTCTTTATCCTTCTATCTGTCCCTTAGGGCAAACTTTACCTTCTCCACACACTCTGTCCTCTCCTCTGGGGACTTAAAGTGACATCTGTGCAGCTCAGGGTCCACTGAGGACTCTATTTTTGGGGGAAGAGAAGACCTCTCTGAGAACACCCTGTAGGAAATCACCATGAGACCCTAACACCTACATGGCATTTTTAGATCAAAAGCACTTTGACTTGCTCTTCACAGCATTCCCATTGACCAATGAGGAAACTGAGGCACAAAGATGGAGAGTGACCCCCATAAGGCCTATGGGGGCCCAGCCTCAACCTGTGTGGTGCTCCCACCCCACCTCAGTTTTGGTCTGGCTGACTGGACCCCTCTCCCCTAGAGTGAACCCCTGTGCGTTGTCAGTGCCTGATGAGGCCAGCCTGGGAGAGTGGTGCCGGAACCCAAGCCTGGAGAGCAGTCCCACCATCACCCAGTTGTTCTTGTTCTGGGGGCCTGAACCTCCTGTCCTTCAGACCAGAGTCAGGACTCCTAGAGGGACTGCCCAAGAAGACCCTTGTCAAAGACATAGTCTCAAACATGAAACCAAGACAATTCCTGGGAACCAGGGAGACTTCCTGGAGGAGGTGACCCTGAGACACGGACATTGTGGGGGAGGGAGATAGGGGTGGCTTGGCCAAAGAGGGAGGCAGCAGGGCTCTGAGCATCTAATCTTATCCAAGGATGGTGGGACTCCTCCCCAGGCTTGGGTTCCCTCCCACCCCCCAGGCTGTAGGGGTTCTTGTATGGATGGGGAGACTTGCACAGCAGAGGTGGGGCCGTTCCCCAAGTCTGGGCTCTGTAGTATCCCTGAGGGCTGCGTGTGTGCACTGGATGAGTGTGCAAGGGCAGTGGAGTGCTGGGTTTGTGTGCACACACGGAGGTATCCAGTGCTCTCCCTAGCAGGAGGACATGTAGGTGGGAATAGGGGCGTGTAGGGTCATTCCTTCAAAGTGGCACTTTTGCACCTATCTTTCAAGTTAGTGAGTTGACATAAGTATGCTTAAAAATATGGAGAAAATGTGCAGAAGATTCAGGGGAAGCCGGAAGGTTAGGTGCCCAGATGGAGGGAAATAGTTCATGCCTCACCAACCAGGGTGCTGACCCTGGGCCACCACGTTGGCTGGGCCTTTCCTTCATGGTGTTTGTGTGTGTGTGTGTGTGCGCGCGCACGTGTGTGAACGTGTGTGTGTGTGTGTGGAGAGGTGTGTGGGTGTGTGTGGGTGTTGGTGTATAGGTGTGTGTGGCTGTGTGTGTGTGTGTGTGTGTTTATGTGTGTGGGGTGTGTGGGTGGGTGTGGTTGTGGGTGTGGGTTTGTGTGTGCATGTGTTTATATGTGGAGGGGTGTGTGGGTTTGTGTGTGTGTGTGTGTGTGTGTGGAGGGGCGTGTGGGTTTGTGTGTGCATGTGTTTATGTGTGGAGGGGTGTGTGGGTTTGTGTGTGTGTGTATAGGGGTGTATGGGTTTGTGTGTGTGTGTGTGGAGGGGTGTGTGGGTTTGTGTGTGTGTGTGTGTCTATGGGTGTGGTTGAGTGTGGGTGAGGGAGTGGAGGTGCATGTGTGTGTGGGCTTGTGTGTGTGTGGGTTTGTGGGTGTGTGTGGGTTCGTGTGTGTGTGCGTGCGCATGCACGTGGATGTGTGTGTGTTTGTGTGGGTGTAGGTGTGTGTGGGTGTGGACCGGTGTGGGTTTGTGTGGGTGTGTGTGGGTGTTAGTGTGTGGGTGTGGGTAGATGTGTGTATGTATGGGTGTGGGTGAGTGTGTGGGTGTGGGTGTGTGGGTGGTTGTCACTGTGTCAGTGTATGTGTTTTGTAACTCTGTGTCACTGTGTATTTTATGTGGTTGTGTGAGAATGCGTGCGTGACTGTCATTGTGTGCTAGTGCCGTGTGTTTGTGACTGTTTTGTGAGCGTGCGTGTCAAAGTTTCTGAGCCCCTTGGGCCCCGTGTTCTTCTAGGACCCCAGTGAGACTGTGGGCAACACAACAGTGCGAGTGTGTGGGGGTCGTCACCACACAGGGAGATCTCTACGCAGAGATCAGGGCCCTTCTGGGGAGAAGGGGCTCATTTGGGTGGGGCCTCCTGGGTCTCCCGAGGCTCTTCTGCATGTTCCTTGTGGCTGAGGCTCTGCCTCCCCAGCCCTGGCCCTGCGTGGCCCAGAACGCTCCTGCCAGCCTTGCTTGGCCAGTCTTGGAGCCAGAACGAGGAGACCTAGACCTAGCCCTGGAGAAGCCCCCAGGATGAGGACCTTGGGAGCAGTAAAGGGTTAAAGCACACCAGGACAATTAGAGAAGGCTCCCTGGAGGAGACAGGGCTGGAGTAGGCCTTGGCAGATTGAAAGGGAATTTAGCTTTGCAGAGCAGTCTAGGTGGAGGAAACATCAAGGGCACGTGTCTGGCATCAGGAAGGAAGCAGGAGGGCGGAGGAGAGAGGGAGGAGGCCGTCCTGCTGGGCACGAGGTATTTACAGAGGAGTGGAGCTGAAGAGGTGGCAGCGGCATGCGTGGCACACAGTAGATGCTCAGTGCGCATGTGTGACATGAAACCGGGGTCCAGCTATGGAGCTTTTCATGTTACCGTGGGGAAGGTGTTAAATGGAAAGTATAACTCTAGCAGAGATAGTGATAACAGCTCCATTGTGGAGCCCCTACAGTGTAGGCAGCACTGTTAGTCAATGGTATTACTGTTCCTGTTTCCGGATAAGGAAATGAAGGCCCAGGGAGGGAGTGCCTTGCTTTGGGGCTAAAGCCCGCCGACCCCAGAGTTCCCTCTGGGCCCTGATTCTGAGCCTGGCCTTCATGGAGTCTCCTCCTCCCCTCAGGTCAGACCCCTCCGTGGGACCAGGCCTGGGGTGGGCAGTGGGGGCAGCACTGAGAGCCTTCCGGGGGATGGGCCTCTCCGTGCTTCTGAAGGGTCCTGGCACGGAGGGAAAGGCTGTATATCCGTCTGTGGCTGTTGGGTCTCCTTTCCCACAGGTCTGGCTGGCAGAGGGAGAAGTGACACCCTTCTTGTGCACAGCCCTGGCCCATCCTGAATGCTTCCCGCCTGTCCTGCCTGCCTTGAGCTTACAACCACCTTGGGAGCTGGAGACCACAGGCCCCTCTTCACAGGTGAAGAAACTGGAAGTTGTGAATTTCCCAAGGTCCCCAGTGGCTGAGGGCAGAGTTGGGGCTTGGCCATCTCTGTGCCTGAGCCCTTGGTCTGGCCCTCTCCTAGGGGCACAGAGAGGGTGGCCCTGACCTCTGAGGGGTCAGCCTCAGGCGGGTCCTGAGCCAGAGGGGCCCCCCTGCAGGCTCTTCTTCCTCAAAGCCTCTCCTCCAGGACGCGCAACAGGCGCCATGCTGGGGGACTGCTCCTTCGAGTGCCCTGGAGCCAGCTCCGCCATGCTGGGCAGAGCACCGTGCAGCCCCGTCCCGGGGAGGCGGGCGCGCCTAATGAATTAATTAATGTTGGCAAACCACTTGGAGATTTCAGGCTGGGAGGTGTGCAGTCCTTGCAAATCAGAGTGATTGTTATTACCTATAATTATGGTTTCTGCTGGAGAAATTATCCAGAAGTGGACAGTGACTGGGCCAGCACAGGGCCCTGCCAAGGTCTGCTCCTCAGCAGCAGTGGAATCTGTCTTCCTTTCCCCCTTTTGTCCTCCTTTCCCTCCCTCCCTCCTTCCCCCCATCCCTCCCTGCTTCCACTTTCTCTCCCAGCTCTGGGCCTGTTGCCTTCTCCTCCACAGCAAATGGCTTCTTTGTCTCATCTCTCGTGAAGACAAGCACCTGGCAGTTTGGAGAAGTTGGGGATTAGGCAGTAGCTTCTCACACTATGGAAGTGAGAAAGATCCAGGGACTGAGTCTTCCTTTCCTTCTCTTTTACATGGGTCCATAAGGGGTCCCTGTGCCTCCTCAGGTGTGGGTCGAATCAAGGTTGCTCATGCCTGGGAGGTACTCTGGGCTGGGAAATGATGCCTGAGGCTCAGCCACACATTCTTTACATAGACATAGGTGTGTGCATGTGCTTCCAGTCCCCACCTCCACCAGACCATGTTCTCAGTGTGGCCCTGGGGCCTTGGCCAGACTACTGGTCCCCCAGTGGCTGAGGCTGAGCCTTCTCCACCAGCCTGAGCACGTGGCCCCCATGCCAACAGCCCCTGGCAGTGCCCAGACCAGCAATGCAGGTAAACCGTCTCAGCCGTACCGCCCTTTCCTCCCCCAGCTTCCAGTCCTCTGTCTCCATGGCTTAGTTCATCTTTTGTGCCCACCAGCCTCAGAGAGGGTCAGTCCTAAGATTCAGCACCTGGCTCAGCCTAGGTCAGTCTCCTCCCCGCTGAACACAGCCTGAGGTGGTTCTGACTCAAGCCCCACATGGTCAGATGGGACACGAAGGTCAAGAGAATGCCAGCGACTTATTCAAGAGTTCATGTAAGCTTAGCTTTGGGGCCGACTACAACCTGGCCCCCGGCCAGGGAGTTCCCCATTGCAGAGCACAGAGGCTTTCGAAGATCTTCCAGGGCTGTTACACGTATCAAGCACCTCCTGTGTGCCTATTTCTATACTCAATGACAGAGGAGAAATGGAGACAGCCAGATATCTGTTCTTGCTACAACAAGACCCACAAATCAACAGCCACAACCACAGGAGCTCGGCATGGCAGTCACTACAGGACCATGTGCTTGATTGGGCGGGGACCATGGGGAGTGCTCCAGAGACATGAGGCAGGGCAGGTCTCTCAGGATGGAACAGTCAGGGAGGCCCCTTGAAAGAGGTGGCACTAAGCCTGGAGAGACAGCAAGGAGGAAGAAAAAGCCCGGTCACTGAAGAGGAGGCTGGCATGAGGCCACCTGTACGTGGGGAGTGGCGAGAAGCCCATCCAATTGGCTTAGGGCAGCTGGCCATGACCGAGCCTGGGAAGGTAGGTGGTGCCCCTGCAGAGGGGCTAGGCTGTGTCCTGTGGGCATGAGGGAAGGCTGTCCATCACCACGGCTCAGCTCTCCAGTGCTAGCCTGGCCTGCTACCAGAATCCCACCCCCACCTCCCCTTCCCTCTCTCCTTTACCTGGGGTTGGCTGATTTCATCTGGAAGTGACAATAGGTGTGGGTTGTCTCTGGCTCCTTTGTGCCATACTGCTCAGCCTGTAACCTTTTCCATCCAACACGGCTCCTTTCTCTCCCCCAGTGTTTGTCAGGAAGATGGGACAGAGCCCCAAAGACCTGCGGGGAGGCCGGGCCAGAGCAGGCCTCTTGCTGCCCATCGATTTGCACTGCTTTTGGCAGCTGCCTGAGCTGGTTCACTGGACACCATGGGGCTGTGTTTGGCTTCGGATAATGAAGTAATGTCCTTGCTGAGGGAAAGATGGAGTCTGCTAATTAGCTCAGCTGCCTACCTTGAGAACAAAAAAGTCTTTCCTAATGGGCTCCTGGGGCTGGCTGAGTGTGGGGGCTCTTTGGGGAGCCAGAGGGGTGCCAGCTTACCTCAAGGGCAGCAGTGGGAGGACGAGAGGAGCTGGCAGGCAGGGCCCACAGGAAGTTTCCCAGGAATGCTGTCTCCTTGGCCCTGCGTCCTGCAGTAGGGCTTTCCTGGTTTGGGGTTAGCATGGGGCAAGGAAAGGCCTTGGGTTAGAGATCTGACTTTTGTCCCCAGCTCTGCCATTTGCAAGGTCTTGCAACCTTGGGCAAGTCACTGCTGACCTCTCTGGATTTCACCCTGCTGCAGAATGGGGCCATGGTTACACCGGCGTGTGTGAAGGAAGCTGTTCAGCTTGAGTGACATAATGGAGTAGAGAGTGCTTGACGCCCAGCGGGGACTTCGGAAATGATGATGGCCCCATAATTCACTGCTTGGGCCATGCCCTTACTCTGGTGTTGTCTCCGACCGTGTTCATGTTGGGTACATGTGCCCTGCCTCCCAGCATCTGACCCCTTAGAAGGACGGAGTCTTCCTCTCCCACCTCTCCCAGGGCCCAGAAGACAGTGGGGCCAGTCGAATTGCTGGAGTCAAAGTCAAATTTGATTCCCTTTCCCTTATAGTTCAGGCTCTGGGGTTGGGGTTTCCCAAGGCCCCACGAGAAGGGGCTGAAGATCAGGCCAAGTGAGCAGAGGAGAGCGAGCTGGGGCGGAGAGGCTTGAAGCCCTGTCCCCTCCTCCAGGAAGCCCTCCAGGGACCAGCTGGAGGTATTCCTTCCCTATGTGACCCCCTTCCCACAGACTTTCACTGTGCTCCTCCAAGGGCACCCCCACCTCTTTATAACAGGTCTTGTAATCCTTCCCATTTCTTTGAGGCTTTTCCTAAGTTCTCTCATATCCATGACTCACTGACTCCCCAGGTGAGGTGGGTAATGGCAACAGTAGTAGTCGTAGCAATAATGGTAACCATAGAGCAGCTAACCTGCACCGAACACGTCCTGTGTGCCAGGCACAGTTCAGAGTGCTCTACATGTGTTCAGTCCTGTACTTCACGTAGATAGGGTTAGGTTTACTCCCATTTTACAGACAAGTAAGTTGAGGCCTGAGGGGGCAAGGGGCCTCTCGAGGGCATAGCATGAGAAGTGGCAAAGCCGGGGCTCACAGCAGCCTACTGAGGTCAGTGTGCTGACCATCACGAATGACTTGGCCACTGGGTGCCCTGCCTCTTCCCCTGCACACAGAGAGAGGGTGGGACACGCTCAGGCCCTGGAGGAACTTACAGTGGGAAGAATCTCCCTAACACACCCCTGTCCCACCTGACCTCCTTCTGGCCTGACAAGTGGCATCTGCTGCTTTCCCATCGCCTGGCCTGGGCTCCAGCTCCAGGCTTCCTTCTCTGGGTGGGCTCCACAATGGGAGAGGCTTGGGGCAGGTTGGCTGAAGCATGGCTGGCGCTTACTGGGCCCTGGCCTGTAGGGGGTGTTCAACTAATACTTGTTTCGTGGAGGAATGAGTGTCATTGCGTGGATTAAATGAGACCGTGCATGTCAACAAATATTTATTGAATGAAAAAAACATCTCTGGTGGAATAAAGGAGGTGATGGTGTCAGTGTCTGGCTCACAGTGGGCTCCGTGCATGGTGACAGCAGCAGTGGACGTTTCTGTTCTTTTGGGAAGGGCTGGGCGAATGGGCCGGAAGCAGCGGGGCCAAGGAGGGGGAGAGAGGCGGAGAAACGCAGGCACCGGAACTCACTCTGAAGAACAGGCGTCAGCAGGAAGGAGGCTGGTTGGCAGCTGGGGCCCTGACACCCACTCTGTGTGGAGCTGAGGATGGGAGCTCGTGCGTGTGTGCACATGTGTGGGCGAGTGTGTGTGTGTAAAACAAATAACTGGAGAATGAATTTAATTATAAGGCACTTTTAATAGCTATTTTTGTTTAATCCTGCTAATTCTGTGTCTTCTGTAGCCAAACTGTAATTCTATTTTTCTTGCTCATTTGCTAGTGAAAGTGGAGAGAGGGGAGATGGAGACTGGAAGGCAAAAGCATCGTCCCACCCAGGGGTTGGCATAGGCCAACTGTGAACCCTGAGGGCAGCAAGGAAGGGCTCATTGGCAAGGCTGTCCCAAGGGGATCTGGGAAATGGCCCCAGCTCTGTCTCCAGGGCAGTTCATCTGCTGGTGTTTACTTAGCGCCTGGGGTCAGAGTAAGGGTAGACCCAGGTTCAGATGCAAGTTAAGTCAGTGCCTTAACCTCGAAGAGGCTCACTTTCTCCATCTGTAAAGTGGACATAATATAACCTTCCCCCTGGGTTGTTGGGAGGATTAGAGAGAGTGGACCTGTCCACAGCTGGTGTTTACTAAATTCGTGTGCCTGTACCCTCCTTACCCAGCACCGTCCCCAAGCTGGCCGCTTCTGGAAGCTCCCAGACGGCCCTCCTCTCATTGGCAGAGAGAAGGTGATTGACTAACGCGATGGCGAATAAATGGTGAATAAATGTCCTGCCCCTTTTTTCAGATGACCCCTTGGTGGTGGCTGGGGTTCTGGGGCTATGGGGTCGGTTGAGGGTGGTCCTGTAGCAGGACCCCAGAGGTGCTGGAACAGCCTCCTTGGGCAGCGATGAGGAGGCCTACACAGTAGGGTGTGTGTGTGTGTGTGTGTGTGTGTGTAGAGGAGACATTCCTAAGGAGGGATCACAGACCTGGCCCACCCATGTAGGTGCATTGGAAATGGTAGGTTTGGCGGAGCAGAGACCTTGGGAGTTAGAGAGCCCTGCCTCAGGCTCTGCCTTCTTGTCTGGGCCATGAGGCCAGCGTGTGTGAGGCCGAGTGGGAGCAAGACGAAGAGCTCCAGTTGTGGAGGGGTGCTCCCGGACGCCCACCCGGAGGGTGGTATTGTGCTTTTCTTCTGGCAGGGCTTCCTGTGGTCAGGCTAAAAGCAGGGGCTTCAGTGTAGCCCTGGAGGGGTGATGCTGGTCCTAGATCTATCTCCAGGGCCCCCAGGGGGCCTTCATTGTGTCCTGGAGCAGGGACCCGACCTTTCTCTACCTCTGCGCACTGAGCTTGAGCCTTCCTCTGGTGGCAGCTGCCTTAGGGCTTGGGGTCTCCCGGAGGACTGCCTCTGCAGGAAGTCAAGGTGGGTAGGTGGCAGTACCCAGAGGCAGAGGGGACTGCCCTGAGGGCTGTCCTTGAGCTGGGCTCTGCTCGGCTTCTTCCAGACCTTCTCTCATTACTTCTGCAGTGATGTTGCAAGGTGGGTGTTACTCTCTCCATTTGACAGATGGGGAAACTGAGGTTCAGAGAGGTTAAGAGGCATGGTTAGAACTTGGGTCATCCAGTGGGGTGGGGTTGCATGCAAAGCCCTACCTCATTCGAAATGCTGAGTGCCTGGTATGAGGAGGGTTTCTGAGACCTGGTTTTCATATACCTGGGGCTCAGCACAGCTCTGCCCTTAGGCCCTGCGGGGCTGCTGGTGGTGGCCAGCGGCTCACCCTGCTGAGTGAGGCTCAGGGAGGCCGCTGTCGGGATGCGTGGAAGGAGAAAGCTTGGCTCTGGACCTGTCTGCACTTGGATTCAAATCCTGCCTCTGCCTTCCATCAGCTGAGTGACCTTTGGCCAGCCACTTGACCCCTGAGCCTCAGTGTTGCCAGCAACGTCTGGCACATAGTAGGTGCTCAGTATTACCCACCTTCCTCCTCCCCGGCCCACTTTCTCTGCTGACAAGTGGAGGTGGGTAATGATTGAGGGTAGCTTGCTCTATGGCAGCGGTTCTCAACCTGTGGGTCGCGACCCCTTTAGGGGTCAAACGACCCTTTCACAGGGATCGCCTAAGACCATCAGAAAACAAAAAGATACTTACATTAAGATTCATAACAGTAGCAAAATTACAGTTACAGAGTAGCAACAAAAATAATTTTATGGTTGGGGGTCACCACAACATGAGGAACTGTATTAAGGGGTCGTGGCATGAGGAAGGTTGAGAACCACTGCTCTATGGGATAGTTTCAGTTTAATAGGGGACTATCATGCCTCTGAACCCCAATGGAACGATGTTTTCCTTTAATGGTGACATTTCACATGGTGGCAGCTGTGGGGAGATGCTGGAGTGGAAGCTTGCCTGGCTCCTGTGTTGTGTGCAGCCCGCTTCTTTAGCCCTTCTCCCACCCGCCTCCCCCAGGGCTCCCCTGCTCTGTTCACAGGCAGGTCAGCATCTCATTAATGTGATTGAGGGATTTGTTCCGAGCGTGCTTGCTCATCAGCTCGGAATTGGCTAGCGTTCTGACGCAGGCAGGGCCAGCCTGACCTTTGTTCTTCTAGTAAGTGAGAGGTCACTGGGCAGAGAGTAATTAACAGATGCACAGGGGGAGCAGTTAGCATGCAGGAGGAAACCTGGAGGACTGGTCCTTGGCAAGAGTGTCTAGGGATGGGTCTTACTTGGTCATTAATGCAGGACCTTCTGTGCTCCCACTCTGACTTGTCATGTCCCCTCATCCACTTGGTCCTACCAGAAGTGCCCCTGAGCCGGGGGTTCCCACCATGGTGTGGCTGTGTTGTCATGGGTAGTGGAGGTGGACAGAGGAACAGAGGTATCTAGGATCGGTGGTCTGGAGGAGCTGTCCTGAGTCCTGGGATAGGGTGGTCAGTGACTCTTCTTTGAGGACTCAGCAGAGCTTGGAGGCAGGGAGGCTTTGGAGAGGTTTCTGGAGAGTGTGCAGCCTGAGGCTGAAGGCCTGGGTTCTAGTCCAGGTTTTGCACTTGGTTCCCTCTGTGACTGTGGGGAAGTCCCTGCTCTTGCTAAACCTCAGTTTTTCCATCTGTGCAATGGGAGTTTTGGTCTGGAACAGCTAATCTCTTCTGCACCCTCCTTCTCTGAGCCTAAGAAAGTTTGGGGGAGGGGCTGAGCCTGGGGGGTGGGGTGGGGAGTGGCCCCAGAGCAGAAGAACCTGGAGAGGAGTGGGAGGCAGATGTATGTGCTTCTACTGCTGCAGCTGGCACACTCATTAAGCATCTCTAGATGGACCCACCCGCCAGGTCACCTGGAGCACTAGCCTCGGGATTTATTTCTTCCTGAATGGTGTCATCCATTATGTTAGCTTTGCTGCCAGTGGGAGCACCAGGGTCCTCCCTTAGCCTCCTGCAGGGTAGGGCTCCTTGTTATCTTCCAGGCAGCGTTCCCTGCCCCCCAGCTATACTCAGGCACCTGACTGCCACCCATGTGGCATGGGAGCAATCCTGCCTTCCAGTCCTCAGCTAGTTCTCAGCCACAATGCAAGTTTAGGGTGCTTTAAGGGGTGCTGGGGCAATTGGGACTTCTTGGAGGAGGTGGTGGTTCTGGTTCTGGATCTGAAAAAGTAGCAGGGCAGGAATTGGACAGGTAGAGAGAAGAGTAGGTGCTTTCAATTTTTGGGTTGGGGGAGGGATGTGAGACCATGGAACAAAGTGGATGAGATCCCTCGCTCACATCCATGTTCCCTAGGGAGGGTGCCCAGGGAGTGCTTTTCAACCACGTGACGGATCCTGTCCCCAGTTCTTGTAATCTCCTGTCCTTTCAGGCTCAGATGCTCTACATCCTTTTCAGGTGGCTCAGGAACCATAGGTGACGCCACATTGGCCTCCATGCACACAGTAACCCCACACCCATTCCTGTGGTATATGGCAAGTTGTACTCCCAGCCAGCTAAGTGACCTTGGACCTCTGTCTTTCTGAGCCTTCATCCTGAGAAGGATCGGCACGTTTCACTGCACAGGGGACATGTGACATGGGCTCTAGAGAGTGACTAGTTCAGTGGGCAGAGACAGGTAGGGGTGGCAGTGATTCCAGACTGTAGTGGACGGTTTTGCTGAGGGCTCCGGCTGGGGACAGCTTCTTGACCACAGTGCAGTGGTAAAGGGCATAGGCTCTGGAACCAGGCTGCCCACTTGCCTCCTGGCTGTGCCGTTTACTAGCTGTGTGATCTTGGGCAAGGCACTAAACCTCTCTGTCTCCAAGGAAGGGGGTACTGAGAGTATCCATCTCATAGTGTTGTATTGATTAAATGTTTGTAAAATTCTAGAGCAATGCTGAGTACGTAGTGACCATTTAGTAAAAGCCAGTGGCTATTGTTAATCTTATTGAGGCTCACAGAGGCTAGGGGACATGCCATGCTCACACACCTTGTGATGAGGTTCAAGATCTAGACAAGTGCCTGTCTAATCCCAAAGCTCTGCTCTTTCCTCAATTCTGGGCATTCCGGTATCTGCTGGAGGAGCCTAATGCCTAACCAGAGGGGAGCCCTCCCGCCAGGTGCTGGACCAGGATCTGCCCACCGTGTGTTCTCTTCTAAGCCCCTCTGTGGAGAGGACCTTGTCTGTCTCACTCGAGGACCCTCAGGGCCCGGCATGTAGAGGTGCTCAGGAAGAACTGGCTGAATGGCTTGCCTGGTAAATGAAGGCAGGAGGGCCACCCAGCCCCATGCTCCCTGCGCAAACTTCCGACCACCCAGCTCTCACCTTGCTGGGCCTCTGCCCAGGAGCAGGCCTCAGTCTGGGGGCTCCTGTTCCCACTCTGTCCCCCACGCCCAGCCACAGCAAATCTTCAGCCTCCCTTCCGCATTCCTCTGTCCTCCCCACTTGCATGTTAAGACGAGAATAACTCTTGAGCTTGTAATTTGACTGTCTAAATGTTCTTGGATGAAAGAGAAAAGAAAATCCCTCCTGCTCTGTGTCCAGAGTAGATTCTGTCTTCAGCGGGAACAGGACAAACCCTGCCAGCCCTCTTTAGGAAGGGCCTGGGCACAGGCCTGGGTACTGAGCCCCACCCCCAGGAGCCTGGGTCCTCTCAGCCCCTCAGTTCCTTCACAGACGAGGTTGTGGGTCCTGTGCTTTCTGTCCCTGTCCCTGAGCTCCCCGCAGGCCTACTTGCTCCACCCTGTGAGCCTTGGGTGAAGTTGTGCTTGAGATGGACATGACTGATGGAGGGGAGGAGCCCAGAGAGGGGACGGGAGTTACCCAAATCCCCCAATGAGAACCTCCTGGCAGGGGAGGCTGGTGGCAGGATGGGAGGATGGGAGGATGGGGGTTAGTCAGGAGGGCCAAGGCAGCAGGGAGGCTGGCGAGCTCTGCCCCACCCCTCCCTGACCTTTCAGTCAAGCACTGTCTCTCCCCCTTCCCCACGGTGGGTTGTTCTGTGCATCCCGAAGGGGCTTTCACTGTTCCCCTGCTGTGCTCCATGTTTTTTCCTGTGGAAATGAGCTGGCGGTGAGGGTGTCCCGTGTCTGAACCTCCCAGGTTCTGATGGTCACTAGGACTACACCCCTCCCCAGACTTCTTAGACCTGTGCTGTTCTCTGCTCACCTGCGATATGGCAGGCTGTTTCTTCCAGTCTCTGTCAGGGGCAAACCATTCGTGTGTCCTGCTTTCCTCCCAGTAGCTTGTCACCTTTGGAATTTGGTTCCCCTGGTGTCTTGTGACCTCAACTCTGATGGGCTGAATAAAAGTGACGATTTTGCAGATCATCTGGCTTTTCCTCACTGTTAGGCTGGGAGCGATGCTTTCTGTAACTTCTTCCAAGTCTTAGTCTCCCCTCTGTAAAGGGGAACACAGAGACCTTTTCAGAGAGCTGCTGGGAGGGTAGGTGAGCTGCATGCTTCCCCACCTAAGGGGAAGCTCTGCAAAGCCCTGTGTGCCGTGACTGCCTCCCAGAGGCCACAGGGAGAAGGAGCTGTGATAGGTGGGGCTGCTCTGGCTGGGAAGATGCGAAAGGTGCTTCTCACCCTTCAGAGGCTCCACACATGCACATAGCTTCTCCAGCTCAACCTGAGCTGGGCTGGGGGGCTCAACCAGGACCGTCAGCTCCCCTGGAGCAGCCCCTCTGCCTAGCCCCCCCCCCCATCTTGCCAGTAACTGACTGAAGGTCCCTCCTCTCCTTGGAGCTCCTGGGTGCAGAGTGAGATGCCCAACGTTCCCATCAGCAGGACATTCAAGCCTCTACCCACTGGCTGTGGCTTCAACCCCTCTCTCCTACCAAACTCTATGCCCCCCATCTGAGCCCCGAGCCCCTCCTGCACCTCTCCTCTCTGGTTCAGCAGAGGTCTTGGAGAGTCTCATGCTGGGACATTATGGGTGAATCTTCCCTCATCTGTGTGGGGACCAGGGCTTTGGCCCCCAGCAGCAGGGCAGGGCTGGTTACACCGAGCTTTCTGTACCTCCAACCGTCCCTGACATCACAGAACCCGCAGTCCCAGGGCCATAGCAGGGAAACGGAGGCAGGAAGCCACTTGCCTGCAGAACCACAAGGTCAGGCTGGGTGGGCCCTGGGGAGAGCAGCGGCCGCAGTGTAGTCTGCTCAGCCTGGGGGCCGGGGCCACTCTGGGGCTTTCCTAGGCAAGAGCCCTGAGCCTCTGCTTGTCCTCAGCCCAAGGGGCTGGGATGGAGTGGGTCCCCAGGGCCCAAAAGTGGAGGACTGAAAACCTGAGACTGGCCAGGGCAGGTTCCAGAAGTTTCCCAGAACAGCCTCTCAGGATAATGCAGTGGGTGGGGAAAGTGTTGGTTTTCCTTTAAGGCTGAGGCTTGGGTGGGCTGACCCATGTTCCTAGGACCCATCCAGGTCAGAAGCCCTGGGAGGCACTTCTGGGCCTTGCCCAGGACTTGCCCTGCCTGAATGTGTCTCCTAGCCCAGCAGACGTCTCCTTGGAGAACCACTTCAGGGGTCTCTGGCCTCCTAGCCTAGGTCTGTGCTACCCCTCCACTGGCTACCTGGTATGGCAGCTGCCCGATTTCTGGTCCAGGTGAGGGGGGTGATGGTGGGCTGCTTATGGGCAAAAGGGAGGCTGCAGCCACCTTTGGCTCATCTCGCCTTCCACTGCTGCTGGGCTGCTCAGCCTCGCGGAAGCAGCTGCTCTCTGTGAGCCTCAGTTTCCCCCCTCCAACTGGACTTCTTGGAGGCTGCAGGTTAGAGATCAGCCTAGGCAGCTTTCAGTCTTTGGGTGCCCACCTCCTCAGGCCTTTCTGAGCCTCTATCTCTGCTGCCCTGGACCTCCTCCCACCCCTTCTCCAAATCCTTCTTTATTCAGAGTCCCGACCCACCTCTTCAGGAAGCCTGCCCTGATGCCTAGAGCTGAGACTAACCCTTCTGGTGGTGTCTCCAGTTTCTCCCTTCTCCTTGGCACATATTCCTGGCTTTGTGTGGTGTTCCTGCTGCACAGAGTGGGCAGGGAGCCTGTGTGGGCATCCAGCAGCAGGCCAGTGTGGTCCCTGCCAGGTGGGAGCCCAGAGTGAGCAGCTCCTCCTGCCCGCGGCTGAGAGGTGGGACTTGTGCTGCAGCTCGCGGGGGAGGCTGGGGACAGAGGCCAGCTAGGAAGGGCCCTGAATGCCAGGCGAGGAATCATGGAGTCTGGCCTCCTTCTGCAGGCAGAGAGCACTGGGGAGAGGCCCCTTGCTGGGCGGCTGTGATCCTGAGAGCAGACCTTCCCGTAATGCCTGGAATCTCCCACCTACACCTTCTTTCTGGTGGTCTCCCACTTGTCCTCAGATCTCTGCTCTGAGGAATCTTCCTCAGGCAGCCCTCCCTGACCTTTCTTTAAAGCCATCATCCCAGTGGCGCCCCCCCCTCCACCCCCCACTGTGACTATTTTTTTTTTTAAAGATTTTTATTGGGGGATTGGGGGATGGGAACAGTGCTGGGGAATTGGGGGAAGGGGAACAGACAAGTTGCTGTTGTTTTTTGTTTTTCAGTCTAGTTGTAGAGGACGTTGCTTCACTGGCCCAAGTTGGCACCATCATTGTGCTCTTCCCGGGTGAGGCAGATCAG
>NW_017731978.1:433617-436184 GCF_001890085.2 Hipposideros armiger | reverse complement strand
GGCTGCCAGGCTGGGGGAGGGGCTGCTGAGGAGAGGCACGGACCTCCAGTGAGGTGGGGGCAAAGACTGGGTCCCTGTCAGAGCTATGCTCCCTTTGTGTGTCACTAGGCTGCTCTTTAAAGAGATGTTTGCTAGAACAAAAGCCATCTCTGGCAGCGCCTAAGTGGGCGGGCCACCTCGCTTGCTTCAGAAATGCTTTGAGAACAGGTGGACAGAGCCAACTTGTCACTCCCAGGTTGGCCGGAGACTATGGGGAGCGGGGGCAGCCATGGGGGCTATGGGAGGCATGGCGATTGGTGGAGCCAGCCTTGACCTCAACGGAATTATTTTTAAAATGTGCAAGAGAAAGGGGATATTTTTAACCTTTGTTCCATCAAGGCATCCCAAGGGAAAAAGAAGGGGGAAGGAGGCAGATGGAGAGTTGGGAGAGGGGCATGGGCAGGGGCTTCCAAGGGACGGGGAGCAGCCCCACAGAGCCCCGAGGACAAGCTTTTTTGTTCCCAGCCCTTTTAAATATTTTAAAAGCTCCAAATAGCAAGAGGGACAGTGGAGTTCATTATATCGAGTTATCTCCTCCGTTTCAGGCAAAGATCAATCTTCTGAGTCTTGAAGCTCTGAGGGGGGAGGGGAAGAGAAAGAAAATGGGAAGCAAAGGAAAATGCTCCCTGGACCGATTTCCGCGGGCTAACATGATTACTTGGCTGCCTGGCAGCAGCGCCAGCTGTTGGCAGGCATCCTGGCCCCCTGCCAGTCGCACTCAGCTGCCGGCTGCCCCCCAGACTCTCCTGACTGCGACAAGTTGGCAGATATGAGAGGCCCAGACCCTCCTGAAGTGGGGGCTGCTGGGCCTGGCACGCCAGGAAGTCAGGAGCAGCCCTGCTCCAGCGGCCTTGTCTCAGCCTTGTGCCCACCTGTGCCCTCCTTCCTGCCTTTGCTCAGAGGGTCCTGCCCCCCTGGGGGTTCCCCTGGCTCTTTCCCACTATGGGAGGCAGTTTGTGTAGGGAACAGGAGCATAGGTTTTGGAGCCAGATAGAGTTGGGTCTGCCTGTTCATTCATTCATTCATTCATTCATGCATGCATTCATTCAACAAATACTTACTGAGCATGTGCTGTGCCGAGCACTGCACGTGGCACAGAGGGGGACACAGAGCCAACAAGATGGACATATCCTCCCTGCCTCGTAGAGTTTGTTACAATGAGGAGATACATAGGATTCAGGACGGAAGTAAACAAGGAAGATAATGTCAGGTGGAGGTGAATACTATGAACAATTGAGGAGATTGGGGTACGCTGGAACTAGGGAGACCAGAGCAGATAAAGGAGGTCCCGTTGAATGGCATGATAGGAAAGTTAGGGGAGAGCATTGCCGGCAGAAGGAGCAGCAAGGAGAGAGACCCTGAGACTGGCCAGAATGGGGGGTGGTGGTGGTAGAAGGTGAGTTCTGAGCAGTGAGCAGGCTTGGAGTGTGGACTTGATTCTCTCTGCTGTGGAACCCCCTAACTCATGGTAGGGTAGTGACAAGATCTGATCTGTACTGCTAGCTGGCTGCTGTGGTCATTGGGGGACAGGGGAGCAGGGAGCCTGCTAGACCATAGCTGCTGCTGTCGTAATCTAGGCCGGTGTTGGCGGCCGAGAAGCTGCTTGGGGGAGCAGGCAGGTGCGGGGTGTGTTTGTGTGTGTTTGCGGGGAGAACTGACAGGGTTGGCCGATGGCTTGGGTGTGGGGTGTGAAACAGGAGTCAAGGCCGAGAGAGATGTAATTTTGGGGATAAAAATAAAGAGTTCTGTTTTGGACAGGTCTGTTAGATGATCGGTGGAGATGACAAGCCTCTGGACATGCACAGCTGGTACTCAGGAGGGAGCTGGAGCTGAGAGATCTGGGGACTTGGCCGGGGTTTAAAGCCATACGTCTGGTGAGGCCAGCCAAGGACTGACTGTGCATAGAGGACAGAAAGAGAGCGCTGGGGCCTTGGATGTTTGGAGGAGGTAGGGTAAGAGGGGACGTAGGCTGGGAGGATGACCAGGAGATGCGGAATGCTGGGAGCCCAGAGATAAAGTGCCGTGTTGGACAATGAGCACCGAATTTGGCAAGAAGGGGGTTTCTAGTAAACTTGATAAAAGCAGTACAGTGGAGTGGTGGGGATGGGAGCCCAACTGGAGAAGTGCGGGAGAACGGTGGGCACACTGGGCATTTAGGAGGGACAGCTCTTGAGTTTTACTATAAAGTGGAGCAGAAAAATGGAAGGGCATGTTGAAAGGAGGAATCCCTCTTACCTCCTCCCTCCTTTCCTCCACAATATTGAGGCATATTGATATGCTTTTTAGTAGCTGTGCGAACTTGGGCAAGTTGCTTAGCCTCTCTGAGCCTCAGTTTCACATCTGCAAAAATGGAGATGTTATTGGATCTGGCACATAGTAGGTACTCAGTAAATGGGAATTGTTCTTAAGTAGGCGTTTGTGTGGGGAAACCGTCAGCCAGGCACTGGCACAGACACTTTTGGGGACAATTTGGCGGTGAGTATCAAAATTTAAAATGTGTATGCCCCTTGACCTACCCTTCAGAAATA
>NW_017731978.1:410520-433387 GCF_001890085.2 Hipposideros armiger | reverse complement strand
GCTGTGCACTTTGGTTTTCTCACCTATGACGTTAGGTGAACACCAGCGCCCATCTTAGGGACTTGTGAAAATTAAATGGGGTAATACACAAAGTAACTGGCACATAGTAGGTGCTCAGTGAGTACAAGTGGTGATTATTGTTATCTATGTACAGACAGGGAAAGGTCTCCAAAATCACTTGGTAAGTGAAGAACGCACTTACACACCAGCAGAGAGGCTATGCTCCCTGGTGTATAACATCCTGTGTGTCTGTGTGCATACATGTGTGCACTTCTCTGCATGTGTGTGCAAATGCACAGTGAAAGTTTCACACCAAAGGGGCAGGGAGGACCCTGGAGACATGAGCGGGAGTGACAGTGTTTATTCTACACTGAACAATCTGTATTTGAAGCTCTTAATGAGAGGAAGCTTTCATGTTTCACTTGTATAATAATAAGACTACAATTAGTAAAAATGGTAATATGGGCCTTCACTTCCTCCAGGAAGCCTTCCATGACTGCCCCAGCCTACAGCCCACTCCTTTCAGATCTCCTTAGTGGGTAGAAGCCATATGTCGTGCTGTGGCTGCTTTGAGTCAAATGTGCGTGTGTGTGCGTGTGCACATGTGTGTGGGCTACGCAGTTTGCAGGCTGGACACAGCTAAGCCGGTGGTTCTCCAAGTGTGATTCTCAAATAGCAGCATCAGCATCACCTGGTAGCTTGTTGGAAACTAAGTTCTCAGGCCCCGACCTGGACCTGCTGAATCAGACCCTAGGAGTAGGCCCAGCATGCCATGTCTTACAAACCCTTAGGTGACTGATGCACCGCAGCAACTGATGGGAGATAAAGGCACACGGAAGGGAAGGGCCAGTCCAGCATCTCAGGGAGAGTCAGGGACAAAGCTGAGGTGACCCAGGTCACAGTTCCAGTCAGAGGTGAGGAGAGGGCCTGGGGCCCCTTCTGGCCAGCCCATCTGGCCCTGGAGGGAGGGTCCGAGATTCATGCATGTCCTGGGCCAGAGAGCCGACAGGTGTGAGTTGTGGGCACCGTCCCCTCTGGTGTGCACACCTGTAAGGCCATGCAGAGCTGTGGGCCTAGGGCAGGGAGCCTCCCCGGTAACTGCCTGGCCCAGCTTTACAGAAAGTACATTTT
This sequence comes from Hipposideros armiger, assembly GCF_001890085.2. Classification (NCBI taxonomy): domain Eukaryota; kingdom Metazoa; phylum Chordata; class Mammalia; order Chiroptera; family Hipposideridae; genus Hipposideros; species Hipposideros armiger. The sequence continues at coordinate 432,256 of NW_017731978.1, read as the reverse complement.
TGACTCTGGAGTGAGTCTGCCATTCTAGGGCTGGCTGGAACTTGCAGAGGGCAGGCTCTAGGTCTCCTCTTTTTCTATCTGTCCCAGGGTTGTAGGCAGAGGCTTGGGTGGGGTTGGCTGCAGGAAGGGTCCTGGGGGCCAGGAGTCTGCAGGCCCTGCCTGACGTCTCTGACCGCTTTCCCTGTCTTTCTGCAGGTGTCCCTCTGAAGAGTCTGCACCCCTGGGAGGTAAACAGGTGCTGTCTGGGCTGGTGGTGAGGTGGGGCTGGGAGTCTGTGCAGGGTAGGTTCCAGGGTGCTGTCTTCTTCTGCTGGGCCTTCTCTCTGCCACCCCTTTCTGTCCTCCATCTCCTGGAGCCCACCTTTGCCCTCCTCCAGCCATGCTCCTGGCAGGGTGGGGGTGGGGGGTAGGCACGGTTGAGTTGCAGGGTAAAGAGGGGGTGAGAAGGTTTGGGGAGAGGAGGAGGGTAGCTCCTTAGTCTGATGAGATCAGGGTTATGGTGCTGGGGGCCCTTGGGGAGCACCTTTTAGGGTTCTGGGGGGTACCTTGCCCAGGTACCAGCCAGAAGTGAGGCTTGGGAGTCCTGGAGGCCCTTCTTTAAGCAGGGGGCAGAGCTGTGGGCCACTCAGGTGAGGTGGGCCTGCCTGTGGGGGCAGGACAAGGCATAGCTGAGGCTGCGGGGGCTGGGGATTCTCAGACCCCGGCCTCGGAGGGCCTGGCTGTGCACTGTGAGGAGTAAGCATTTGGGGGACATGATTCCTGTGCCTGGAGAACACAATTCAGTGAGGGCGTGCAGGGGCAGGCCCCAGCAGGTGTTGGGGGCAGACATTTTCCATTCCCTCAGCTTCCTATGTCTCCTCAGACTTTAGTTCCAAGGAGGCTTTGCTGAGTGGATGATTTCTGGGAGGGCTTCTGTCTTTAATTTGGTGTTGGGGGCCCAAGTGTGTCTGCTGAGTCGGCCTGGCCTCCATGCACAGGAGAGAGCAGAGGGGTGTGATGTGGGGCAGGTGGCACTGTTTCCCAAGTCTTTCACAGCAGCAGCTGGTGACAAGCAGGGGAGGGGTGGGGAGGAGTAGTTTGAGGGCCGGGCTACCCCCTCCTCCATACTCACAATGCAGGGCAGGGGGGACTGAGATGGAGTTGGAGTTTTGGGTTCACCCCTGTCTGTGTGACCTACTCCCCTGCATTTCCTCACAAGGCATCCTTCTGGGTGTTGTGTTGTGTGGAGAAGGCCTAGGACAGGCCCTGGCACACAGCTGGTACTCAATGAATGTTAAAACGCACATCAGTTATTTTGCCACAGGGACTGAGTTCTGCGTGTGCAGAGCCCTGGGCCAGGAGTGGGGTGGGACTGGTTACTGGACAGTGTTTGCAGGACTCTGGGGAACAGAGAAGCACAGACCTCAGCAGCTCAGATACTCCTGTGAAGGCCAGTATAGCCTTCCTGCCATTGTAGCGAGGACCCAGCGGACCCAATCCAGGCAGTCTGCCTGGAGGAAGGGTGTTACTTGTTTTTAATTTGCTGTGGTTGGTCACCTCTTTCAAGTCTACAAGAAACCTTTTTCACACTTTAATTAGCTCATTGATCTTAACAACAACCCATGAAAGGGAACAGTTTCTTCCCTTCCTAAAGGTGGGAATGGACCCTGGGGGCTGAGGTAGGATTCAGCCTAGGTGCCCCCTCCAGGTCCCATAGTCTACCTATTACTCCCCACTACCCTGCACATGGCCTCCCAGTTTAGGGCCACCCAAGGGGAGGGGCACAGTTGGAGGCCATGCACTTAGTCACCATGTCCCCTGACCAGTCCCCCAGGAGCTGGAGTCTGCCCTCCAAGAAGCCAGAGCATGGGGAAGGGGACCTGGAGGCTATACCAAGTCAGTGGGGATGCCTGTCTGGACCAGGCCACAGGGTTGTGAGACGGAACCACTGGGCTGGCTTCCAGGGTTCCCTCTCTGGGGCACATCCATCCTTCTGGACACGACCCACTTCCCTCTCCTCCTGCCTGCATACTGACAGCCCCTCTGCCCAGAGCTTGTCCCCTTGTAAAAGCTACTCCACAGTAACTGCCCTCAGCTGCCCTCCCCAGCCTACCATCCCTTGGGGGCTGAGTGGGCCCCCGCCCCATTTGGTTCAGTGAGAAAAAGTTCCAGTACTGCCCCCCTGTGGGGCTGGGAAGTGTGCGAGGGCCAGGAAACAGGCAGGAGGCTGGGTGGGCACTTGGGGAGCCCGCAGATGCAGGGCTCAGTGGCGAGGATGCCACTAAAGAGCGGTGTTATTCGCCCTGTTTCCATATGAAAAGTGGAGGCCCAGATAGGGAAGGCGAGTTGGCCTCAGTCACAGAAGAGGCAGAGCTGGAATTGAACCTATACATGTCCTTTGCCCTGGGGGCGGGGCGTTGCAGGGCCTCAGGAGCCGGTCGGGCTCCAGTACCTGGATCTGGCTGTTTGGGGCATTGGTCACGCGTGGTGAAGGGCATGTGTGCACGTGCATGTGTGGCTGTGTGTTGATGCCCCAGTCCCCACTTCCGCAGAAAGTCTCCTGGGTAACGGGAAGGGGGCAGCTCTCTGCCACCTCCTACAGTCCTGGCATCTGGGGCAGCTTCCACATTGGAGCCTGTTCTCCTGCACATGCCTCCCATGACTGCCCAGCCCCCTGCCCAGCCTTCCTGCCAGGAAGGAGGGGTGCCCAGGGCTGGAAGATGCCCTGGATAATAAAGATAGCTAGTGGCTAAGACACTGTATTGCCAAGCACGGGTAAGTGACAGTTTTGCTATTCCTATTCTGCTGCTGAGGAAATGGAGGCCAGAAGGGTGGAGGCCTGCCAAAGATCACAGAGTTAGGCAGCTGCAGAGCAGGATTCTGACCCTGCCGGTGTGGACGGGCTGGTGGGCCCGGCTCTTGTTTTACTCAGTGGGCAGTCCCAGGACAGCGCCGCATGGGCTGAGGAGCCAGGACCCTGCCCATGCCCTGCTGTGAGCCAGGCAGGTTCTTCCTGCTTCCACTTACAGATGTGGAAGCTGAGGCTCCGGAGGGGCTCAGGCCACCTGACGTCAGAGTCTGGCCTTTATTCTGCGCCCTGCTACCCAGAGTGTCTGGCGACTCCCTTTGCCTGCTCATTGTACTTGGGGAGTGACTGCCCCCTGGCCTGATACCTGCTCGTGCCGCTGGAGGGAAGGGGAAGGGGGGAGACTGGACCCGTCCAGACATCGAAGGACAGACAAGCAGGGGCAGCCCCTGCACAGGCAGGTGGGGGGCAGGGACTGGGGTGTCACGTTGAGCCTCCCACCTTCTTGTCCTTTCTACCACCTGAGGCAGTATGACAGTTTTTAAAAACCTGGGTGGTAGCATCAGACAGCTTGGCATGAATCCCAGCTCTGGACTTACCAGCTGTGCAACTTCGATATGTTAAACTCTCTGTTTCTCAGTTTCCTCATATGGAAAGGGAGAATGATAGTGGCACCCACTGGCAGGGCTCTTAGAGGGTTAGCCGGAGTGCTCAGGTACTGTGCCAGGAGTGATGCCTGGCACACCTGCCAGTGTTGTCATTGGCAGGGCTATGGAATGCGGTAGGATGAGAGCAGGGCCCTCCTGTGTGCAACTAGAGGCCAGAGTCAAGGCGGGTAGAGCTGGGGCCTGCCCACCCCCCACCTTCTCCAGACCTCAGGCCTTGAGTTCTCCTTTACCTGGAGAGGAGCCATGTGTGCGGCTTTTGGTTTTTGGCTTATTTTTGTTCCATTTTACGTGTTACTGTTTATACCTACCTTAGTCCATCAAGTATTCGTGAGGGCTTTCAAGCACATGTGTGATACTGAGATAGACTTAACCCAGGGCCAGAAATAGGACTCAATAAGAAGAACAGTCTCAGGGAACTCAGAGCATGGACATACAGGGCCCAATGTTGGGCTGATTATTTGGGCCTGTGCTTCCTGGTGGTCAGAGTGAAGAGGGAAACATAAGTTATGAGATTCACACTGTCCTCAGGGGCAGAGCAGCTTGGGGGCTCTGAGGAGTGGTTTTGCAGGAGGAGGGGTCTTGGGGGAATGGGGCATGGAGGCTTCTCCACACTTGTCAGGGTGGGTCCCAGCAGCCCTTGCTTTCCTGCAACCTGGCAGTTAGCACAGTGGATTCACATCGCAGCCTGGGACTGGGGACAGAGACCCTGCAGTGCTTGGCTGGAGCTGAGTGGAGACCCTGCAGATGGTGCAGTGTCATCTCATCCTTTGCATTTGTCACCTGGGTTGGGAGGCAGAGTTTGATGAGTAGAGAGGTGGGCACCAGAGCTGGGACGATCCTGCCAGGACCACCCCGCAGAGGTAGACTCTGGTGTGAAAGGGCCCTTACACACCATCTCTCAACCCTTTCAATTTACAGGTGGGGGAACTGAGGCCCAGAGGGGCAATGAGTACATACTGTGAGCCAGAGGTTTTAAGGCCATCACCCGCTTCCTCCTTACTGTGCCCTGTGTGCGCGTGAGGAAGCCAGAGCTCAGCGAGGTTGAGTAACTTGCCCAGGGCCACACAGCTGGGAAGCCAAGGAGCCAGGCTTGAACCCAGGCCTGTCTGGCCTCAGGAGATGGGAGGAGATGTGTGGTGCTTTCTCTTCTCAAGATCTTGATGGCTGAAGTGGGGGCTGAATCTGTCCAGCCATTCCTGCGCCCCATGGGAAATGGGGGTCAGAGGCCTGATCTGGGTCAGGGGGCTGGCCAGCTCCAGGCGTGAAGACCCCCTCCCTCCCTGCACGGGCGATGCTGGCGCACAGGGCAAGGACTGTCTGGCCAGTATGTGTGGGGTGGGCACTGGGCCACAGCCTGTGCTGCTTGTGCTACCTCTCCCAGTTCCCCAGCTCCACCCCCAGCTCTCGGCTCTCCAGTCCAGCTGGGCCTGCACGTCTGCAGGGCAGCGCCTGAGATCAGCTCTGCCCACTCAGCTTCTCTCCTTAAGATCTCTCAATGCCTTCCCACGTCCTGAGCCCTGGCTGCAGCTCTTCCAGCTCTCAACCCTTGGGGCTCCCCCACTCCCCTCCCATGACCCAGTGGCACATCACTGGTATGGGTGTGCTAATCTTACCTCTTCCTCCTACCCCCTGGTTCCTGAGCTGCTCAGGGCAGGACAGAGGGACAGAGGGACCTGTCTCCCTCCCAGTGTTGCCTGGACTCCTGGGGACATGGGGGCTCCATAAAGCCTTGTGGGGAAGGAGGGTTGAAGAGAAGTTTCACTCAGCAATCACCGGGGATGGGTCTCCAGTTTGCAGAATCGTGCATCTACTTGGCGAAGTTCAGACCTCAGAACGGCCCCATGAAATAGGACACAAACATCCCAACAGCAAGCCCAGCTGATGCTTTCTCAGTGCCTGCTGCCTGCCTAGTGCTATGCCAGGCGTTTTACAAATCTTTACTTATTTATTTAATCCTCACCACAGCCCACGAGGAGCTTTCCACAGAAGAAAACACTGAGGTTAAGTAACTTGCCCAAAGCAACATGGTCCATAAGCAGCAGTCTGGATTCAATAGAAGGAGAAGGGGCCCACTCTCTCCTATGCTTCTGTTACGTTCTAAGCATTTGGCATACGCTGTCTCCTTGGCTGTTCCTGAGGGCTGGTGTGGGAGTAGTGTGACACCCTAATATTACAGGTGAAGAAACGGGGCTCAGGGAGGATGTGGCCTGCCGGAAGCCACACATCTGGGAGGGAGTGGATGAAGTGGGGTTCCCTGGAGCTGCCCTAGCGGCTGGAGGAGGGGGCAGGAGTGAGGTGGGGAGAGACGTCTTCCAGATGTGGCCATCACTTGGGGCCCAGCCCTCAGTGGTGCTTGGGCCTCTGGCCTGGCCAGGAACTGGGCAAGCTCTGGGGGCTGGGACTCAGGCCAGCCCTGGTGCAGGCAATCTGCCCCGGGCTGGTGGGCACATGATGTGGCTGTGATAAACGGGCCCCTCGCAGGCTGACTATTAATCACATTGCCAGGTTTTGGGAGAGGCAGCTGCCTGCAATGTCCACACTGGGGCAGAATCTAGCACCACCAGGCCTGGCTGGACAGGGAGGGGAGGAGGCAGCCAGGGGTCATTTCTGATGGCAGGTGGTTGGGTTGGTTGGGGTGGGAGCCCAGTTTGAGGAAGGAGACACCGCCCTGACCTCAGGTCCTACCTGAACAAGCTTAGTTTGAGGGGCCTCCTCTTTTTGCCCCATTTGTATGTTTTCTTTGGAGGAATGTCTACTCAAGTCCTTTGCCCATTTTTGATCGGATTGTTTGGTTTTTGGTGTTGAGTTGTAGGAGTTCTTTATGTATTTTGGATTTTAACCCCTTTTAAGATGTATGGTTTGCAAATATTTTCTCCCATTCCACAAGTTGCTGTTTTACTCTATTGTTTCCTTTGACGTGTAGAAGTTTGATGTAGTCCCACTTGACTATTTTTGCTCTAGTTGCATTGTGCTTTTGTTGTCATATCCAAGAAATCACTGCTAAGTCCAATGTCTTAAAGCTTTTCTCCTGTGTTTTCTTCTAGAAATTTTATAGTTTCAGGTCTACGTTTAGATTTTTAATACATTTTGTGTTAACTTTTGTGGATGGTGTAAGATAAAGGTCCATCCTCATTTGTTTGGATGTGGATATCCAGAAACTGAACCTAGGCTCCAACAACTGTAAGCTTCTTCTTTCTTATGCAATGTCTGTATATCCGGGCCTACTGAGATCAGGACCCACCTCCTTTCCTGGGGTTGGCTGTCTTCTTGGCCCCGAGTCCTTGCTCTTCCCCTCTTTGGGCCTGCAGCCCCACTGTGAAGCACTGTAAGGATGCTGGCATCTGCCCCACCCATTTCCAGTGCTGCTAGGGCCTCAGGAGCTCTGTGATGATGTAGACTTGGGTGTCCAGTGTCAGTCCACTCAGCAGGTCTCAGCCAGGACCAACAGCCCAAAGAGTCTGTGGGGGGAAGGGCACAGTGAGGCACTGTAAGCCTTTGGCCTCATCCTGTCCCAACCTTCTGGTGACTCAGATGAGGGAGCAGAGTCCATATTTGCCAGTGAGAGGCGCTTCTCGCCTTGGGTGCTCAGCCGACGGAAGCTCTGGGCTAAAACCCACCAAACCAACTGGAATTTTAGAGCTGGCAAAATGAAGTTCTGCACTTGGGCACAAACGCTCAATGGTCGGGACGGGCACAGGGGTCAGGATGGGGTAGCCGCTGCCACACATGCCCTGGCAGCGTTGAGCTGCAGTTGGCTCATGCACCTTTCTTGAGCCCACTGGCGCTTGCTCAGCACAGGTGTCTCAGATGTCCTGGCTGTTCCAGACCTGGTGGACACAGGCTCCACCTCTGACGGGGCTGCCTGTGGAGCCAGGGGGTTAACAGGCCCATTCTGTGTGACCCACGAAGGCCTCGTTCCCTCCCTGGGCCTCAGCTTCTCCATCTGTAAAACGACCGTTGCTTCCTTCTCACAGTGGAATTTTGAGATGATGGATAAGATGATGGATATGTGTCCCTCTGTGGAGAGTCAACCACGCTGTTATTACTTCTCTGGGCAGGACTTGTCGGTTCCTTTGGGACCCCTCGAACGCCCCCTGAGACTCGGGTCAGGGCAGACACTCATCGGCACCATGTGTCTGGCTGTGGGTGTGTGTGCTGGGCTGAAAGGGTGCTGGGAGGAAGCTGGGGGCTGAGCAGATACTGTGGCAGTTGGGCAAGAGGAGGGCCTCTGCCCCCTCTCAGCTCAGGCTCCAGGGGCAGGGAGGGGGAGAAGTCCCAGAGATGGGTTTGTGCCCACTATATATAGCCATTCAGACACACACACCCAGCTATTTCGGTCTTCTTCCTCCTACTGAGGCAGGGGGAGGGGGAAGAAAGTAGTTCATCTAAAAATATAAACTAGGGAAAATATCCCGGCCCCTGAGCCTGAGCCTGAGCGATCTGTCTCCTCTCACCTCCGCCCGCTGTGCGCTGACTTACCTCACAGCCGCCCCCACTCCTTTTGGAACCTTCGGGATGCTGCCTCCTCCCCTTCCCGTGCCCTCTTCTCCTGGCGCCCATTGCATGGGGCTGGAGTCTTCCTGCCCCCATTTCACAGGTGAAGCAACTGAGTTCAGGAAGGGCTTGCTTCCGCGGGCCCCTGGCCTTTCTGCGTGGCCCCTGCGGATGCCCAGGGTCTCCTGCCCTGCCCTGCGGAGCCTTGAACTCTGCGGCTCAGGACTGGGCTCTGCACTCACTTGCTGCCACATCTTTCCTTGGAGCCTCAGTTTCTTCAAATACACGGGGGATAACGAAAGCACTTATCTGGTGGGTGGTGGTGAAGATCGTAGGAGAGGTGCAGTCAAGGCCATGCAGGGCGGGGCATGTCAAAAGCACTCAGTAAGTCAGCCCCTGTCATCGTTATTATTGTCCTCACCTTTGTCCTGGCAGTGACTCCCTCTTTTCTAGAGACTGAAGTCCTCCCAGCTCCATTTCCTGAGACTTTGCTGGGTACAGTGTCATTTAAAAAACTACCTTACTCCCCCATCCCTTCCCCTGCACCCATGCCCCCCCCAACCCCCCCAGCATCCTGAGGGCAAGTCTGCGCGCCCCCTGTGCTTAGCATGAGGGTGCCCTGCACATCACAACCTTCAGGAGGTGACAACTTTGCTGAGGAAGGCAGGGCCAGGTTTAGGGTGATTGAGCCCCGGCCTCAGGCCAGGTTCCCACTCTGTGGGCAGGTGGAGTAGATGGGTGTTGCCATCTGCACTTTAAGGATGGGAACCTGGAGCTCAGAGAGGCAAACCTGTGGTCCCTGGGTCATGCAGCTGGGCCGGTGCACCTGGAACAGAGGCTACCTGACTTCTCTGGGCTCCCAAATCTCTGGGTAATAGGCACCCCTCACCTGCTCGCTTACCCGTCTCCTCTGTGGACTGCGGGAGCCTCCGGGGGCCTCTGAAGGCCCCCACCTTCAGAACCCTCTTTCCTCGCGCTTCTTGTTGCCATGCTGCCTTCCACCTGTCTGAATCTTGCTGAACAAGGGCTGGAGGGGTCCAAGGCTTTTGAGAGTGGGAGATTGCACACTGGTGGGTGCCTATGTGAGGGTTTGGTATGAAAGTGTTAACCTACATGGAAGTGGGGAGACTGGGCTGTTAAACCCTACGTTCCCATCACTGAGCATCAACTCATGACCAGACTGTTTCCTCTATACCCACCCGCTCCCCACACCAGTGGGTTATTTTGACATTGTATAATTTTATTCATAAATGTTTCAGTGTGTATCTCTAAAAGGTAAGGGCCCTTTAAAGAAACATAAAGCATAATGCTATTACCACACTTGAAAAGTCAAATGTTACCTGCCAGTTGGTATTTATTACCTGATTCACTCAAAAATAGCCCTGAGGTAGGAGTTAGCATTGCCAATTTATAGATGAGGAAACTGGAGGCCCAGAGAAGTTTGGTCACTGGCTTGAGGTCACATAGCTGACAAGTGGCCTAGAAAGGATTTGAACCTGGGCCACTTTCCTTTGCCAGACAGGGCCCAAGTCTGCCCACTGCCACTCCCTAAGGGTTGCCAAGTCTTGTGGCCCCAGTGGGGCTCTGGGCATACTTTTGTTGGGGGGCATCTGGTTCTTGTGTGGGGTCCAAGGCAGCATGGTTGTGTGCTCAGAGGGCAGGCTGCACTGGGACCGGGAGGGAGATGTCCCTCTGGCCAGCAGCGCTGAGCTTTATGGACATTAACAAGCCATTTGAAAAGCGCTGACAACATACTTTGCAGCTCCTATTTAAGGTGTACTAAAAAATAAGCACCTACGCATGTGTCATCCTGTGGGTGCTGGTAGGGGAACAGTAAGCACCCAGCTCTACCCTCCCCGGGTGGCCTTGAGGGCAGCAGACGCTGAGAGCAGGTCAGCGTTTCCAGCTACAGGGCAGGAGGAGAGGGAGGTCTGAAGCTTCAGAGGCATTAGATATCAGGGTGGGTGAGAGGGGAGGAAGTTCTTGCTCTAGGTTGCCCATTTTGCAGGTGAGAAGCTGAGGCCCAGGAAGGGGGATGCAAGGTCCAAGGTCACACATCCTGAGAGCTGTCCCCAGCAGCTCTTGGCCCCTCAAGCCCATGGGGACACTGTACCCACAGGGGGCACTCCTGTATTTTTTTCCTCCCTCCTCATCCTACCTAGAAGCAGACACAGTCAAGACCTGGGCAGGCCCAGCCTCTGCACTGGCTCACTGTACCCTTAGGCATCCTGCTTCTCTCTGGGCCTCAGTCTCCATATCTGTAAAGTGGGGAGAATCATGATGCCCAGATGGGACGAGGGGAGTGCTTGTTGGATGTCCCCTCACCTCCTTGAAAAGCCCTCAGCAGACAGGCTTTGGCGGTCTCCTGGAGAGCGCCAGGCTGGGCCTCCCTCCTCTTCCCGCCTCCCCTCTTCCTTCATTTCTTCCACAGGTATTTCCTAAATGCTTACCTTCAGCCAAACACTGATGGGCACTGGGGATACAGCAGTGAACACACAAAAAATACAGTCAAATGATCAAACAAACCAACAAAAATGAAGTCTCTGGCCATTGCGTGGAGCTTACAGTTGATTGAAGGAGACTGCTCCATAAAGAACCCAACCATGTCGGAAGGCTGCTACAGATGCACTGCCCTGGCTGCTGTGCGGAGCCCTGAGAGGGCCTAGGAGGGGACCCAGCAGGTCTAGGAGGTTGACCAGGGCGTCTCTGAGGAGGTGATACCTGAGCTGAGCGCAGCCGGTGAACGAATGAGCTGAGAGGGTGGAAGGTGGTGGCTGCAGTGATGGGCCGCAGGCCCGGGGAATGGCATGTACGGGGGCTCTGTGGCAGAGCTGGGCATGAGGAGAAGCCATTGTGGCTGGAGTGGGGCACGCCTGGAGAGGTGTCGTGTGGAAGGTGTGGCTGAAGGAGGCTGGGCCAGGCCTCCATGCGGCCCTGAAGGGCACTAAGCTGGGGTGTGTGGCGTGGACCGATTTCATGGGAAATGGCCTGAAGGTGAGTCAGGAGTGGAGTGGGGAGGTGGTTAGGGGTGAATGTGAGTGTCCCCATTATTCTCCCTGGGCCTGCTGACCCAGGAAAGTCCCTGCAGCTATCTGGGAGGGACAGTGTTCTGGGACTTGTCATTCTGCAGGGGGTGAGGTGGGGCCTTTCTGAGTCATACCCTTCCTTCTCTAGGAGGCGGGAGGCCAGGCATGGGAGGGCCCACTGGCCTGGGGAAGCTGCTTCTCTGAAATGCAGCTCAAGAGGCAGCTGGGGTGTGAGAGCATGAGCATCTGCCTTGTCACACTCTGAGATCTAACCCAGGGAGTAGCTGGTGTCTGAGAGGGGAAGGAGTGAGAGAAAAAAAATGGCTCTCTTTACTTAATTATGACTGATTGTGACAGCTTGCATCTTTATCTGAAAAGTATCTATGGGCTAAGGACTGCTTTTCTCAATCGGGATAATTATGTTAATTAAAATGCTTTCTTTATAGCAGTTCTGATTAATAAAAACAGTTCCACTGCTTCCTTTAAATACCCTAACCTTCTGTTGCATGGGGAAGGAGGTCCTTTCTTAGCAATTTATGAATCTTCACGCAGATTCCAAGAGTCGACCTGCTGTCGGGTGGCCTGGTGGCAGGCACTTCGTTCACACACATGTGGGGATGGGCACAAGAGAGGGGGCAGGCGAGTGGACCAGGCAAGTGGCTGGACTGAGCATCAGGAGTGGGGATGGAATGGGGCCCCATGCTGCTGAGTCTGCTGGCGAAAAAAAAGTAGTTATTTTTCTAATTTCTGTTTATGTCCTCTGGAAAGCATGGGGATAATTAACGAGTTCCCAATTAAGAAAAATTACATGAGGGAGAAAGGTGCCTGGGCCATGAGTGGTTCTAGAATTGAAGGGTAAGCTGGGGGACTCCCCCACCCTGGCCTTGCTGGGGACAATGGGAAGGAGGGGGGTAGCTGGGAGTGATGAGGAGGTCCTTAATACAGTGGAGATGGTGGTTGATGTGCAGGGATGAGAGATGGAGTGAGGGAAGGACATGAGGGTGGAGAGGAGGTAGGCAGGAGGGGAGGAGGGGGTGACCCCTGTCTCCCTCTCCCAGGGCAACTGAGCTGGACGGCAGAGAATGTAGCCTCAATGGCAGAGACTGAGTCTGGGCCCAGGTCCTCCACTGCCTGATGTACTGTGTGACCAACACAGCCTTCCAGTTTCAGCCTTGGTTCCTCATCTCTGCCTGGGTCAGAGATCCCAGACATCCATAGATGTGTGCGTGCGTGTATGTGTATGAGTGTGAGGGAGAGTGAGTATGTGGACAAGTGTGAGTGTGAGTACACGTATGAGGTCTGACAAATAAGTTCGAGAACTTGTTGCAACAATGTTGCTAACCTTTTTTGATATCAGAGGGATTATTCATTATGAATTTGTACCAGCTGGACAAACAGTTAATCAAGTTTACTATTTGGAAGTGCTGAAAAGGCTGAGTGAAAAAGTTAGACGACCTGAACTTTTCGCCAATAATTCATGGCTTTTGCATGACCACAATGCTTCAGCTCACACGACACTGTCTGTGAGGGAGTTTTTAGCCAGTAACAAATAACTGTATTGGAACACCCTCCCTACTCACCTGATCTGGCCCTCAATGACTTCTTTCTTTACCCAACCATAAAGGAAATATTGAAAGGAAGACATTTTGATGACATTCAGGACATTAAGGGTAATATGACGACAGCTCTGATGGCTATTCCAGAAAAAGAGTTCCAAAATTGCTTTGAAGGGTGGACTAGGCACTGGCATTGGTGCATGGCTTCCCAAGGGGAGTACTTAGAAGGTGACCGTAGTGATATTCAGCAATGAGGTACGTAGCACTTTTTCTAGGATGAATTCGCGAACTTAATTGTCCGACTTCGTATGTGTAAGAGTGTATATGTGACTGTGTTTATGTGTGTAAGTGAGAATATGAGTGTGTAAGCCTGAATGTATGCATACCTGTATGGGTGTGAGAGAGTGTGTATATTCCAGTCACAGAATGTGGTAAAAATCTTAGCCCACAGCTTTTGGAAAGATTGGGTGGCCTCCCATCAAAATCAGGCTTTCTGGTGTATGTTGAAAAGTCAGAAGCCTGGGACCCTCCCTGCCCGCCAGAGGAGCGGCGGTGCTCCCTTGAGCCTCCTCCCCTCTCATCTCCATTGCAGCCCTATTTGGAGGTGTCTGAGTTTTCAACTCCTGGTCTCAGAAAGGACTGACTTTGTTCTGGTTCCCTGTGACTCCATGGTCAGCCAAAGACTGTGAGGGTTGGGGGGATGGTCTTGCATGGAGAAGGGTGTTTAGGCCCCATTTAGAAAGGGGAACATCAGCTGACCCCCATCCCCTTGTCTGACAGGACTGAGTGCAGATGGGGTCCCAGAAGCCTCGTGTGGAAGTGCCCCAGGTGCTGGAGGGAGACTTTGTGGGCTTCCCCACTACATTCACACCCAGCCATCCCCGTCCTGGGAGCACTCAACCTTGGTCCTGGTCACAGCTGGATGGGCTCAGACAAAGCTGGGACACTCTCTCAAGGAGGCTGTGAGAACAAGACAAGAGGAGATGGCCTTAGCAGGGAGAGCAGCTGCTGTCCCCTCCTTCCTACACCCCTCCCAGGTCACTGTCGCTGCCCCCTCTGACCACACTCATTTCCTGAGGGCTTTGGCTTCTGTTCTGCTCGTGGGAACCCAGGCCCCACCTGCCAAACAACCTGGGCTTTATCTGTCTCCCCGTTCCCCTCCAGCCCCAGCCTGGTCCTGGCTTCTCTTGCCAAAAAAGAAGAAATAAGCTGAGGGGTTCTTTTTCAAATATGCGCCTGGTTGAGGAAGAGGCTGTTGTAGTCAGGGAGGCCCCTTGCAGCCCACAGAGCATGTGGGCCAAGAGGGGCAGGGGATTGTCCAAGTTGATACAGCTTGGGACAGAGGCCAGGGGGTTATGAGGATAGACAAGGGCAAGCGTCTGAGGCTTAGGGTCCCCATGGCCGGAGGAAGAGATGCTAGAGGCTCCCTAGACCCCTGGGCCTGATACTGAGGTCCAGAGGCTTGCTTGTGCACATGGGATAAGCACATGTGCGTGGGTGGGCATGCACCTGTGCAGTGTGTGTGGACACGTGAACCTCTACAGGTGTGTGGGCATGTACACATGTGTGTGTTGTCCAGTGTACACACACATGTCTGGATGCATGTGCATGTGGAGTGTGCCTGTACATGTATGCACAGAGTGGGTGTATGCAGGCATGTAGGCACAAGTGTACATGCACATATGTGCAGTGCTCCTGTGTCCACACATCCGTGGGCATGGGCATGTGCATGAGGCTGTTTAACACATGTGTGCCTGTGGTGCTGCACCCCAGTCGTTCTGCCTTGCATGTTCACATGTGTGTCATCCCGTGTAGGTCTCTGTGTGCAGCTAAGGGATGGCAAGGCCCCTCCTTAGGCCCTGGAAGAGGGCGGTTCTCTAGGTGGGTGGTGACAAGTCAGAGGTGTGAGCTCTGGCTCTCTGGTCGGCTGGGAGTTGGCCCCCTTAGGAGGGATTCCACTGGTTCCCTAGGTGCCAGTGAGCATGAATATCTTCTTCATTGCAGCACACCAAGCCCCGGCCTTTGTATAGAGAGAGCATGAGCTGTACAGCCTGCCCTGGGGTTCCACCACCCAGATGTGCTGAGGACGGAGCAAGGGCCTCCCTGTACACTTCCCCCGAGGCCTAGCTGGGCGCGGGCCCTTCCCCTCATGGCGAAACCAAGCCCCAGAATGCACTGGGGTCTGAGCAGTGCGAGGAGGGCTTAGACTCTCACCTGTCTGCTGGGACTGTCCCCTGTGCAGAGCAGCCTGGGCCCACACAGAAGGAGCTGCCTGGGCAGCTCCCACCAACACACCCACTGAGGCAGAAGTCAACCAAGTCCCCATCTGCCTCCTCTCTCCCCCATTATCTAACAGGCTCCTGGGCCAAGCTTCTGACCCTCTGCCAAAGGGGAATCGAGTTTTCAGAGACAGGGCAATTCTGACTGCTAAGACGTGGAGTGCTAATGGAAGGTTTCAGGCACCGTGAGTGGCGCTGGGTGCCACCTCTGGGTTAGGAGCACCCCCACGCCTCCATACACGCCTGGCTCCTGCATGTGAGGTGGGGCAGAGGCTGGCTGGGACCTGGGCCTGCCACCCCCACCTCAGCCGCCTGGGGGCTGCCCCCTTTCACCTCCACTATATTTACGTGTCTATTTTATGATTTCAATTTTTAATGCCTCTGCTCTTTGAAGACGCTTAATGCTTTCGAGTGGAACATTTCCTTCCAGGACCTGAGCGCAGATTGAGGACAGAGCAATAAATCACCTAATAACTGGAACCTCATTTTCTGCTCCACGGCAGAGCATTAACCCCTGCCTCGCTGCACCCCTCTAGCGCAGCCTTGGGCGAGGGGGCTGCTGAGCTGGTAGCTGGGCCGGCACCCTGTAGCTCGCTGCTCAGACCCCTGCTGCATCTCCTCTCCTCCCTTCTCCTGGCCTCTCTCCATCTTGCCTTGGTTTGCCCTCTTTCTCTTCTTGTTTTCCCTTCATCTCTATTTCTGTCCTGCTCAAAGCAAGTGGGAATAAAGATGTCTGGAACTGGGGATTGTGCAGGGGACCCTGGAATGGTGTAAGAAAGCGTTTGTTGGGAACTTCCTAGGCCTGGGCGCTGGCCCAGTTTTGCCCTGACTTGCTGTGTGACCTAAAGGAGAAGGTCCAACCCTCCCTGAGCCTTCAGGCCAGGCCCTATGCAAAGGCGTCTTCCATGCGGGCAGACCAGGATTTGATTTTTACATCCAGGGCAGACTTGACAGCAGAGGTGGGTAGCACCTGAGGTTTTCCCACTTTCTCCCTGCCCGTGGTGGCTTAGGGAGAAAAGAGATGAGCGATTCTCAGACCGTGGGACTGGTAGTGATGGCTTGATGGCTCTTTGCTCCTTTTGTGTGCGTGAGTCTGTGTTTGTGTGTGTGTGTGTATTTCTGCATGCGTCTTGGCCTCCAGCATCATGAAGCACTACTACTGTTCACCTAGGATGTCTCCTGACCCTCCGCAGAACTTGTGAAAGGGCTCACAATGGGGTTGAGAGGTTGAGTGGTTCAGGTCGAGGTTAGGAGCACAGACTCTGGGACCACACTGTGTGGGTACAATACTAACTTTTCCATTTACTGCTGTGTGACTTTGGATAAGTCGCTTAACCTTTCTGGGCCTCAGGTCCCTCATCTGTAAAATAGAGATAAGAATAGTGCCTCCCTCATAACTTTTTTGTATGAATGAAATGAGTTAGTTGCCTATAAGGTGCCTGGTACATGTAAATGCAGTGTGTTTGCTGTCATTATTGTAAGACACGCACACACACACACACACACACACACGCACACGCGCGCGCGCGCACGCACGTACACACACATGCGCACGCACAGCACGCCTCCCCCCACCCCCCACCTGCTGGCCATGAGACACCAGAGATACAGTAAGCACCTGGGCCCAGGCCCCCCAGCTTCTAGTACCTGGTGTGCACCAGAATTTGCAAGTGAGGAGGAGCCCAGTGTCAGGGGTGGCTTCCTGGAGGAGGTGGCACCAGCACCAGGCCTCAGATAGAGAGGAGTGTGGACCTGGGCACCTGTTGGGGAAGGGCAGGAAGTGCCAAAGCCCAGATGGCGGTGTTCACATTGATTCAGAGGGATGCAGGGAGGCTCATGTTTAGCAGGCACCTACTGCGTGCAGACATCTTGTGTATGTTATCTCTCTGTGGAGGTGAGGAAAGTGCATCTGAGCACTGATATGTGACTTGCTCAGGGTCACCCACGCTGTCAGTGGCAGAGGTCGGATTTGAACTTGTGTCTGTTTGACCCTGATGCTCTACTCCACGTGTGACTCAAGTCCCAGCACTGCAAAGCTGGAGAAGAACAACCAGTCCAAACTCTCCCCTCCAATGCCCTGCTCTGCCCAGACACTCTGATGAGGGACTACCTTTTGGGGCAGTTCATTGCCATTTTCATACGATTCCACATATTCAGGCTCGGCCCCAATCTGGTTGCCACAGCTCACCCCTCATCCACTTCACATGCCCTCAGCCATGCCATGCCCGGCCTTGATGCCCCTGATGGGCCCACGCTGAGTAGCTGCACCGTTTCCTCCCAGTGCCCCCACTGGGCACCTGCACGGACATGATGTGCGGCATGGCTGCACCTCACGTGGGACATGGTCTCTACGTAAAACAGGCTGGTCCAGGCTCCGGTGCCAAGCCCTGGAGTTTAGCGTCCCAGCAGCCAAGCCCTTCTGTCTGGAATGGTGTTCAGCCCTGGAGTCTGTTTTCCCCAGTATTTAAACAGATGAGTCTCCTAGGATATACTTTCAGCACATTACGGCAATGTCTTCTTGTGGCCATAAAACAGCAAACTTTTGCTGCTGGAAGCACCTCCCAGCCAGACGTGGGGAAATCGTCATGTTGTCAGATCATCTGGGTATCAGTTACTGTTTGGGGGCGAGTGGAGTGCGTGGGTTACAGACATGTGCATCTCCCCTGTGCACAGTCAGGCCAGCCTCGTCAGGGTCAGAGGACGCTGTGAGGGGAGGGCCTGTTCATTTACTCAGCAAGCATTACTGCGCACCTACTATGCACTAGGCACTGACTGCAAACTCCCTTGGGCTGGTGGGTGAGGCAGACACTGACAAAATAGAGGCAAACAGGGAATGTGAAACTGCTAATGGTGCAGTGATGGGAGGAATGGGGACCCCTGTGAGATGAGGCCCCATTCCTGTGGGGAAGATGAGGCTGTGTTGCAGGGAGCTAGCCCCATGAGAGAACATTTATATGGGGCTCTGGGAGCAGCTGAGATGTTTTCCAAGGGCCAGCGGCCAGCGACTGATGGGTTAAGCTGGAGGGGGACTGATCTGATTTATGCTTTTCAAAGACTCCTCTGGCTGCGGCAGGTGGGGCCGGGGGCAGGGGCGAGAACAGGGTAAGGCAGACATATGTGATCGAGGCTTGGGCCAAAATGGTAGCAGTGGAGATGGAGAGAGGCTGACGAATGCAGACGTCTCATGGTGGCAGGACTGGGGGTGGGGGAGGGACGTGAGGAGGCAAAGAGGACCCCTCATTTCCTGACTTGACATGGGAGGACTGTAGAGGTTGGGGGTTGGGATCCCCAGGGTTTTGTTCCTGCTGGCCTGGAGCAGAGATGTCTGCTGGCAGTTGGGCTCACAAGCCCGGAGCCCAGGGCCAGGACTGAGCAGGGGATGGAGCTGCAGGAGCCCGCAGCATTAGGTGTGTATAGATGTGGCACCGATAGCCTGGGAAGAGACGTGTGGATGGTGCAGAGAGAGGACCCAGGCCCAGACCCTGATCTCCCCAATGGGGAAACTCGATGGAGGAGAAAAGCCAGCATAGGAGGCTGGCGGGGCCTATCCAGGGAGGCCAAGGAGAGCCCGGGCGGTGTGGCATCTCAGAAGCCAAAAGAGGGCTCTGAAAGGAAGGGCCATGTCACCATGGTTGCTGCCGCGAGGGGTGAGGTGGGGACAGACACCGCCATTTCTTCTGACAACATGGAGACCATGGGGGCTGGCACTAGAGCAGTGTTGTCAAGGGGTGGATGGAATCCAGTTTAAAGTGGGCTGAGGATAATGGGAGAAGGGGGAAGGGAAAAAGGGTGTCGTTGACTCTTCCTGGAAATTTTGAGAAATGGAGTGGCTGGAGCAGGTACAGTCACAAGAAATCTCCAAGGAATGTACTGACAAGTCTCGGAGCCCCCACCCGCTCTCCTCTGTGGGGATGGCTTGTGTGACTCAAGGACAAGGTCAGCGCAGATCACTGACATTGGTACAGTCCACAGACCTTACTCAGATCTCCCAGTCACACCTGCACTCGTGCAGTTCTGTGTAACTGTGTGCCATGTGTAGTTTTGTGTGCCCATCGCCACAATCCAGGCACAGAGCTATTCCATCACCATGAGGCTCCCTGTGCTTCCCCCTTGTTCCCCGCCCCCCCAAGCTACCACTCCTTTGTCCTCTATCTCTATAGTTATTTTGTGTGTGGAATCATACAGTGGAATCATATGGCGTAGAACCTTCTGAGGTTGAAAAAATTTTAAACTCAGTCTCATTAAGAGGGGGATTTTTAAGGGACGGGAGATACCTGAATGTGATTGTTTGCTGGTGGGAAGGCTGACGGATCCAGTAGAGAGGGCAAGATGGGTGATGCTGAAAAACAGCATCTGATGGAAGCTGACTCCTGGCCCAGAGGGAATGGATTCAGAGTCCAAGTGGCCCACCTAACCTTTGACGTGCATTGTGACCCCCTCCTCAGGCAGGAAGAGAGGCACGGGCAGAGCAGGTGGGCTTCTAGACTGCACAGGAGGCAGGTGAGGGGGTTGCCATTCCTCAGAATGGAGGGAGGGCTTAGTTGAGAATGACGCGTCAAATGGAGATAGGAGGTATGAGGAGAGCAGACAAAGGGAGACAGTGCCACCTTGGAGAGATGGAAAGTGACACCAGCTGGGACTCGTGGCTGTGGTGGAACGCCTTGAACTCATGGAAGGCGCAGCCTTCATGGTGGGCTCGTTTTCTGCAACATTTGACATACCAGTGATGGGTGCCAAGAAGGTGCTGGTCAGGTTCATCCAGGTTGGGGTTTCATGAAAGTAGTGCCAAGGGAGAGGGGACAAAGCATTTAGGGAGCTAGGACACTAATGGACAGGTGGGCTCGAGCTAGGGAAAGGACTGAGGACAGGAGAGCAGTGGTGGAGAGGGAGGTGTTAGGGCCTCAGGGCGGCAAGAGGGCTGAGGCGAGGTCCCAGCGGCCGGGCTGTGCTGGGAGGCCGGACCAGGAGACGAGGTGGAGTCGAGGCCAGGCTGCAAAGAATGGGGGCCAAAGGTCTCTGGGTGCAGGAGGGCAGGGAATGGAGGGTCATCCCTACCACGGTGAACTCACCTAGAGGATGACAGAGGAAGACGCGATCCTTCTGTGAATGAGAGGAAGTGGCCTGAAGTTGGAAGGAGGAGATGGGGAGACACAGCCCAATGGGGTAGGCATCCAAGGGGAAGGAAAATTCTAGGTGGGAGAGATTTGGAGCTGAGGTCTGGAAAGGGCTCAGTGGAGCAGGGAACACACCAGCTTGCTCTGGCCTAGCAGAAGTCATCAACAAAATGTCACTGTGCACCCGTACCTCAGATGGGAAAACAGAGGCCCAGAGAGGTTGAGCACGTTTCAGAAACAACAGGCTCCGCCTGAGCTTAGCCAGGGCTCACTGGAGGTTAGTGGAGTGTGAAGAAGGTGGACCTGGACCTGTACCTAGCGCCTTGTGTAGGTTTCAGTCCTGCCTTCCCCACCTTTCTGGGCTTTCTTCACTTGTGAACTGGAGCCAATGATAGCACACACTCCAGAGGTGGTCATGAGGACTAGTGCTTCTTATGGGTCCAGGGCCACCCCTGTTACATACAGGGAAACTGAGGCTCAGAGAGAGCAGCTAAGTTGTCCAAGCCCCAGGGCTGTCCCGCCTCCCTGCCAGGATCTTGCCCCTGCCCCCGCTGTTCCCATGCCCTAGCAGTCCCATGGACGAAGCAGCATGGGACTTCATCCCCATTTGGCAGGTGAGGAACTGAGGGTAAGATGGCGTCTTCTCTCCCAATGTCTCCCTGAGTGCCAAGGGAGGTCAGAGTCTTTATCAGCCAGTCTTGACTGTGGGGGACACAGAGATGACACAGACGCTGTTCCTGGCCTTGTGCCACAGTCTCATAGCGGAGCTAGGACAAAATAATGAGCTAAGGTAGTAACATGAAACAATGAAATATAGGTCAAGAAACAGTTGCTCAAGGTGACTGGGGTTGGGGGCTGGAAGAGTTCCAAGAAGGAAGGAAGGTCCAGTGACTGAGACTGTGGTGGTGAAGGAAAGGGCAAGGGTGGAGCTGGGTTTTGAAGGGTGGTGTGAGGTTAGCCAGCGACGGGAGAGCAAGGTATTCCAGGGAAGATGGAGGGCCTGTGGGGGCAAAGGTCCACAGAGGGGCCGGGGGTGTGTCCACTCCAGCCACAGAGGCAGACAGGCAAGGTGTGTAGGCTGGTTCCCATAATGTCTCAATCTTCCCTGGGATGGGTGAACCAGAGGCCCCTAAGGCTTGTGAATAGACGCCAACCGTGGGAAATGGGCCAGTGGATTCTTCATGGCCCAGCACGCCCAAAACCGCCAAGAGCTGAGGCAAAGGGGCCTGCAGGCCAGAGGAGGGGAGGGTATGTGCTCAGGGTGCTACCTGTGACCTTGAGCCAGCCAGCTCTGCAAAATGGGCCACCCCAGCTGCCCCTTGCCTCCTCCCAGGTGGGCTGTGTGCGGTGTTACAGCCTTGTGCAGTCTTCTTCAGAGAAACAAAAGCTTGCACCAGACTCATGAGGAAGGCTTCAGCTCCCTGGCACAGATGACCAGCAGAAACCCGAGGTGCGGCAGAAAGCAGTTTGGGGAGAACCTTTGATTTAGAGAACAATTTTGGCATCAAACTGAGATCAGAGAACAGATGCAGCCCACCAGGCTGTGAAACTGAGTGCCGTAAACCTCATTAATCTGATGCTTCTGTGTTCAGAGTGGCACCTGATTAGTAGGAGCAGCGTCTCGCCACTGGCTGGGTGGCCCAGTGCTCCCGCTGGACAAGTCACGCCATGTGACTTCAAAGCCTGGCCCACTCTCATCCCTGGGCTGCACAGTGCCAATTAGCCAACGTTTAGAGTCGGACTGCCTGGGCTGGTGAGCCTGGCTGCACAGGAGCTCAGTCTGGTGCTAGAGCTGGGGCCTCTGAGCAGTTTTTT
>NW_017731978.1:405713-407343 GCF_001890085.2 Hipposideros armiger | reverse complement strand
TGCCATTTGGCTCCTGGCTCTGTCAGCACTTCTAGGAGAGGTCACAGTGGTTCAATTCTAAGATCCCAGCCCATGAACCCTGTGTGTGAGACCCAGCCGTTCCCAGCCATTCCCCACCCCTAAGGTCAAGTTATCCTGAGTTGGGCCCACTGCACATGTGTGCTCCACAAAGGGCTGACCTGCCAGAGACCAGCACCAAGACGGGAAGAATCGGGGTGAGCTGGGATTTTTCTTCTCTGTCTCTCTGGAGCATCAGAAGGTATCGGCACGTTATTCCTCCCCAGCATTCCTGCCCACTGCCCGTGGCCTGCTGAGGTTTGCTGGGGGAACGCCCAGCTCCTGACCTGGTCTCAGCAGCTGCAGGTCCTGCCCTGCTTAGCCCCTAGCTGCACTGTCCCCTGCAGGGGATCTGTATGGCACCCTGGCATAGCCACAGCCCTGGGCTCTTGCAGGGAGGCAGAGCCATGTGTATCTGGGTGTCTGTGCCTGGCAAGGCCTCTTCTGAGACTCCGGATATAGCTCCTGGGACTGGCAGGGGGAGGCGGGGGCACTCTCCTGAGTGATGAACTTCAGGGAGGATTCCTGTTTGCTGAGCACCTACTATAGTCCAGGCCTTGGGGATGCAGTGCTGAGTTGGATGTGGAAGGCAGGTGGGGAGGAGTCACAGGGCTCCCAGTTTTCTGGTCTGCACAGCTGGGCCAGTGGTGGAGACATTCACAGCAGCAGGGGCGCTGGAGGGGAGGAGGGACTTGGGGGAAGATGTGGGGCCTTGAGGAGTTAGTGGGGCACCTTGGGGGAGACAGCAAGGATGTCAGGATGTCAGTGGTCACAATCAGATGACTGACATATTATTATCCCCATTTTATAGATGAGGAATCTGAAAGGCTACACTGGTAGTACTCAGAGCCAGGACACGAACTCAGAGTTGTCACCTCTAGAGGTGACACCCGCACCTGTCTGGTCTTGTGTTTGAGAAGAGCCGTGCTTTACCTTTACCATGCATGGTGGGTCTTCATCCGGGGCCATGTCTGTTCAGTTGCAGACTTGCCTTTTGGTATCACACTCTATTGCCCTTGGTCAGGAGGCCTCCACTGCCCTGGGGAGGGTGGGGGCAGCTCAGCCCTGTGACCCCATTATGCCAGGGAGGATCTAGAAAAGTTATTCAGTTGTTCAGCCGGAGAAGTCTAAAATTAGCCCCGAGTTGGGGTTTTCTGAGGGCAGAGGAGCCCACAACACGGGGACTTCCTGAGGCTCTGACATCTCCTGCTCCCTTCCTGGACATGGGAGGGGGCTTGGGGCTTGTCAGACCCCCATCTGCAGGGGCCCATCCTCTGCTGGCTGGGTAGGAAAGCACTGGACCAGGGTGGGAGTCCAGGGGCTGCCATTCACCCCCAGTGACCTCAATGTCTCCATCTAGACAGTGAGTGAGTGAGGCCTGAGACCCTTACCCTTAGGTATTCTGGAATGCCTTCGGAGGCCAGGGGGGAAAACATACCAAGGGCTTGGATTGTAGAGTTGTGGGCAGGGGCAAAACTGGTCAGGGGCCTAGACAATCTGGCCAGGGTGATGGAAGTAGGGCTGGTGTGTGTGTGTGTGTGTGTGTGTGTGTGTGTGTGTGTGTGTGTGTGTG
>NW_017731978.1:402636-405708 GCF_001890085.2 Hipposideros armiger | reverse complement strand
GGGCCCAGAGGTCTGGAAGGAGCTGGAAAAGGCAGGAGAGCTGCTGCTCTCTCTCAGCCATTCTCTCCTCCTTCCTTCTCTTTCCAGTTCGGGCTGCTCCTGAGGGGTCCCCAGGAGAGGGCCTAGGATGCCCAGCCAGAGGTCACGCTTGGTCTGGGGACACCCTGTGGGGTCTCACTGGGTGGTCTGATCTGCATGGACTTGGGTCCCTGAGGCGATAAGGGGTCCTGCGTCCCTTTGGTTTTTACCCCACTCCTCACTGTGATAAGGGCTTTGTACATAGTAGGTGCTCAGTAAGGGTGTGTCTCTCTTAGCCAAACACTGTCTGAGAGGCTGGTGACTACAGCAGGACAAAACATCAGGGGCAGTGGGCTGTTGGTGCTGCTAGGAAGCCTTAGGTCAGAGCTGGGCAAGGCTGTCATCAGTGATGTCACTTAGTCTGGAGCAGCTGGGTCTAGGGACTGTGGGTTTTCCTCTGCCTTGTAGGACAGTGCTGCGAATGAGTCTAGAGATAGGGGAGCCATAGCAGGCTCAGGGCGAGCCTGAGAGAGGCCAGACTGGCCGTCAGGATCCCAGATTCCAGGCCTGTTTCTGGTACCGGCTTGTGCTGACTGATGTCTGTCCTGTTAGACGGGGCTAAGTGTGACCCTGCACTGTAGCTGTTCAGAGTCCTGGGGAAATGGAGTACTCTGGCTTTGCTTGCATACCTCCGGAGATGGGGTGCTCACCACTGTTTGAGGCTGCCTTTTGTATTGCTGGATAGTTGCAGTTGTTACATAGTCATTGTATTGATTTCCTAGGTCTGCTGTAACAATTTACCACGCACCTGGCAGATTAAAACAACAGAAATTTGTTTTCTTGTAGTTCTAGAGGCTAGAAGTCTGAAATCTAGGTGTTGGTGGGGCTGCACTCTCCCAAGTTCTGGGGGAGGCACCTTCTTGCCTCCTCCAGTCCCTGGTGGCTCCTGGGCGTTCCTTGCTGGGTAGATGCTTTGCTCCTGTTCTACCTCCATCTTCACAGGGCATCCTTCCATGCTTGTGTCCAAATTTCCCTCTTCTTATGCAGATGCCAGACGTTGGATCAAAGCCGGTGTGACATTATAACTAATTCCGTCTGGAATTACTAATCACGCTGTTTCCAAATAAAGTCACATTCTGAGGTTCCAGGTGGACATGAATTTTGGGGACACAGTTCAACACATTGCCTTCATTCTCCTCCTGAGCCCAGACTTCCCTGTCACCTGGCCGCATGGGCTGCCCTGGCCAGGCCCAGCCCTGTCAGCCTTCGATGCTTCCAGCCTCCACGTGTTCACCTGCGGTTCAGGGATGTCTGCTGGTGTTGCAGAAACTCTTCTGGCAGAATGTCTTACTCCTGGGTTTGGGTCCGTCCTCCTGCTCTTCTTGCTTTAGACGTGGGACACCCATTGCACCACTCTGGGACTCAACCTGGGCCCCACCAATTACCAGCCTCCTTAATGCAGAAACACTATAAACCCTTTCACCTCATTATAGGAAATTTCTTTTGAATAGCCTTTAAAAATCATCTCATTACACAGGAAGAGCTGTAATTATATTGCTTAAGACAGAGGTCCTGGATGAGCTGGTGCCCAGCACTGTCAAAATCCCAGGACAGCGTTCTCTGCTGGTCTGGCGGGCAGGGCTGAGCGTCCCCTTTTCCCCATTTAATTCTCTCTGGCCCCTTTTCTTCTGGGATCTGGGCATCCTCATCTCTGTTTGTGTCCCCAGGAGGCCAGAGCCTCCACAGAGAGGACAGCCGAGCACTGGGGTGGGGGTGGCATCCTCGGACTGGTGCCTGCTCTCTGATGGCCAGAGCCTCCCCAGCCAGCCTCGGGCTGCCAGCCTCTTCCCAAACCTGTCCTGGATATTGGTGGAGCTTGCCCAGTGATCCCAGAAAATCACAGCTAGGTGGAGCCCTGAGGTCAATAGGCCCAGCCCCTGCCCTCAGCCAGTGTCCTACCCTTCTTCCCAGCAGCCTCCTGAGAAGGGACTCCAGCCCAGCTTCCTGGGATCAAGGTTCCTCTCCAACCTTTCGGGACATTTCCTTGGTGTCTTGCTAAAAACCCGGCTGCCCCAGTGCTGACCTGATTTTAAGCTCCCCTCTTCCTGGCTTTGTGACCCAGGACAGCAACAGAGACAGACCAGTTCTCTCCGCACAGGCCTGATGGTCAGGAGATGGGGTGTATGTGTGAGGCAGCTCCAGGGCACAGGGCCAGTCTATCGCAGACTTTCTCTGTGGCCTCTGTTGGCACTGCAGCTCCGTGTGACATCCTCCCTCTGGGATGTCTCTCCAGCAGCCCTAGGCCCTCCCTTCTGTCCTAGGCGCCCCCAACTGTGCACCCAGCCTCCCTGGACAGCCACCACAGAGCTCTCTTCCCTCTCACCTGTGCACAGTCCAGGACCTTGGAGGCCTGAATACGAGGTTGAAGAAATTCTATTTGTGTGGTTGTTTCTCCCAGGAGTCATGCAGGGAACTGTGCGGGGCTCTGTCATCCTGGTGCCCCAGTGCCCAAGCAGTGCCTGGTGCCTGGTGCAGGTTTGCTCAGTGATTGAGAGATAGGAGGGTTGGACTTTATGGTGAGGTCTCCTTCATCAGACTGTGACTCCTGGTGGCAGAGACCCTGCCTTCCTCGAAGACTGAGGCTCATCTGAGGGCAGAGGGTGTCTGTACCCTCCTCCTCCCTGAATTCTGCCCCCTGGGCCTGGCTAGTGGGTGAGCACGGGCTGGCTAAGGAGCGGGAGTCACCTGGCTCCCACCACACACACAGCCATGGTTTGCCACCCCCCACTGCACATTTCATTCACCGGGTCTCCATCCCACCTCTCAGAGACACTCGCTTCTATCTGGGGAAACGGTAGTGGGAGCAGGGTCCTGCTTCTGTAGGAGCTCTGTAGGCTGAGGAGTCCAGGAATGCTTCCCGTAAGAAGGGGGATGAGTCAGGGTGAAATCTGGATAGAGATAATGAGGAACAGAGGAGACAGCTTTGGCGAAGATGTGAAGGTGGATCTTCACATCTCCACGGACTGGATGTCCGTGACCTGCTGGCAGGAAGAC
>NW_017731978.1:359659-400111 GCF_001890085.2 Hipposideros armiger | reverse complement strand
GTGAGTAGGGTCGGGGCTCAGTGTGAGTAGGATGGGGGCTCAGCATGTGAGCAGGGTTGGGGCTCAGTGTGCGAGCAGGAAGGGGGCTGTGTGTGACCAGAGACAGCTCAGTGTGAGCAGAGTTGGGGTTCAGTGTGAGTAGGGTCAGGGTTCATTGTGTGCTCAGGGATGGGGCTCAGTGTGTGACCAGGATCAGGGCCCAGTGCGTGAGCTGGGACAGGGCTCAGTGTGAGCAGTTCAGGGCGCTCAGCATGTTAACAGTGTCAGGGCTCAGCTTGTGAGCAGGGTCTGGGCTCAGTGTGAGCGCAGGCTCGGCGCTGAGTATGAGCAGGGTCAGGGCTCAGTGTGCGAGCAGGGTCGGGGCTCAGTGTGCAAGCAGGATGGGGCTCAGTGTGTGACCAGAGGCAGAGCTCAGTGTGAACAGAGTTGGGGTTCAGTGTGAGCAGGGCCGGGGCTCACTGTGTGACCAGGGACAGGGTTCAGTGTGTGTCATGGCTCAGTGTGTGAGCAGGTCGGGGGCTCAGAGTGAGCACAGTCGGGGCTCAGTGTGAGCAGGGTCATAGATCAGTGTGCGAGCAGGATGGGGGCTCAGTGTGTGACCAGAGACAGAACTCAGTGTCAGCAGAGTCTGGGTTTAGTGAGAGCAGGGGCGGGGCTCAGTGTGTGAGCAGGGTCAGGGCTTAATATTTGAGCAGGGTCACAATTGTGTGTGAGCAGGATTGTGGCTCAGTGTGTGAGCAAAGTGGGGTTCAGTGTGTGAACAAGATCATTGCTCAGTATGTACCAAAAACAGGGCTCAGTGTTTGAGCAGTATGGGAGCTCATGTGTGAGGAGAGTTGGCGCTCAGCGTGTCAGCAGGGTTGGGGCTCATTGTGTAACCAGGGAAAGGGCTTAGTGTGTGACCAGGATCAAGGCTCACTGTGTGAGCAGAGTCGGGCTCAGTGTGTGAGCAAGGTCGTGGCTCAGCGTGTGAGCAGGGTGGGGGCTCAGCGTGTGAGGAGGGTCGGGGCTCAGTGTGTGAGAAGGATCGGGGCTCAGTGTGTGAACAGGGTCGGGGCTCTGCGTGAGAAGGGTCGGGGCTCAGTGTGTGAACAGGGTCGGGGCTCAGCATGTGAGCAGGGTGGGAGCTCAGTGTATGAGCAGGGTCGGGGCTTAGCGTGAGCAAGGTCGGGGTTCAACGTGTTAGCAGGGTTGGGGCTCAGCGTGTGAGTAGGGTAGGGGCTCAGTGTGAGCAAGGTCGGAGCTCAGTGTGTGAGCAGGGTCGGGGCTCAGTGTGAGCAGGGTCGGGGCTCACTGTGTGAACAGGGTCGGACTCAGTGTGTGAGCGGGATCGTGGTTCAATATGTGAGCAGGATCAGGGTTGTGTGTAAGCAGGATCGTGGCTCAATGTGTGAGCAGAGTGGGGTTCAGTGTGTGAACAAGATCATGGCTCAGCATGTGACCAAAAACAGGGCTCAGTGTTTGAGCAGGATGGGGGCTCAATGTGTGAGCATGGTGGTGCTCAGCGTGTCAGCAGGGTCGGGGCTCATTGTGTGACCAGGGACAGGGCTCAGTGTGAGCAGGTTGGGATTCAGTGTGAGCAGGGACAGGGCACAGCGTGTGAGCAGGGACAGGTCATTGTGTGAGCAGGGACAGGGCTCAGTGTGAGCAGGGTTGGGGCTCAGTGTGAGCAGGGTCGTGGCTCAGTGTGTGAGCAGGGTCAGGGCTCAGTGTGAGCAGAGTGGTGGCTCAGTATGAGCAGAGTGTGGGGGCTCAGCATGTGAGTAGGGTCGGGGCTCAGTGTGAGCAGCATCGGGGCTCAGCGTGTGAGCAGGGTCGGGGCTCAGTGTGTNGTGTGAGCAGGGTCATAGATCAGTGTGCGAGCAGGATGGGGGCTCAGTGTGTGACCAGAGACAGAACTCAGTGTCAGCAGAGTCTGGGTTTAGTGTGAGCAGGGGCGGGGCTCAGTGTGAGCAGGGACAGGGCTCAGTGTGAGCAGAGTGGTGGCTCAGTATGAGCAGAGTGTGGGGTCTCAGCATGTGAGTAGGGTCGGGGCTCAGTGTGAGCAGCATCGGGGCTCAGCGTGTGAGCAGGGTCGGGGCTCAGTGTGTGAGCAGGTATGGGGCTCAGTGTGAACAGGGTCGGGGCTCAGCGTGTGAGCAGGGTCGGGGCTCAGTGTGTGAGCAGGGTTGGGGCCCAGTGTGTGAACAGGCTGGGGGTCAGTGTGAGCAGGGTGGGGCTCAGTGCGTGAGCAGGGTCGTGGCTCATTGTGGACCAGGGACAAGGCTAAGTGTGTGAGCATGGTCGTGTCCCAGCCTGGTTGTCTGGGGCAGAATTAGGGCCTGACCTCACTCCGTCTTCACTTTCAGTGCTCATCTCCCCCATGGGGCCTGTTAGTCAAGTGCTCAAGTCTGACTTCACTCCCTCTGGGCTTTATGTAAAAAGCCACAGATATGGCCAGGAACCTGGTCATAATATCCATAGTTCCTCCAGAACTTGCCACGTACCAGGCACTATATTGCATGTATCATTTCCCCCATTTTATAGAAGGGAAACTGGAATTCAAAGAGGTGAAGTGCCTTTCTCTGTCAGCCAGGTAGGTAAGGCAGGGCCAGGAAACAGCTGTTTGCCCTTTACCCCTTTCTGGGCTCCCTCAGCATTCCTCCCTGGGCACAGGGCCCTCAGCAGTGCTCGTCCTGCCCAAGTCCCCCCATGGAACCTTAGTCTCCTTTCCATCTTTTGTTTTTTGTTGCAAAAATGTGTCATGACTTTTCTGACAACCCAATAAATTGGAGGCTGTAAGTTCAGCTTTCCCCAGGCTGAAGCTCTCTGGGTAGACCACCTGGGCCTGAGGATGGGCTAGGAGACCCTCCTCCATGGTCCAAGACATGCAGGCAAGCTAGCCCTGCCCTCACAAGCGGCTGGGAACAGGGGGAGCCTGTCTTCAGGCCTCATAAATCCCGGGGGTGGCTTCGCCTTTTGTTAGCGGGTAAAGGAATTGGCAGCCCCAGTGGAGGCATTTGGTCATCATGGTCCCGGATTTGGGAGCTTTGGAGAGTCCTTTCCGGCACCCCTGCCATCACCTCTACAGGGATTTTCCTCCTTTGCTTCCAGGAAGTAGTGTGAAGAGGGCACACTGCCTCCCTGAACACCTCATGCTGCAGATGGGGCGACTGAGGGCCAGAGGGGAAGACATTTGTGCCAAGAAACATAGTATGTTAGTGGAAAAGAGGGACCAGAACCCCAGGGCTGCTGATTGTGCCTGATCTGCCCTCCCACTTCAGCCCAGGAGCCCTGTCAGCCCTTGGCATCTCCTTGTCCATCGGACAGTTCTAGGTGTGAACCCCGCTCAGCCATGTCCACCTGTGACTTTGGCACGGGACACGTGCCCTGGAGCTGGTTGCCTCGTCACCTGAGAGTAATAGCAGTGCTCGCTCGTGTGGTGCAGTGTCAGTGCAGGGGACATGCATGGCAGCAGCCACTGCTCTTCTTCCTCTTGTCCCGCCTCCTCCACCCCTGAGAACTCCTGCAGCCTCTCACTGGGGGGCTTGGCCCTTGGAAGAGAGGGAGGGGCGAGCTGCAGGTAAAGGCCACACTCAGCGCCAGTGTCTCAAACTGAGAACACTGAAGGGCAAACAGAGATGCCAGCATAGGCATTTCGCCACCTCTGCCCTTGTGCTTCTGACCTGGATCTGAAAGGTTTCCCCCTCCTCCCCCCACACACTCACCCAGGCTTAGGAGTGGCCACTTGGAGTGATGCTGAAACTCTGGGCAGCTTGCAGACTCTGGTCACTGGCGACACCCACCTCGCCCACCACCCTGCTTGCAGCTGGCCCAGGGCTCAGACCCCATCAACCCTCCACTAGCCAGGCCAGCAGAAGGGAGCCTAGGAGAGGCAGGCTGGGCCCAGCTCCACCTCAGTCTGTCCTGGAACAAAGAGTTCTCACAGAGCCTACCGCAGAGCAAGTGCCCCCAGCGCTTAGATGTTATCATTAGCGTTAGCAGTTATAAAAGGAGGAAGGAGAGGAGAAGGAGGAGGAGTGTGGTCCCATTTCACAGAAGAGCAAGGTGAGGCCAGAGTACCTGAAAAGCCACCACCTCTGTGAAGCCTCCCAGGCTCTTCCTCCTTTTTAACTGACTTCAGTGTCTTTCTGATGCTGTAGCTTGGTCATGGTCTGGCACACCATGGGGCGGAATCTGGGGTGGAGTGGGTGCTGCAAGGAGGCCTAGGCCTAGGAAACCCATTTGTCCAGGGACCCTCCCCGTGCTGCCCTCACCCAGCCCTCACTCCTGTCCACTGGTTCCCCTGCTGGCCTGCTGAATTATGGAGCAGTGCTAATGTGTGTGGTGAGAGCAGGGCCTCTGCTGCCAGCCCTGGTGACCTCGGCCTCTGCTGCACCCTCACGCCTGCTCCCTGGGGTTTCTGCCATGTCCTTCCTCGCAGCCCCTTCCCTACCAGGTCCAGTGGGCAGAATTCTGACCTCCTCACTTCGCTACCAGCTGGTTAGCAGTTAAACTCAGGTTAGTAAAAGTTAATAGAACAAAAGTCAGGGGCGGGAGGAGCACTGGGGATGCTGTGAGGACTGGATTCTAAGAGGCCCCACCACAAGGGAGGGGCAGGGGACAATCATCTGTGTGCACGTGCTGTGCTGTGCTGGGCAGCACTTTCCCAGCCTGACCACCTGAGAGGTGGGGCTGCCCCTGAGACTTGCGTTACAGACAGGGAGCTGGAGAGGAGCCCGAGGAGGAGAGCTGGCCCAGGAGGCTCCCATCAGTGGCAGTGGGAGTCTGGAGGGCAGCCTGGGGCCCCTGCATGGGCACCTGCTCGGCACGGGGCCTGCTCTTCCCTGCCGGGGCTCCCAGCTCTCTGCCCCTCCCCTAGCTCAGCCCTGCACCCCTCTCTTACAGCCACCTTAGGGGCCCCAGTCCAGCTCCAGGTCCTCCTGCTATGCCCACCCTGACCTCTCTCACCCCTGGCCCTGCCTGCGTGCTTCCTCCTCTCCTCAGGTGTGCCCCTCCTTCCCAGGGGGAGATCTACGCCCTTCCACCTCACACAGTCTCTCTGGCTTCCTACCCCTGTCTAGGGGGAAAAGGGGCTTCCAGTCCCTTCAGGCTGCTCCCTGCCCCCACCATGACCCAACCCCGTTGCCAGACACTCCCTGCCCACAGCTTCTGTCTGACTTCTGCACTCACCTGGAGGATCTCTGGGTCCCCCAAGCCAGTGGCCATTCACGGTCACTTCTGCAGCTTCTAGGCCACTGCAGAAGCCTGCACCACCTTTCACTAATAGAGACTGACAGCAGCGTGGGCTGCCACTCGGTGTAGCCCCATGTGGCTGTGGAACTTATTGGGCAGCACTTCTGGGTCTCAGTTTCCCCTTCTGTTGAGTGGGCCAGAACAATGCCTGGAACAGAGTGGGTACTCTGCGAATTCCTGTTTAATTAATGAACTGATGAACTGCTTCCTGGCCTGCCTGCCTCACCTGTGCAGGTCGCAGTAACTGGTGGGTTTAAGGGCATTGCCAAGTTTAGCAGTGTGGTTTGGACACGAGCACGCGTGGTGCTCGGTGGGGTGTTGCTGCTGTGGTGTTGCAGCCACTACCCTCACTGCAGACTCTGCCTCCCAGATGCCTCCTCCATCTGTCCCCTCCTCTCCATCCCTGTGCCCACCTCAGGCCTCATCAGCCCTCCCCTGGCCGCTGCCTTAGTCCTCACTGGCTCCCCACCTCTGATCTTCTGTGTAACCTGTCCTCCACTGGTGGCAACCAGGTGATTTAGCTGAAGCACAAATGGGACATGTCACTCCCCTCTTAAAGCCTTCAGGCTCCCAGGACTGATTACAGCAGACCCCTCAGTGGGGCACCCAGGCCCCCCTCTCCAGCCCACTGTTCATGCCCCTGGGCCTTGGCACAGGCAGCCCCTCTGCCTATCCCCTCCCCAGAGCTTTCAAACCCAACTGCTTTTCCGTCGAGACTTTTCTCAGAGACCCCTTCCCCTGGAAGCCCTCCCTGACCCCCAAGCCTGGATTGGATGCCCCCACCCTGTTCCCACTGCATCTTGGGGTCCCCTATCACACAATCCCTGAGTGGTTGTCTCTATCTCCCTTTGCCCCATCCTCCACTTATCCCACTAGATGTAAGCTCCCTGATGCAGAATCTTGGGCATTTTTTTCCTTTAGTTCACAGAAAGCGTTAGCATCTACTGAATGACCGAATGAGTCACTGAGGCTGTGGGGACCCGGTGCTGGACCTTTGGGCCTCCAGTGGTGAGTGGGCAGCACGACATGCCTCCGCCTACCCTGGGGCAGCCTTATTTTCTGAGTGTCCCTCTGGGCTAGGCACTGGCCTGGAATTGCCCCAGCACGGCATCCCTGGCCCAGCCGCATGCCACACAGCAGCAATGGCTGTGCCTGCAGTGAGGAGTCCTGAGCTGTCCCAGGGCTTGACCACAGGCCAGCGGTGGCACAGGAGTCCTGAGGGGCAGAGACTAGGGTCTGCAGAACCTCCCCACCTGGCCCTCAGCTTTGCTGCCCTGTGTTCCCTACCCAGCTACAGCCTTTGGCCTGCGCCACTCCCCTCCCCTCAGGTGAGCCCTGCCCCTCTTGAACCCTCAGTGCCGTCCTGGCCTGAGCACCTACAGGGTCTCAGCACTGAGCCAGGAACCCACCTCCACTCTCAGACTTGGCCTCAGCCCTGCCTTGTCCCTGGCAGCCTTGCAGATGTTCTGGGCACACTGCTCTCACAAACTCAGGTCCTGGGACTTCCGGCTCCCTGGCCTGGCTTCTTCCCTGGTGCTGACAGCTGTCCCCTGAATGTTACCCTTCAGTGCACCCAGTCCATGCCTGCTCCTGGTTTTCTGCCAGCCCCTGCCACCGAGAGCCTGCACATGTGGGCAGGGTCCTGTGTGCCCAGTCCTGGGTGTGGGAGGGGCTTGGAGAAGAAATGCTGTCCTGTTCAGAGGGAACCCCTGAGGCAGAAGTACCTGCAACCACCAGAGACTGGGAGGGCCTGGACGGTGGGGTTCTGCTGTAGGAGATACCCATGGGAGGGTTTCCTGGTGGAGGTGGTGGTACTGTGGAGGGGGCCGGTGAGGACAAGGGGGAGGGGACGACAAGGAGAAGGTCCTCACCAGTAGGCAGAGCAGCGCAAGCAGAATTAATTATTCTGGGTGCCTACTCTGCTGGGCGTAGCGCTGGGCCAGCTTTTACCTTCCACGGCACAGTGCTCGGGTGGTTGTCATCAACTCCACCTAACAGATGGGGAAACAGAGGTTCAGAGAGGCTTAGGGAATCACCCAGGGTCACCTTCTGTCCCCAAGGCGTTGTCAGGCCTCAGCACCAGGTCTGGCATCTTTTCAGGCTCCTAAGAGGAGGGAGCAAGGGGGAGGTTGGCCACGCATCAAACAGCTGCTGATGGTGACTTTCAACGAGGGGGTGTGGAAGGATGAGGGGTGGTTTCCGAGTGGGTCCTATTCCCTCCTCCCGTGGGAGAGCCCTCACGATGAGACTTTTGTGCCTTGTGCCCCCTCCGTGGAGAGGCCGGCCATTGCCTTTTCAGAGGATAATTTCCCCATTATACAGAGATATTTAGCCTTATAGAAGCCGACAGATCATTTGGGGCAGTAATGCACTTGGCTGCAAGCATTTAGTTTCCACGGCCTGAACTTCGGGATTAAAGGCTTGCCTGAGCCTGCCTCGCACCCATGCCTGCGACCTTGACTGAGGCGCTGGGGTAGGTTTCTCCCTCCCTCCTCCCCTTCCACTCTTTCATGGGCTCTTCCTCCCTCCCTTTCTCTCTCTTAAAAAAAAATATTTTTCTTCTTAAATATTCAGTTTAGTGGCTGCTGCTTAAAGCCTGCATGCTCTGGGCCGATTGTGCTCGCTGCCAGGGGGCATGGGAACAGCCGGCTGGCCCCAAAGCTGGCTCAGCCACGTGGGGCTGGTGGGTGTGGTGGGCAGCTGGACAGCTGGACCTTCTAACTAGGCACAGGCAGGTAGAGGCTGGGCAGATGGTAGCAGAGGTGGCATTTGGTGGTCTTTCATTGATCATGAGGGCAGCTTCCGGAGCTGCCTCCTGGCCCTCGCAGGGTCCACTTGTCAGCCCGTCTGTTTCTGCTGCTCTGTCTTGTGTTTTCTTGCCTTCTCATCCCTGTTCCCTCCCCTCTCCCCGCCCCACTTCCTGTGGTCCCCAGGCTGCCTATTTGAGCTGCCTGCACTTCTGCTCAGGCTGCAGGGAGCTTGGGGAATCGAGTCCTGGGTTCAAATGTGAGCTCCAGGGCTTACAAGCTCTTTCTGTTCGATTTAACATTTTGAATCGGGGCAAGTTTCTTAATCTCTCTGAGCCTTCATTCCTTCACCTGTAAAGCGAGGTGCTGCCACTCGGCTCACAGGAGCATGCTGCCCTGCCTCGGGGAGACACCAGCTCCCGACGCTCTCACCTCTCCTGCCCAGATGCCCTCTCTGTGCCCCTCTGGCCAGGAAAGGGAAAGGTGGTCAGGAGGGGTGCTTGGCAAGGTGGGCTCTGGGTCCCGCTGGTCACAGCTGCCTGTGGAGGTGTGAGGGGAAGGACGGGCTGAGCGGGAGGGGCCCTTCTCCTTGAGTTCATTTCCTGGGCATAGCTTAGTGTCTGGTGTGAAGGAATCCACCTGAGAGAAGGTGGCAAGACTGACAGCGGAAGGAGAGGCTGGAGGAGCAGGGTCCACATAACATGGGAGGAGAAGCCTCCTGGGCTGGGACTGCATCCCCAGGTGCAGGAGGGGAAGGCCCCTAGGTCTGAGGCCATAGAGAATCTGAGGCTGATGTGCTGTGGGACCTTGGGCTGGTCCCATTCCCGCTCTGGGCCTCAGTTTTCTCATTGGTAAATGGGGTTTCAGTTTGCCCTATCTGCCTCATTGGTTGGGCAGAAGATCCAGTTAGAGAATAGATGGGAGTGTTCTGTGATCTGTAATGTAGGAATAATAATAATAATCATTCTGGGCATTATTTTGCCTTCCCTTCATTCTTGGTAATACCTGCTTTGATCTACACAATCTAGCCGTGATTCATATGTTGATAAAATTAAAGAAACTCACAGCTGAAAGCAACCTCCCTTCCCATTTAGTGCAAGCCCCAACCCAACATACATGGTCCCTGGACCTCTGCTTGCACACCCCCAGAAACTGGGAGCTCACTACTCCCCTTGCTGAACAGATTTGTCTCCCTGAAGTCTTTTCTCACTGGGCCTAGCTCTGCTCTCTGGGCCCATAAATGCCAAGTGTCTTTGTCAGGGACCTGAAGTCCCCAGGGGACATGGGTTCCAGGCCCACCTCTTTCTGACAAGGCCCCTGTGAGTGGACCTCACTTTATCAAAGACCTCTGGACAGATACATCAATGACTGGGCATGGCTGCCGGGAGCTGCTGTACCATCTGCAGAGCTGGAGTAGCTGGCTCACCCAGCCCTCAGGCCTCCCGGCCACCAGGCTCCCTAGCCACTCTGAGCTGCTGGCTCTGGGAACTACTTCAGGACTCACCCATGTTCTACTAACTCTCTCTTGTCCACTTTGGCTCATTTCTAGGGCAAGTGGAGGGCTTTGTACAGGGGACCCTACCCCCCCCCCCCCCCCCCCATTGATCCCTTCCAGGCTGGACCTACCTTCAAGATTCCATCCTAGTCTCTGCCAAAAACATTGTTGGCAAGGCCAAGGACCAGCCCTGCCTACGTGAGAATCCACCCTGGGGCCAGTCTGACCCGCCCAGTGGCTATCTAGCTAACCACTGAGCTGCGCAGCCCAGCTGTCTGTCTCATCACAAGGATGTCCTGAGAGCCTTGCTGAGTGGAGCGGCCAGGAGAGGGCACGTGGCTCTGAGCTCCTCAACTGTGCTGCTGTCTTTCCTGGTGTTCTGGGCAGCACCTGTAGAAGGTCTATCAGAATGGATGTGAAACTCAATAGTCTAAGCCCAAATTGGCTTTTACAGCCTTCTTAAAACAAAAGGGGAAGGATGTCAATGAGTGCCGGTTCTTGACATATTTCATTGATTTTTCATCACAGCTGTGGGGGAGGGCTGTGTTTGCCATCCTACAGATGAGGGAATGAAGCCTTGGGAAGTGAAATAACTTACCCGGGGTCCCTGACAGCAAGGGGCAGAGCTGGGGGGGCTCAAACCCTGGATGTTCTTCCTCTCAAACTTACGCTTTCCCAGATGCTGTCCGCCACGCAGCACCCATGCTTCCTCCTGTAAGTTGTCACAGGTCAGCCAGCATGCTCTTCAGCCAGCACATCCTGGGACCCTGCTCTGAGCAAGCCCCTCCGCCCACTCCCATCCTGCCAGAACTGTCTCCTGTCAGCCTGAGGGTGGTACCTCATCCCTGCCCCTCCCCACACACTGCACACTGGGCCAGGGAACAGAACAGGGGCTTGGGGAGAAAGATGCAGGGGATGTGAAACTAATTGGGGGTGTGAGTGACAGTCTTCATGGGTGGCTCATCTGCTGTGATGTTTTTAGTAGTTATGTTTGATTTGGGGGCGTCTGTGGTAAAAGCAGTGTATGTCTGGGGTGGAAGATCTGGGAGTCATTCTTGATGTCTTGTTCTTACCCCACCCTCACATCCAGCTCACCAGCCACCTGCCACGGCTTCTGCCCCATCTTACACGCTGAATCTGGCTAGTTCCTGCTTCCCCCTGGCTGAGCCTGGTCTCCTTGTCCTGGGACAGCTACACACTCGTGCCTTGTTCCCTCGCCTGCTCCCCCTCAGTGCAGGCTCCACTCAGCAGCCCCAGAATTTCATGATTAAGAAAATATCATAGCCTGTCCCTGTTAAGCACCCCCAGTGACTTTTCATCACACTCGGGGTGAAATCCGAAGCCCTTACCTCCGCCCCTGGGGCCCAGTCCCTCTGCAGCCCCGTTTCCCATTTCCCGCAGTTGCCCCCATCCCTGCCCACCTCATTCCAGGCACCCGGCCTGCCTGCTGCTCCGCAGACACCTGGATTTCTTCCCGCCTGTGCTCTGTCTGCGCCCCCTGCTCTGGGTGTGACTGATTTCCTACCGGTAGTGTCAATTCAGACGTGACCTCTGCCGAAGGCCCTGCCGATCCCCCGGCTGCAGTAACCCCTAGCTCCAGCCCAGGCACTCTGTCTCGCAGTGCCAGGCTTGATGATCTTAACTGCGCTTACCACGTTCTGGAATTATCTTGTTTATTCATTTGCTTACCATATGTAACCCTGTCCCCATGAGAGCATCAAATTTGTCTGTCTTGTATCCCACGGAATCCCTAGAACCTGTAATACACCTGGCATATAGTAAGTGCTCAATAACTATTTGGTTACAGAATGAAAAATAACACGGAAACATGTAAAGGAGAAATAGCAGATTATATAATCATGGATATAGTGGCAGCTAATAATGTAATGGGTGTGCACGTGCGTGTGTGAGCTGGGAATCACCTTTTTAATGTTAGGCTTGGGGGGTCCTTAGGCCTGAAGCACAGCATGCATGGGAGACACACACACGTACGTGTGGGTCATATGCACGCACATGCATGTGTGCACACGTGTTTCCCTGTTCAGTAGCAGTGTGACCTCTGGAGACGTCTTTCAGCATTTGGGCCTCAGTCGCTCTGCCTGTGGAATGGGGCTGCCTGGGGCTGCCTGAGGTCTGGATGCCATGGCCTCTTGAGGTCAGCCCTTGCCAGTGGCTGTGCTGTGCCGAGGTGGGTGGGGTGTTTACTGAAGTCCACCTCCACGCATAGCTGCTTTCCTGCCCTCTGAGGTACTCTCACCCAGGTAGGGAGTGGTCCAAGGCAGGAAATTGGCAGAAAAGCCTGGAGATGTGAGCCTTGCTGCTGGGAGCTGCATTACTGTCACATTCGAGGCGCCTTAGATGCATCGGTAGCTTCAATTGGATACATTTTTATTTTTGTGTGTGCTTGTTTTTGTTTTCTAAAAAACTTTGACACATTTATTTTAGTTCTTCAACTTTTTTTCTTTCAATTGCTACAAAAAGAATTTCCATGAAATTAAAGAGGGAACACACACACACACACACACACACACACACACACACACACATACCCGTGTTTCCACCGCCCCAAGGCAGCAACTGCCCCCTCCCTGCACCTCACCCTTTTCCTGTGAGCAGAACTTTGCAGAACGTGTGGGATGCAGAAGTGACCCTGGAGCTCAAGCAAGTTACTTTATCTCTCTGTGCCTCAGTTTCCTTATCCAAAACATGAGAGTCTCATAATTGCTCCCTCTTACGGTTGTTGTACAGAGTGCATGAGTCAGCATTTATTAAGCACTTGGGAAAGTGCCTGGCCCTTAGTGTGTGTTCATTAAATCAGATGAGTAAGTAACTAAAAAGGAAAGTGCTCCCATAAGGCCACCGTCCTGGCACAGAGAGCCAGCAGTAGCAACTGTCCTTGAAGCCAGCAGTCAGAAGTTCAAGCCCTAACTCTGCCTTTGCTCCCCGTGTACCCAGGGGTAGGTGTGTGGCCTCTTTAAGCCTCAGCTCCTCCATCTGTAGAATGGTCACGTAATTTGGACCCCACGATGCTGCAGTGTGTCCAGGGGTAACAGGTGTGAGTGGGCTCAGTGAACATGGAGCTCTGTACACCACGGCAACGCAACTCCCACCTCATCCATTTCCTCAGTTTTCTTGCTCAGTATTGATAGGTAAACATTGCTGTGGGTTGCTGTCTAGCTCGGTGTTCATCATTTTTAATGGCTGTGTAATATTCCATCGAGCAGAGTTGTCATGATGCACTTTGTCATCTCTATTGTGGGATGTTTAGGCAGCTTCAAACATCTTGCTATTATAAATAACCCTACAATGAAGAGCTCTGTGCCTGGAGCACTTCCCCTCTGATGGATGACTTCCCCAGGTGACCTCAGGGACATTCATTGAGGCTGCTTTGCCAGGGGGCCAAGAGACAGGCCAGCACCTGGGAGAAGGAGGTCCCTTCAGAGGTGGCCTGATACCCTGCCCCAGGAGCAGCATGGGTAGGGGGGCAGCAAGACACTCAGGTGACAGTGCTGAGCATGATGGGAAAAGCAGAGCATCTGTGGGAAGGGCAGCGGGTGCTGTGGAGAGTTGGGACGAGATGGTGGAGGAAATAGGTTCTAGTTTTGCCTTCACCATGCTCTTGCTCTGTGACCTTGAGCAAATTTTTTCCTCTCCCTAGATCTCAGTTTTCTCCATGTACTGTGGCCAGGGGATGGGCAAGCGTTGGTCCAGAGGTGTGCTGTTCACTATGATAGCCACTAGCCACATGTGGCTATTTTCATTTAAATATGAATTAATAAAAAAAGTCAATTTCTTATTACACTATCCACTTTCACTACCCAGCTGTGGCTAGTGGCTACCACATTGAGCAGCAGAGGCACAGAACACTTCTACCATTGTAGAAAGCTCTATTGGACAGTGCTGGTCTAGAGAGCTTTAGAGATCCAGCCTTACTGTGCTGTGATGGGGGCTCTGTCATCAGGCCTTCTTATGGAACCAACAGGAAGGTGGGCAGCCCTGAGCGCAGAGAACTCGTTAGGGACCTAAAGAGGCGAAGCGACTTTCCAGGGGCCAGACTCTGAAAGTGTCCTGAGTCTGAAGTAGCCATACCCCGTTTCTCTCCCTAAAGGTCCCAGCTTGGCCTCAGAGAAGCTGGGGAAGAGTGTGGGCTCTGCAAGGGGAGGCCCCCAGTCAGGGACGGTGCCCAAGGGAGGCTGGCATGAAGGCAGAGCAGGGGGTCTCCTGCCTCGTCGACGGAGGGCACCCGGAGGGTCTACACTGCTCTCCGCCATGCCTAAAACACCACCATCCATTCTCTTGGGTCAAACGTTACCCTCTCTAGGATTCGTTTAGGAATCTAGACTGGAGATCAAAGCTGATGGCTGCCTCTGTCAGCCTGTCCCACTCCTGCTGCCTCAGGCCTAGGCCAGCTCGGGACTCTCCCTGGGAGAAGAGCTGTGAGAAGTGAGTCCACGCACTGGAGGGTGAAGCTCCCTTCTCCTTCCCCACCTCCAAACTCACACTCTTGCTGCAGCACCTGAGTTTCAGCTGCACCTGCTCCCAGCCCTCCCTGTTCTTTAAAGGCAAGCCTCCTGCAGGTGCTTTTGTACAGCTTGGAGGTTCTGCAGGAGGAGGGGAGGACCTGGGGGAAGGGCAGTAAATGGGGGAGACAAGGAGCAGACAGTGAGGAAGTGACGGCCAGCTTGACTGGTCTCTCCTCTGTCAGGGTGTGGCTGCTGTCTGCCCTACTCCTCTGTCTTCAGCTGAATCGTACTGCTCACTCTTACTTCTCGTGTTTTCTAGGGATTCCATTGCCAGGTCCTGGCTGCCCTGATCTGTGGGGCCACACAGCCTCCCGTTCGCATTTCAGAACCCTGGCCTGGTCCAACCCCTGGACCAGCTACCAAGTTTCCTCTTCATCCCGGCCTGGCCCAGGTGGACTCCTCAAGCTTCAGGACTCAACAGGGCACAGTAGCAGTCACGGTAGGTGACACCTCACCCCACCCATTCCCTGGCTTCTGGGGATACCTGAGCTGCTTTGGTCTTTGGAACAGGAAAGATACCTTTCTGAACACTGTATCTGTCACAATCCCTTTGGTTGCAAGTAGCAAAAAATCTATTTCAAAAAATGAAATGATCAGCTCATGTAACTGAAGTGTCTAGAGGTAGGATGGGCTTCAGGCTGGGCTTGATCTTATGGTTCAAACAGTGTGACCTGGATCTGGTTTCTGTCCGTAACCTTCCATTGCACTTCTTCGGTGATGCTCTACTAGTGGCATTTCACAGGGTATGATCACAAGATGTCTGCCGCAATTTCTGAGGTAACATTCTTCCAGGTTTTAACCTGGATTGGAGAAGGACAAAATTTGCTTCCTTACAGAACAAATAGAAAGTCCTGGAGTTGGTCTCTTGTACCCTATTGGCAAGATTTGGATCACCTTGATCCTTTAACTGGGTCCACGGGACTTACAAACACAGATGGGCTGGGCTTCAGGGTCTATCGGCCCCCAACAGTGTGACCAGTAATGAGGGGAAGGTGTTTGCTAAAGAAAGTGTGGGGTTCTGCTGCAGGAAGGAGGTGTCCCCACTGGGGGAGGTGGACACAAGGGGTCATTATAGACAGACTGCCCCATGCTGTTTTTAAGGTCCAGTTTAAGTCTCCTTCTCCAGAAAGCCTTTGCTGGCTGTTCCAGCCGATGTTGTCTCTTTAGTCCATTTTCCAGCTCCATCCTTTTTACAGATGGAAGGACCAAGGCCCAGTGTGCATTTCCTCATGAATATTCTATTGGCTACTGATTGCATCAGTGCCAAAGTGAGCTGTTTTCGTGGCCTTGGCTGCTAGGAAGCTCATTGCTGGTTTGTGGCCCATTTCTGATAAGCGCTCAGGATGCTGTGGCAAGCAGTTGCTCGGTAGCCTTGCCTCTGGCTTTATTCTCCTCTCTCTCATTTTTTTCCTTGTTTCTGTGTCTTCTCTTATTTTTCAGCTTGCGCTGTTCTCAGCAAGCTCAAACTCTTTTAGAAGGGGGTGGGGTATAAATAACCAAGAGTGGTCCTAAACGAAGCATTCAACACCAACTGTGGCCAAATGCTAGAGCTTCCCTGTCCTAGGGGCAGCTGGGGTGGGGGGTCTCTCCTGAGGACAGGCTTGGCCTGGACCCCAGAGCTTGACCATGGTGGCCCTAGTACAGTGCCCACCCTGCCCTCCATGGATTGGGAATGGCATTATTCGGCTGCCCGCCCTCTTCCTCCCCCCTCCCATCTTATCAGAAGCTAATGAAAGAGGCTGGGAAACCCAATCCTCTGATAATTAAATTTACTTAACGGGTATTCAAGTGGAGTAATGAGAAGTTTAATGCAGTGATTAGATTTTTCTTTAATTAATTAAAATGAGAACCATGTGTCTTGCCAGCAAACCAACTTGACCTTCTGCTTTGAGAGTAGTAGGCAGAGACAGCAGGGGGCTTCGCTGAGTGTGTGGGGCTGAGGGGTGCTGCAGTGTCCTGCTCTGGCACTGCCATTCTCAGAAGTGAGCCCAGCTCTGATGCCCACTCAGGCCAATCTCTGATTCAGCTCCTATTTCTGAGCCCTGTACGTGCCAGGCCTGGGCCTTACCCAGGATGGAGGTTTCAGAGGAGGGTCAGCAAGAGTGGCTTAAAGCAAGGAGCACTAAGGAGGGCTTTCAGGCACTGTGACAGGAAGAGGTATTGTGTGGCATAGCTCATTGCCATGTGCCAGCCGACACCTTCACCTGCATGTTCAGCCAGACCTGGGTTTACCTCCGCTGACACTGGATTAGCTGGGCTAATGGAATGGGGACCTTGGGGGGTTGGGGGGGTGGTGGATATCAGAAACCTGAGGTAACCACAAACCACTTCTCCGTGGCTGGGGAATGCCACCATGCCAAAAGGCTGACCATCCTTGCTGTGTTTCTGAAGGCCAGGTAGGGCTGCATGGATGTACTTTCCACCATGAATCACCTCTGCACAGGGGTCAGGCAGTGGCTGGGGCAAAGCATAGCTGTCTGGAGTGGAGCACAGGATGGGTCTTGCCAGTGTCGAGGGTGGGGATCCCAAAGACAGGCCCTGGCACCCCAGGGGCAGGATATTTTGTTGTCAAAGCAATGGGTAAGGCTGGGGAGAGCCCTGAGCCTTTCATGGTGAAGGGGTGGCAGAAAACTTTCTTCACTGAGCCCTGACCCCAGACCCACGCTGAGCCCTGATCCTAGATAGACTGAACCTTGATCCTGTCCCATACTGAGCCCTGACTCCAGCCCCACGCTGAGCCCTGATCCTAGATAGACTGAATCTTGATCCCCATCTCATACTGAGCTGTGACCCCAGCCCCACACTGAGCTTAGCGTTGTCATGGATATATCAACAGAGAAACAGGTGCTGGGGTGGGAGAGGGCCATTGCTAGCTCTGCTGCCTGTGGGCAGGACTCCTGTGCCAAGCTCCACACTCTGGAATGGACAAGATGAATCAGACATTGTCCCTGCCCACAGGACTGGTGGGGGAGGTGAGAAGCGAACAGGCAGTGATAGCAGAATGATCAGAGTGGAGGGATGTCCAGAGGGCTGGGGGGCTGTGGATCTGCACTTAGGGCTTTCCTTTGGCAGCAGGTGGGTGGGGGAGGTGCTGGAGGCAGGGGCCAGTGGGGAGGCTGAGACAGCTCTCAGGGTCTTGGTGTGGTGAGAGATGAGGTAGATGGCACCCATGGAGGGGTGGGGGCCTAGGGTGAGTGATTCTCCCCTAAGAACTTGCTGTGGCTCCCCCGGGCCACCCTCAGCTCCTGAGGAACCAAAGGTCTCACTTGTGGGGAGGGTTGATAGTGTGCCAGGCACTAGGCTGATATGTTACTTCACAAGAAAGGCATTTTTCTCCATTTCACAGGAGAGGAAACGGAGATGTGAGGACTTGCCTGATGCTACTCATGGCTGTAGCATCCTGGTGAGGTGTGTTCCCAGGTCTGGCTGCCTCCAGGTTGGCACACTGCTGTGCCCACCAGAGAGCTTGCCCTGGGCGGTGGGGCGCCTCTTCTGGCTGCTCCACCCTCACCTGGGTAAATATAGCCTGGGCACTGAGCAGGGGACCTGAGCTTGGAGCCAGTCAGACTGGCATCCATGGCTTCCAACCCCAGCTTGGAGTGGGGGAATCA
The DNA here is from genome assembly GCF_001890085.2 of Hipposideros armiger. Taxonomy (NCBI): domain Eukaryota; kingdom Metazoa; phylum Chordata; class Mammalia; order Chiroptera; family Hipposideridae; genus Hipposideros; species Hipposideros armiger. Next base: position 382,500 of record NW_017731978.1, on the reverse strand, counting down.
GGGGCTCCTGGCTGGGTAGGGGACTAGCCCCAGGAAGGAGGGTCTTCTGCTTCCTTCATCCCTACTCCTTCCCTCTCTGGATCCCACGCCTCTGGATTTCCACTCCCCCACCCCATTTCCTTCCATGGCCCAGCCCTTTCTGAATAACCAGGCTTAGAGAAACCACTGAGCCAGCCACCCACCACCCATGTGGGGAAATTGAGGCCCTGAGAGGGGCAGGAACCTACTTAAGTTCATGGGGCTCTACCTCTCATATCTCTTTAAGGTAAAGAGTCTGAAATCACATTCTATTGAATTTACACTTTAAACGCAAGAATCGTATTTGAATACTTTCCCTCCAAGGGAGGCTGGGTTGGGGGGCATGTGCACACAGAAGTTCACACTGCACTGGCACATACCCTCAGGAAGCCACCCCCGCCTCCTTGGACCGTGCCCCCAGATATGTCCATCTACCCTCCCTGGGTTCCAGGGGCTGCAAACACTGTCTCATTCAATCCTCTCAACAGTCTGGGAAGGCGCATTATTTTCTACAAGTGAGGGAACCGAGGTCGGGAACTAGGCCATAGTCACACAGCTAACTGCAAGGGGGAGTGCTGGGCAAGCGCAGATGCTCAGCCCCAGCCACCACCTTGGATTATCCCCTCTTTACCTGTGGGCAGTTTCCCCTTCTAGGGCCCCCAGCACCCCTCCCCCACTGCTGCTTCCCTACTTGCCTTGTGCTGCAGCCCAAACTGGTGACTCCTCCCCAGCACTCCCCACACTTGCCCACCCCCAAGCACTTGCTCAAGCTGTTCCAGTCCCTGGAGCTCCCCTCTCCAGTCCCATCTGCCCAGCTCCCTCATCTTTCTAGGCTAGCCCAAAAGCCATTTCCTTCATGGAGCCCCCTGTCTGCCCTCACCCTGCTCAGAAGCCTGGCCGTCCCCTGAGAACCATCATACAGCTCTTCGCCTGCCCTGCTCTGAGGTGCCTGAGCTCCCTGTCTGACTTTGCAGCTGGGTGGAGGGCAGGGGCCTCTCCTGGTCTTTGACTTCCCGGCCACTTACCCCCAGAGCCTAGCACACAGTAGGTGTGCAGGAGGTTGCTGGGGTCCTTGCCTTGGGAGAGGCTGCATCTCCACAAACCCATCCCTTTCCTCAGCAGTCCTGGGTCAGCTAGCCCCACCCTCACTCTCACGCCAGGCTCCTGAGGAGACCAGCCGCTTACTTGAACCTTGGCTGGGTAGAGGTGAGGGCTGGCTCTGGCCCCAGCAGAGCGCCCTGTGCATGCTTCCCATCTGCCCAGATTCTGAAGGCAGAGACAAGGCAGACCCCACCCTTGGGACTCACAGGCCCGTCTTGGAGCCCAGCAGGTGCAGGTACTGGGGAATCCAGCCCCGTGTACTGAGCACTGGTGGAGGGCTGCATGGACATTATGCTCTGCAGGCTCGGAGCAAGTCTTGTAACCTCTCTGTGCCTCAAGTTTCCTCATCTATTAAATGAGGTGATGACAAACCTTCCTAGGGTTGCTATGAGGACTGACGAGTCAGTGCAATGTAAAGCACATAGCACAGCCCCAACTTGGACACACAGTGTGCTGCCGGGAGTGTGTGCTGTCACCACTGTTACAGGAGGGGGCGGAGAGGCAGTGTGTGGGAAGGTGTTCACGGACAGTTTCCAGAAGGTGGAGGCACATGCGTAACAACCTGAAATGTGAGGCACAGAAGGCAGGAAGGGACGTTCTGGGAAGAGGGAATCTCATGGACAGAGGCCCAGAGACAGCCTGGGGGACAGGCAAGGGAGCTGGGCACGGCCGGACTTAGGGCAAGAATGGGATGAGGGCGACTACATGCTGGTGGCACAGGGCTCGTCTGGAGTCACCTTGGGTGCCATACTGAGGGGTCTGTGAGGGGCCATGCAGTGGGGTATTTTATTTTTATTTTTTTACCATAAAAGCCATATTTGCTCATGAGAAAACATTGAAACAATATACATAGAAGTGTGCCCTGTTAGGTAGGAAAGTTCTCTCTTTGCCCTTAAATCTCATTCTGCCGAGGTCTCACTGTTATTGGTCTGATGTACTTTTCAGAACTTTTCTTTGCCTTATAACCATACGAGGTGGGATCAAACAATACAGCGAGGTTTAAATTAAAAAATTTATTACAGGGCCGGCCGAGTGGCTCAGTTGGTTAAGAGCTCTCTCAAGAGTGCGAGCACTGAGCAACAGCGATTCGAGTCCTGGCCTGAGCTGAGCTGCAGCTGAGCTGCCAACAGGTGGCAGGATGGCTCAGCTAAAAAAAAAAAAAATTATTACAGTAAAAGACACATTGCTATTAATCCCCCTCAAAATACTCCCCCTCGCTTCAAACACACTTATCCCATCATTCTTGCCACTTCCTGAAGCAGTTCTGGAAGTCCTATTTCGTGAGTGTTTTTAGTTGCGCTGCCGTGGCTGCCTCGATGTCCTGAATAATTTTGACTTTGAGGAAGAGCCAGAAGCCTCGCAGTGTCAGATCCAGTGAATAAGGTGGATAAGGACACACCCCAATGTTTTCATTTGACAGAAATTGCCATACCAGAAGCGGTGGGTGACATGGAGCCTTTCCGTTGTGATCACAAAATACGGTGAATGCTTCGCCGAGTGCAATCCAATGGAAAAGCAGGGATCTTCAATACAGGAAGCCGTGCGTCGAACCTTAGTAACAGTGTGTGACAAGTTTTAACTTGTTTGGTGCATGCAGGTGTGAGCTACGATTGAGAGAAGGTGTGTTTTAAAGTGTGCCGTAAATCATCCTCCATCATGACAACACTCCGTGTCACACATCGCTTCTGGTATACGGCAGTTTCTGTCAAATAAAAACATTATGTTGTGTTGTTATTCACTGGATCTGGCACCGTGTGACTTCTGGGTCTTCCCCGAAGTCAAAATGATTCAGGACATCGTGGCAGCCAGTACAGTACAATCAAAGACACTCACGAAAGAGGACTTCCAGAAATGCTTCAGAAAGTGGCAAGAATGATGGGATAAGTGTGTTCGAAGCAAAGCAGAGTATTTTGAGGGGGATTAATGGCAATGTGTCTTTTACTGTAATAAATATTCACCATATTGTTTGATCACACTTCATATTTATTGTATTTTATTTTAAAAAAGAAATGGAGGGCTGGTCGAGTGGCTTAGTTGGTTAAGGGTTGGCTTAAAAGCACAAGCTCTGGGCCGGCCGAGTGGCGTGATGGTTAAGAACTGGCTTGGGACGCCAGAGGGCCCCGTTTCGGATCCCACATATGAGGGCCAGTGACACTGCCCTCTACAGCTAAGATGCTGAACAACAGCTCAACCTGGAGCTGGGCTGCCGTGAGTCGCCGGCGACGGCGTAGGCTGCAGCCCCTGTGGCAGTGGGTTGCCATGGGCTACCGTATGTAGCCAGCAGCCAGCGTGAGCAGCCAGCGTGAGCGGCCAGCAGCCGCAGTGAGTGGCCGTCCAGAAGCCGGCGACTGATCTGCCTCGCCCTGGAAGAGCGCAATGATGGTGCCAACTTGGGCCAGTGAAGCAACGTCCTCCACAACTAGACTGAAGAACAAAACGACAGCAACTTGTCTGTTCCCCTTCCCCCAATTCCCCAGCACTGTTCCCATCCCCGCCAATTCCCCAATAAAAATCTTTAAAAAAAAATGCACGAGCTCTGAGCAACAGGGCCGCCAGTTTGATTCCCAGATGGGCCAGTGATGCTGCACCCGAGCTGAGCTGTCGTTGAGCTGCCAACAGGTGGCAGAATGGCTCAGCTGGTGTAACAAGATTGCCTGTTCAATGGTGGGCTATGCCCACCCACAACTAAGACTGAACTTGGCACCTTGAGCTGAGCTGCCACCTGGATGGCTCAGTGGATAGGGCAGGCGCTTTTAACAACAGGGCTGCTGGTTCGACTCCCGCATGGGATGGTGACTACGCCCACCCACAACTAAGATTGAACACAGCACCTTGAGCTTAGAGGCCACGAGCTGCCGATGGGCAGCCACATGGCGACTAGCGCCCTCCACAATGAAGATTGAAGAATAACAACTTGGCTGGTCCCCTTCCCCAATTCCCCAACACTGTTCCCCTCCCCCAATTCCCCAATAAAACCTTAAAAAAAAGGGGGGGATGGAATCACATTATGCACATTACCCCACAACTTCCATTTTTCACTCAGCAGTATATTGGGACATCTGTCAGTGTCACGGCTCACAGATCTGTGTGTTTTTAATCATTGCCTAATATGCCATTGTTTGGACATAGTAACTAGTCCTGGGTTGATGGATATTTAGGTTGTCCTCCATTTTTCACTCTTGCAAATAATGCTTCAGTGAACATCCCTGTATATATATATATCTTGCTGACACGTGTAAGCCTTTCTGTGGGATAGATTTCTAGATGTGGGATTGCCAGGGTGCAGGGTGTGCTTATTAAACTTTGGTAGGCACTGCCATGTTGCTCTTCCAAAAGGGTGGGCCATTTTAGGCTTCTACCTTGGTATCTGCAGTGGTATTTCCCCACACCACCCTCTGCACTGAATATTATCACAGTTTTAAATCCCTGCCAACCCAGGCAGACATTTTGCTGTGGTTTTGGCCCTCACCTTTCTTCTCCCCAGCAAGGCTGAGCATCAGCCATTTGTATTTCCTCCTCTGTAAATGGACTGCTCATATCCTTTGCCCATTTTTCTTTTCTTTGTGCCCTTTCCTTAGTGATACAAAGGAGCTTTTAGTATGTTAGGAATTTAGAAATTCTGTGTGTCATGTGCGTTGGAAATATTTTTCCTAGTCTGCCGTTTGTCTTTTTAACTTTGTTTATGGTATCTTTGGTCATATAGAAGCTTTAGATCTTTATTCAGTCAAATCTGTCAGACTTCTCCTTGGGGCTTCTGAGTTTCATGTCTTGCTTGGCCAGGCTTCCTGAAAGGATCTTAAGCCGAGTGGGGATGAGGTCAGATTTGTGACGGAAAAGGTCGTCTGATTGCCACTGTGCGGAAGGTAGGTGGAGGGAGGACTACAAACTAGAGGACAGGAGGCAGCTGAGACTTTGTACTGGGGTGGGGGGTGGTGAGAATTGGGGAGAAGGCGAGTTTGAGAAATATTCAGGGATTTGCTGTCCATGGTGATGGGATAGGAGGGTGCAAGAGGGAAAGAGAACCCTGGGTGTTTGGCTGGGGGACAGTGTGGCTGATGCCACCATCATCCTGAGTTGGGGACAGAACGAGGGAAGGAAATGCATTCAGGTACACGTGGGTGCCCACTTCAGCAGGGACAGGTGTACACGTGGGCATATTCATGCACACACATGCATGCTTAGAAGCCTGCCCTTGTCCCAGGAGCTTCTTTAATTTCAACAACTCCCACCCCTGTCTCCAACCTGAGTCCCCTCCCCTAGCTCACCCAGCACCCTGCAGGGTGCTGTGCAGTGCCATAGGCTCCAGCTAGCCTGGCCAGGGTCCAAAACGCGAGGACTGACACCACAGTCCGTGCTCATAGGCAGGGAGCTTCTCGAGTTTGCCCTCTCAGGAGAATGGCCTCAAAGAAGCTGTATTGTACTCACTGAGGGGGCTTGTTTCGGGGTGGGTGCAGGAAGGAGTGTATTCCACCGTAAATAAATGTCACTTCTTGGAGAAAGGGAGAAGTGCAGGGGCATTTACAGACACAGAGGACTTTCCCTTGGGTTTCTGTTCTTATCTTGAGAGGCTGCCTCTCTCCCTGTTCTCTGTGTTGTCCCACAGGAGCACACAACATTTAAGGTGATAATTGCCAATGTAAAGTGCCAATAAGTTCATAACATAAGTCTATAATTAAGCTTGCAGCTGGTGGTCATTTGGGGCTCCAAGGCGACCTGTCAAAGGTTTCCTCCCCGCCACCCTCCCAGGTATCCATCCGGGTCAGTTGAGTTGGGGCTCCAGGGCCTTTCTGAGAGCTGGTCCCAAACCTGAGCCAGGGATAAAGCTCTGAAGACACTCCTGCCTTTGTTTTAAAGTTCAAGCCCTTGAATGTAGGCCAGGGTCCCAACTGTCATGGAGGTGATCTCACCTGCCTCAGCTAACACCTCCCTTGTCCAGGTGGGGATTGTCTTGCTGAAGGACCTGGAACCTCCCCTTTTTCCTTGTGAATAGCAAACCCTTAAACTTGGGGATTGAGATTGTGCTACCACCACCCCTTGAAATTCTTCTTATTTAGAGGCTCCCAGATGGAGCTTAGTTCTCTCACTTAGAAAGTCATCCCAACACGTTCTCAGACCAGATAGGGTAGCGAGGTCACATCTGTGCCCCAGATGGCAAGTGGGGGCACAGTAGGGTAGCAAGGTTGTGCCGACTGATGAATTCTCACTGAACTCTCAGTGATGTGATGCAACAAAGGTTCCCTTCTTCTTTCTTCCTTTAGCTATGAACTCACACTACATGTCCAGTGTGGGAAGTGGTCCTTGAGTCATTCAGGGGATTGACAGACGCTCCACCACCCTGTAGCTGCCCCATCTGGAACACGTGGCCTCCCTCAGGCACTGTGGCAAAGCGGAGAAAATGGTAGTCACACACTGGCTCTTACATGCTACGGCCCAGCAATGACACACATCACCTGTGTTCACAGCCCAGAACGTCTCATATGGCCTCAACTGATTGCACAGTGTAGAGGGACTGTGGGGGACATTGTGCTGGTGGGGAGGGTGCAGAGGAAATGTGCCCAGACATTCAGGGAACAATACAATTCTCTGTATGGAGTATCATGAGGCCACTTTCAGAGCAAGGGTTTCAGAAGAGCCAAGCCCATGACTTCTTATTCATTCTCTCTGCCTGGGGTGGCCGACGCCAGAGAGGCCCAGAGTGCCTGGGAGGGCCAGGTGGGTAAAGCTCTAAGCAAGAGTCCCTATAGACAAATGAGGCCCTGGCAGGCCCAGGCCCCCCACCCACTGGCTCTAGCTTTGCCTCAACCTTTCCCCTCTTATCTCATTGATCGATTTCAATTCTAACACATCCTACACATGGAATTTCTCAGGAGGAGAAGCAGGACTGAGAGTGAGGTTGAATTCAGCTTTGGTGGGAGGAAATCCAAGACGAGACACCCAGAAGTCACTGCGTCTCAGTCCATTCAGGCTGCTGTAACAAAATACTGCTGACTGGGTGGTTTATCAACAACAGCAGTTTACTTCTCACCGTTCTGGAGGCTGGAGCTCCAAGATCAAGGTGCCGGCAGATTAGGTGTCTAGTGAGGACCCGCTTCCTGGTTTGCAGATGGCCCACTTTTGATGGTGTCCTCACGTGGTGCAAGGGGTGAACAATCTCTCTGGGGTCTTTTTTATAAGGGTACGATTCCCATTCATGAGGCTCCACCCTCATGCCCTAGTCACCTCCCCAAAGCCCCACCTCCAAATATCATTACATTGGAGATTATGTTTCAACATATGAGTTGGTTAGGGGGACACAAACATTCAGTCTGTGGCACCCCGGGTATGATGGCCTCAAGCTCAGGAGAGCACCCTCGCTGGGAGAGGAGAGTAAGTGTTGGCTTTCTTCCACGCTTTCAGTCCTCAGCAGATGTGGCTGCCGTGGGCCCTGTAAGGTACTGATTACCACTGCAGAGTCTTACTCCAGAACACCTAGGACTAAAACGTGGCTTGGCCCCTTATTAGCTATGTGACATTGGGCTAGTGACTTCTTTAGATCCTCTTTAAAATGGGGATATGGAGAGCATCTGTGTCTCATAGGGTAGTTGTGAAGATTAAGTGAGTTGATACTTGTAAAGCCCTCAGAACAATGCTGGGCACACGATAAGGGCCCCATGAATGTTAGCTGTCACCACTACCACTGTCATCATTGTCATCATCACCGTCATCACCATCATCCAGCACCAGAGACTGTTCTAAGTGTTGGGGAGTGGATGTCAAGGTCCCTGTTCTCACATATGATGGGGGAAATGGAAAATAACAGATAAATAAATTAAGATGATAATTTCAAATGGTGATGGTCCCAAAACAATAAATCAGGCACATGAAAACTCACTCATCGTCATTAGTCCAGGAAACACAGATTAAAACCACGATGAGATTGCACTGCCTAACGATCACACTGACTTTGATAAAGCTGACACCACCAAGTGCTGGTGAGGATGCAGAGCAAACGGAACTCATATGTTGCTGGTGGGAATGCAAAACAGTGGAGCCACTTTGGGAAACAGTTCGGCAGTTTCTTATAAAGTTAAAAATATGCTTCCCGTGTAACCCGCAATCCTGCTGCTAGGTACCCAAGAGAAATAACAACTTACGTTCACACAAAACCCGTATGTGAATATTTACATTGGCTTTATTCATAATCGCCCCAAACGGAAACCTTCAGCTGGTGAATGGATAAACAATTGAATACTACTGAGCAATAAAAAAAAATGAAATTCTGATACAAGGAACAACAGAAGTAAATCTCAAAAGCATAATAACGCTAAGTGAACAAAGCCAGACTCAAAAGGCTACATATAGATGATTCCATTTATGTGACATCCTGGAAAAGGCAAAACTGTAGACAGAAAACATCGGTGGTTGTCAGAGACTGGGGGTGGGGGGAACTGACTACAAAGGGACAGAATTAGGTGATAGAATTGTTCTATATCTTGATCACAGTAGTGGTTACACGGCTGCATGCAGCTGTCAAAACTCAGAACTGTGCACTAAAGAAGGTAAATTTTACTGTAGGTAAATTATACCTCAATTAACCTGACTGGAAAACAAAGCTAGCTGTGGGATTGTTGAGACAGGGAAAACCAAATGATGAGTCAGTCAGTCAGGGTGTTTGACACTGGTAGGGAGGGGCTCCTGCACACAGCAGTCAGGGAGGGCTTTCTGAGGAGGCGCCTGGAGCTGAACCTAAAGGAGAAGGACCGGGGGAGGGTATGCCAGGTAGAGCAGCAAGGTGGCGCAGGTTTGTGGCTGGAACTGAGTGAAGGAGGAGACGGGGACAGGTCAGGGGCTCCGACTCCCCTGGGCACGATGGGCACCACTTGGGGGCACATATAGAGGGAAACTCTGAAACACCGATGTAGGTGAGGTGGCCCGGGGAGGGGAGGAGAGGACAAGGAACGGCAGCTGTGACCATGTGTAGGAAGGGTGATGGGGGTGCAGTGACCCAAGGAGAGGGTGGGTCAGGGAGCCCTGGCAGGCTGAGGTTGGGGAACTGGCACCGGCAGGTGGGGTCCTTTGGGATCTTGCTGAGAGTATTGTGGGTGGTAGTGGGGTAGAAGCCAGACATCTGGGTTGAAGGGTGTGGGGATGAGAACATGTAAGTGAAACTTAGAAGGGACAGACTTGGTGGGAAGCAGTGGGAACCTCAGAGAGAATGGGGTGGAGTTGCCCATTTGTGTGTATGTACATGTGTATGCATGTGTGTGTGTATGCATGTGTGTGTAGGTGGGTATGTATGTGTGCATGTGTACGTATGTGTGTGTGTGTGTATGTGAGCGTGTGTGTACTTGGTGTGAATACAACTTGCAGCGTGGGCCTGACCTACTGAGATGGCCAGAAGTGGGGGCTTGGACAGGGCCTTGAGTGCCAGGACAGAGGGCCACTCGGGGGGCTGGGGAATGGCAGAAGGCTGGTTTTGCGAGGCCCATCCCTGAGGTGGGAGGCAGTGCCGAGCTCCCCTGGGCTGGGGCACCGGAAACTGTCTTGGGGATGGTGTCCTGAGATGGGCCCACCCAGGGTGGCTGAAGCTTCATCTTTGCCTGCACTAATCTTCTTGCTCTTCCCCCCGCAGTGCATGCTGGGACCGCGACGGACAGGCTGTTGCTCCCCGGGCTCCCAGCGGCCACTCTATTTGCCTCCTGGTGCAGTCTGACCCAGGTAGGGGGAGAGTGAGGTGGGCTCTGCCTCAGGCCTCTGTGCTGGGTGGGATGTCTCTGAGAGTGAGGACTGAGTGAGTCCCTGCCAGGGCCAAGGATGTGGGTGCAGCAGAGTCATCCGGACAGGAGTTCCCAGACCTCTGAGAAAGCGGGCCACCCCAGCAGCCACTGGTCCTCACCAGGTCACTTCCCCGGGGCACTGGGATGCTGGCCCTGGTACACAATTCCTCCAGCGCCCATTTGCTCTCCCATGTTCATGGTGTGCAGGCTGTCGGACTTTCTTAGCACACCCCTGCTGATACTCTGGCTGTGGAGGGCCTGCCTCTGTGGGGCTCCCCTTTCTGTCACTGTGCTCACCTTGTGAGTGTGGCTGTCTGTGGCACTGCCCCAGGGCGGGGCTTTCTCCCGGCGCCCAGCCCACCTGCCACTTGGTGTTTTTCTGCAGCTCCTGGACACCTCAAGTGGACGCTTTCTGCTTAGGGCCAAGTGCCCCAAGGGCTGGGATGGGCTGCGGGCTAAGCTTGCCAGAAAAAATACAGAATGTCCAGTTAAATTTGAATTTCAGGCAGATCAATCATTTTTTTTTTTTTTTTTAGCATTAGTTCATCCCAAACACTGCACAGGACGTAGACTTTTACTTGCTAAATCTGGCAACCCTAGTGGGGGCTAACGTCCCTGTCCCCTTCCTCCTTTGGCTGGCCCTCCCTGCTGGGCCCACCTTGGCCCTCTTGGATCAGAGGCTTCCAGTGCCTGTGGCAAGGGTCCTGGAGCCAGGAGAGGCCGAGCTGGCTCAAACCAAAGTGAGTGGCTATTTCCTGACCCCCAGGTCCTGCGGGCCATTCCCACTGGAGGCTGGGGCAGCAGTCCTGGCTGCTGAGAGTGATTTCAGGGTCTTGTCTGGCTCTCTGACAGCAGAGTCCAAGGTGAGGAGGTCACAGGGCGGGGTTGGCTGGGCCTCTGTGCCTGTGAACGGAGCTGTGAGAAGGCCTGGAGCTGTGAAATGACCCACGAATAGAAAATAGTTTCATGAGTTTTGGACCCAGAGTGCTTAGGGGTGTTGAGGTAGAGGTCGGGGTAACAGGGATGAGGCAGGGCCGGGTAATGGAGGGCTTGGAATGTCCAATTTCTGCATCCTCAACAGTGGGGAGACATGGGGAGTGTTTTCTCTGTAAGCTGAGTTATGTTTCTGACTATTAGGGTAATACATTCTCTATATGTTCTCTATCTAGTCACCTGACAATCCAGAGTATTTTAGTACACAATTCAACGCTTCTTATAACCTCTTCTTCCCCAGGGCTAAACGCTGCTAACTGATTTTTTAAAAAAGATTTTATTGGGGAACTGGAGGAGGGGAACAGCGCTGGGGAATCAGGGAAGGGGAACAGACAAGTTGCTGTCCTTTTGTTCTTCAGTCTAGTTGTGGAGGACGTTGCTTCACTGGCCCATGTTGGCATCATCATTGCGCTTTTCCCAGGTGAGGCAGATCGGTCGCCAGCCCCTGGACGGCCGCTCACAGTGGCTCTTGGCAGCTCACGCCGGCTGCTGGCTGCTCACGCCTCCTGCCAGCCACTCACGGTAGCTTATGGCAGCCCACTGCAGCCCCACTGCAGCCTATGCTGTCGTCGGTAAACCCAGCTCCAGGTCATGTTGTTGTTCACCATCTTAGCTATAGAAGGCGCAGCATCGCTGGACCTCATGTGGGATCTGAACCGGGGCCCCACTGCTCAGAGCTGGCATCCCAAGCCAACTCTTAACCAACGTGCCACTCGGTTGGCCCTAACTGATTTGATAGATATCCTTCCAGGCATTTTTCTACGCACTTAACAACCATATTTTAAAAGGAAAAACAAGGGATCGTGTGAGTTACACTGCTCTGTCCCTTGACTTCTTACTTTCATCTATTGTATAGCTCATTCCAGAGTTCTTCCCTCTCCTTTTATGCCTATTGTTTGGATGGTCTTTAAATTATGTATCGATTATTAATCCTGTTGGTGGCCCTTTAGATGGCTTCTGGCATTTGGCTATTTATAAACCTCACTCGGGGAATCTCCCAGGCCACACACCTGTGTGCACTTGTGTTCCGGGACCTTCAGGAATGTTTCTGGTGGTGGGCTGCCTGAGTCAGAGGGCACACATATTTCCAGGTTTATTTGTACGCCCAGACCAATCTCTAGAGGCTGTGCCGACTTACCATGCACAAGAGGCCTCCTTCCTCTTGCCAACCATCGGCATTGTCAGTCACTTAAGTCCCTGCCAATCTGACAGGTAAAATGGATTCTATTTTCCATTTCTTTGGCCACTAACGAGGTTGAGTGTATTTGTGTGCTGGCCATTTCAGCTGCTTCCTTTGTGGATTGCCGGTTCATGCCATGTCCTCAGCTTATTTTTCTATTCATCTGTCCATTCATTCAGTAAGCATTTTTTGAGCCCTTACTATGTGTTGGACACTGTTTTGGTTAGGAACCTCACTGAACAAAACCGACAAAAAATACCTGCTCCATGGAACTTAAGCCCTAGTAGAGGAGAGACAGCCAAGGAAAACCAGATGCATGAAATACAGCGTGTGTGTGTGTGTGTGTGTGTGTGTGTGTGTGTGAGTGTTAAGTGCTAAGGAGAAAAACACAATGCAGGGGAGGAATGGGAAGTGTGGGTCACTTGGATGTGGTAGTCGGGAAGTCCTTCCTGGGAGGTGGCACTGTGGTAAAGACCCGGAGGGAGGAGAGAGAGTGAGGGGCAGGCTGGGCTGGTCTTCTCACGGCTCAGTGAGACGGCCAGCGTGGCCAGGACAGGGTATGTGAGCAGCGAATGGGGTGTGTGGCCAGAGAGGATCCAGAGCCAGGCCATGCGGGCCTGTGGGCCGTCCTAGGGACCTGGCTTTTCCTTAGAATGAAGCTCAGAGCCATAGAAGCTTCTGATTAGTGACATGACATGATAATGTTGACGAAAAATATCCAGCCTAAGAGAAAATTTATAAGAGTTTATTTGAACCAAACTGACGACAATTGCTGGGAAGCAAAATCTCAACGGATTGAGAAAATGCTCCAGAAAATGGCCGTTTTACAATTTATTTTATACATTAGAATCAAAGGATGAAGGTTACATGAAATCCATTGGTTGTAGATTACAGGGGTGGGAGAAAGCAAAGCAGGGAAATCTCTGGGATTGGATAAAAAGTAAAATGGAAAGACACACACTTCTTTTACATCGGTGGGTACAGCATAGTTAATAGCACTTTACAGCACATAGAGATAGTATTTGGGGAACAAGATAACAATGAGGAATTTTATAGATTCCTGCTCTGGTGTGGTGGGTTGTGCCCCCTGGGGAGTTTGGAAAAAGAGATTACTCTGATATTGTAAGGGTGTGTTATCTTAGATGCAAAAAGATGACAGACAGGCTTAAGGTAAAGGTTGACCTTTATCAAGGAAGCTACAGGCCAAGGTTGTGACTTCCCGCCATGGCCCACCTTTGTTAGGAAGTTTTATGTTCACACCATCCTCTGTGGTTTTTTTCAGTCTCCTGAGCTTGTCAGGTTTAACATGTGGCCCCTTTTTCATTCACAATCTGAATTTCGTTTTAACCAGACCCCGCTGGCTGATGTGAAGGGGGCTGGAGTGGAAGAAGGGAGATCAGTCAGTAAACTGTTGCAGTGATCAGGGGAGGGGTGGTGAGGGCTTGGACTAGGGGCCTTGATGGAGGTGGGGCCAAATGGATGGATCCTGGGTGCATGCTCATGGTAGAGCCAATAAGATCTGCTGACAGATTGGACAAGGTAGTGTGTGAGAGAGGGGCCAAGGATTACTGTCTTAGTCATTTTGGGCTGCCGTAACCAAATGCCATAGCTTGGCTGGCTTAAACAGCACACTGTTATTTCCCACACTTCGGGAGACTGGGAAGTCCAAGATCAAGGTGCTGGCAGACTCAATTCTTGGCGAGGACCCCCTGCTTGGCTGACAGACGACCTTTATCTCCCTGTGTGCTCACATGACCTCTTCTTTGTGACAGGAGAGAGAGAGAGCGCTCTGGTGTTCTCCCTCTTCTTATAAGGGCGCTGATCCCATCATGGGGGCCCCACCCTCGTGACCTCTTCTAACCCTACTCACCTCCCAAAGGCCCACCTCCAAATGTCATTACATTATGGTGAGGGTTTCAACATACAAATTTTGGAGGCACAAACGTTCAGTCCATAACAATGACCCCAGTGGTTTTGACCCAAGCGGCTAGAAGGGTGAGGCTGCCAACAACAGAGAAAGAGCAGAGAACGGGAGTCGTGGATTTGGAGTGGGGGTCCTCTGCTGTGGCCAGGAATGGTTACGTAAAGTGTGGGGCACACAGCAAAATGAAACGAGGTGGCCCTTTGTTTAAAAAAAATATTAAAAGTTTCCAAGTGGTTACAGTAGATCATTAAACCAAGCCTGGGGCCTGTGTGACTCCCTAAGTTGTCACTGGTGAGCAGGCCCTGCTGTGGACTATGAGGGGTGATGTGCCAGTAGACATCCAAGTACAAATGTGGAGTTGATAGTCGGATATTCGAGACTGGACTTCAGGGGGTAGATCTGGGCTAGAGATAAAAATTTGGGGTAATCAGTATAAAGATAGTATTTAAAACCATGAGATGGATGAACATCAAGAGAGTGAGACTAGATAGGAAAGAGAAGGACCAAAGACCCAGCCCTGGGGTTTCCTTCAGCCAGAAGTTGGGGAGCTAAGGAGGAACCGAAAAGGCGACTGAGAAGGAGCAACCAGCAAGGTGGAGGAGAATCAGGCAGGTGTGATGACCTGGAAGCCACGGGCAAGGTGTTTCAAGTGTGAGGGTGAGTGAGTTGTACGCTTGCTGAGCACTGATCATGCATTAGCCGTGGTGAGGTCACAGGCGACCTTGGTTTCAGTGATGGGAGGTGCGGGGGTCAGGTGCGCGCGCGCATGTGTGTGTGTGTGTGTGTGTGTGTGTGTGTGTGTGTGTGGTGAATCCTATTGACTTGCAAGAACAAATTCATTTGTATGAAGGTAAGTGATTTAACCCTTTATCTGTCACATGTTGTAAATATTTTTTTTCACTTTTATGGTTTTGGTTTTTTTGTCATTTAGGTTTATGGAGTTTTTTTAACCCCTTAAAAGTTTTAAATTGTCCTGTGGTCAAGCCTGTCACTCTTTCCTTTAGAGGTTCTGGCCTTACCCACTGCAAAGTTTTGAAAATGTTGCCTTCTTTTGTTTTCTAGTTGTTGATGATATTTAAAAATCTTCAAATCTCTAGTTCACCTGGAATGCTTTCATGTGTGTGGCGTGAGGTAGGGATGCACGTGTCTTTTTCCCAAATGGCCAGCCAACAGTTGTTTCGATGCTGTTTACTGAGTAAGTGGCTTTTTCCCCACTGCTCTGCAGCTCCATGCCCATGGTCGGCTCAGTGGCCCCACATTCTCCCAGTCTGTCAAGGCCTTGGCATTTGATTCCATTGACCTTTGCCTGGGTGGAGATGTAGGAAGTCGAGAGGATGGACAGACTTGGTGATTGACTGGGGGGATAGAGGTGGGGAAGCAGACACAGGTACCTTCAGTGAGGGAGGAGGCAGAGGGACGTTAGGGGTGAGGGGAGCTCTTGGACACTGAGGCTCTTCACAATTCTGCAAGGTGGAAGGTGGGGGTTCCAGGATGGCTGGAAGGGCTGCAGGTACAAAATGATCCCCACACCTCACTCTGCCATTTGCCAGGGTCTGGAAGGTTTTCCCATTTCCTGAGCAACCTGTTAAAACCAAAATGCTCCTGGCGGGGAATCACACTTTAAGTTTACAGTTAACATCTTAATTATCAGTTAACACCTCTGTGGGGATTAGCTGACAGCCAGCTGAGGACACTGAATGGGGCCAGTGTATCTGCGCTGGAGGGAGGAGTGCGAGGGCAGGCAGGTTTCCAGCAATTCACAGCCTTGTCTGGACCCTTGGGAAAGAGAGGGAGGGGGAACTGGATCCACGTGGGAGCTCCAGGGCACAGGACAGTGGAGGGAGTAAGCTGGAGGGGGAGGGCGAGTGGCAGCTTCTCTGTGGAAACCTATGGCTGGGCTCAGAGAGGAGCTGGCACCTATTAGACACCTGCTGTGTTCTGGTACCAGAGGAGGCTGATTTTGGTCTTGAGAAGATAAGAAATCAGCCACCCATGAGCCACCTTGGGACAGCTGCAGGGTTGGGGCTCACTGTGTGACCCGGGTTAGGAGGGTCAACTCTAGAGGTCACCCAATGGGTGGCTGAACTCCTTAGGCTGAAGGAAGATATAGCAAGAGGCCCCACATGGTGCCAGGTTGCTTCCCACCCCACTGGTGCATGGGGCAGGGGAGTAGAAAGGAGATGTGACTGCTTGTCTACAGCTGGTGTTTCCCTCCCAGAGGGGCATACCTCCCCTTTTACTTCAGTCTGCACAGGGGGACTGACCTGTGTCTTTGGGGGATATCATGCGTCTAAAAAGGTGACCAGTGCCCAATCACTTCATCACTGTGTTGGGCCCTGCCTTAGCCTTCCTGGGACTTGAGTTAAGAGCAGTCCCTCCCTCATCACCCCTTTCCCTTCCTGTCTTGTCCCTCCTCTCCCCTCTCCTTTCCTCCTCCCTTCTCCCTTCCTTCCCTTCCTCTCCTCTCCCCTGCCAGCCAAAAGTCTTGTACCCAGCTATGGCAGTCAGACCCTGAGACACCCAGACACCCTTTCAGGTCCAGGCTGGCCCAGGTCCTGGCTGACCTGCAGTCATGCACACCTCCAGCTCTTCCCTCATTCTCACTTGCACACCCTCCCAAACTTGCTGCCAGGGCTCAGCTAGGAGGAAGCCATGGGAGGGAGCCAGGTAGAGGCGAAGTGAGATGGGAGGCGAGGAACAGGCTGAGTGCTCCAGGAGGACACCTGCATGAGCAAAGGCCTGGGTCCCTGGTGGTGCTGGGGGTGGGGCCTGTCAGTGAGTTGGAGGGGGGGGCTAGGAGGTATGAGGGGTCGTGGCTGAAGACATCAGAATTTATTCCTGAGGCCAGTAGTTTTCAAACTCTTCTTTTCTTCAGCAGTTCAAACCTAGCAAAGGGAAGCCTGAAGTGGAAAATGGACTTAATCATTCATTCATTTAGGAAATATTTACTGGACACCTAGCTTTCTAGACCCAGAGGCACAACTGTGAACCAAACAGAAACTAGCTCCCTGCCCTCCGGGAGCTGACAGTCTACAGGGAGGTGTGGCTGAACAAGAGAAGGGCCTCTTGCCCTGTGGTCTGTACCCTCTGCCGGGTGGCCCGGGCATCTCCACAGACACAGAAACTCAAGGGGCTGTTTCTGGAAACCTGAATTCCTTGAGGGACCTGAAGGAGAAGCTAAAAGAGAAGATTTCTTTCTGCTGATGGAAGGTTCTGGGAGGGAGGGTGGCCAAGACAGAGGAGGTAAGCAGAGAGAAAGGAAGAGACGGACTCTCAGGACAGGAGTCCCTGCCCTCCGTGGCTCCCCAACTAGGGCAGGGGAAGGGGATGGGGATTTCTGAAGCATGGTGGCCAGCTGTCCTGCCCCAGTTTTAGCAGCTCAGTCCCAGGATGGTTGGTCACCCTACCGGAAAGCCTGTCTGTACCTGAGGCTCTGATTGGCCTTTGTCCATGGCCAACCCAGAGCGTCCAGTCAAGCTGTGCAGGGCCTCTGGAAAACTGAGTGTTTAGAGCAAGGTGCAGCTGTGCAGGAGACTGTGGGAAGCCACTGCGGCAAGCAGGGGAATGGGTGAGCGGGGAGCTGACGGAGTGAGGGGCAAGGCCCCAGAGGGGACCCAGGCCAGATCAGGACTTGACTCTGAGGCCTGTGCAGGTGTCTAGGGGGCCTCGAGGCAGAGCTTCCTGCACTTTTGTGTCCACCTGCCTCCACCCACCTGAGTCTGGCCTCAACTCAGGAGGCCTGGCTTCTCTTCTCAGTTCTGCCTCCGGCTTGCCACATGACCTTAGAATAGGTGACCGCGAGCTTGGGCCCCAGGGGCCTTGCCTGAGACACAGCTGTGACCGGACCAGAGCCATCTGAGGGAAGTTTTGCAAAACACAAAATGTGGCCTGAGGTCATGTGCTGCCATGGTCACTGCTGTGGCTCAGATGCCTGACCTTAGGGTGTCCACTACTGGTACCGTGGTGAAGGGGGAATATTCAAGAGTGAGATAGCCAGTGGTCTTTAGCCCCTGCAGAGAGAGCTTGAGGCAGGTGGACAAAAGGGTGGGGGACTTTGGCCCTTCCTTAGCTGGGGGCAGAGTCCGAGGACCTAGGGCAGAGGTGACCCAAAGCCAGGACACCCCATGCCCCAAAGTGGCGTCCGATTTTCCCTCTGTCGGGGGCAGGTAAGAGGTGGGTAGACCCCGCCAGGCTGGACCAGGACTGTGGCAGAGGCAGAAGCCAGGCCCAGTCCAGGGCTGTACACACAGCCCCCTGCCTTCTGCCCCTCTACTAATGGCTAATTACACCCTGACATGCATGCAGGCGAACGAGGGATTTTCTATGAAACAAAATCTCCTGTGAAACATTCAGGCCATGCTAGGCTCTGCTTCCAGCCTCCTCTTCACTGCTGCTTGGCTGAGCCACGGCCTGGGAGGCCACATGGGGCTCCTTAGTGTCTTCTTGACAGGGAGACATTTCCATGGTCCAGGCTTGGCTTTGGACCCAAGATGCTGCGTGTGTGTGAGTGTGTGCATGTGCATGCATGTGTGCGCCTGTGTGCTGACCTGTGTCCAGCCTGTGCACGTTCATTTACGAATGTGACGATATGTGTATTTTCTGAGTGTGCGTGTTACGTGTGCCTGTATCTGTGATACTCCGGCAGGCATGCTGAGGCTCACGCAGCTGTCTGGGCCGTCTCTGCTGGTGCTTCTCCCTGGTGCCGTTTCTCAGATTATTGGGGGTTGCCTGTGAGAGCCTCTCAGTGGCTAAAGGGCCACCCTGTATGTGAGTTACCCCCTGACTGGCATGGCATGCTGGTTTTGGGTATGGGTTGAAAGCCTTGAAGTCCCCACAGGCTCAGGGGCTCGGGGACACCAGGCGGTAGCTGGCCTGCTCACATTTGAGTCATGCTTTGCCTCTCTCTGTCTTTAGTGCTTGTTTGAGTCCAAGTTTTGAGTGCTTGATGGGTGCCAAGAGGAGCAGGGTGTTTGCTTCTGAGAGTTCATGGCGCCGGGACACGTCCATCCCTTTGTTAGTGCCCCCAGCCATGCTGCCTGTTCCTCCAGCCATAAAGCCCCTGCACATGCACTGAGGTCAGCCTCCTAAAGCTTGCTTTTGCACTTTATTCACTTCTCTACATTGTGCAAGATATGGAATTATTGTACCCATTTGGCAGTTGAGGAAACTGAGGTCTATAGAGGCAAAGAGACATGTTTGAAGTCACTCGGTAAGCCAGGGCTTTCAGCAGGATCACCAGCTCCTCCTCCGGGCTCACGGGCCCCTTGCACTCAGCCCCAGCCCTGGGCCCTGGGTCCAGGGGACCCTGGCCAGAGGGAACAGGCCCCCATTTCATGAATGAATCCAACTGGAGGCACTCCCTTCTCCAAGTGGAGCTCTCCTTTGCTGTCATCACTCAGCATAGAGAAATGGCCCCAAGTCAACAGGCAGGGAATCACAGGAGGTAATAGCATCGATGTCCATCATTGATATTTCCTTATTGTGGCTGGAATTAGCAATTCTCCATGGCTGAGGCCCAATCCAGCAGACAAGTAGAGGAGCTCCGGCTTATTAAAGTCAGCCCGTTAATGTCACACTGACAAGGCTGATGGGGAGTGGCTTTAGGGGGAGAGGAGGAGAAGCGGGCTGAGCAGAAGGTCCAGCCTCCCCTCCCCATCAGGCGCTTGTTTTCTGTGAGCACAGCCCGTCAGGGTGCCCTTCATCCCATGCATCCCAGGGGAGTTTGCTTCCCAGGTTGCCTCCTGCACCCCACGGCTCCTCGCTCCTCCCTGTTCTGCCAAGACAGCTAAGATTAAGGAGTGGCCTCCACATTCCAGGAAAGCATGCAGGCATCAGCCTGCGGGCCCCACATCCTGGGAAGGTTCATGGAGGCCTTCCCAGGTAGCCAGAAGAGGGAGAGGTGCGCCTTAGCCTTCTGCCCTTCTCCAGCAGTGCCAGCTCTGCCACATCCTGACCCGAACACCTCCACAGCCGTGCAAGACAGCCCCTTCCTGCACATGTCCCCTCTCCACGTACTGCTTCAAACAGAAGGGCTAAGACGAGCACTCCCAGACCCCTGGGAACCTTCTGTCCACTGCTTCAGGCTTCCCCTCTCCCCCCCCAGGGAATTCTCAGGGCAGCATACCCCATACCTCTGCCCCAACCTGATTGCTTGCCTCAGTGTCCTTCCGCCCACAGCATTTTAGATTCTTTGGTTCCTTGAGCAGGGAGAGCCAATCCAACCATCATCTGAAGAGGCTATGACCCAGCCCTTGACAGCTCCCACCTTCCTTGCCTCCAGCCTGCCTCTTTGCTGCCTGATCTAGGGCTGTTCTGAACTACTGATTTAAAAAAAAAAAAATAGCGGTAGCTCTTGTTTCTTGAGGGTTTTTTTTGTGTGTGTGTGCCAGCTTCTGTTGAAAGCATCTTATGAGCATTTGATCCTCATAACAACACTAAGGGGTAAATATACTTATCCCAATTTTACAGATGAGGAAAACTGAGAGGCAAGGACATTAAGTTAACCAACCACATTAAGATCACAGGGCTGCTGAGTGGTAGGCAGTGAGCCAGGCCGTGTGGCTCGCGGGGCTGCCACCCTCCTCCACCTCACGTCTTTTCCTGCATCTGCTCCAGGAGCTCCAAGGGCAGACAGGGGCCATATCTTCCTGGGTCCCCAGCCCAAGGCTGGTCCCCAAGCAAGCGAGGGGAGTAGGGGAAGCCACTCATGCTCTAAGCTCTGCATTCTACAGGAGGTCCCCTCCCGCGCCTCCGGTGTGTGCCTGCTGACCCCCCGAGCACTGCGCACTCTCTGCCCAGTAGGGCCTCATCCACTGTATGTCCCCTTGGTGGTGTTTGCTGAATGAGGGACCAGCACTGCCTGCTAGGCCCCCTGAGGTAGGGAGAGGCAGTCTCCTTGAAGACCTTCGGAGCTTGTGTCTCAGCTCATGCTGGGACTTGGAAAGGATGTTCATACATTCACATCATGGATTCGTTCATTAGTTCATTTATTCATTCATTCAACAAACACTTGCTAGATGCTGTGTGCTCAGTGCCAAGCTCTGTGGAGGGTCTTAAGCGTGCTGAGACCATCAGGTCCTGCAATGCCCTGGGGAGCCCACAGCCTTGTCCAGACCTGAGCAGTGAGGGTAAAATGGGCCCAATGGAGGCAGTGCCAGAGCATCGGTGGGCATGGCGAGTGGGAGAGGGAGGCGTGCAGAAGAGGAAACTCGAATGGTTCTTTAAGGAGAGGGAGGCGTTTTCAGGCTGCCAGAGAAGGAAGGGCACCACAGGCAAAGGGAACAGCCTGTGCAAAGGCTCCAAGTCTGAGAGATTAGGTCAGAGGCAGGCAGAGGCAGAGTTCAATTACAAAATACCCAGGTGGGTGAGCCCGGTTGTAGAGACGGGGTGGAGGTTGCTATGGGAGCTCTTGGGAGGATAGATGCCTCTCACTGCTGCTGGGGACCCCTGGAGGGGCCTGTGAGGACAACCTCTAAAGGCCAGGGCTTCTACAATGGCTACAGGCCCAAGACACATTGCAGGGAGGCTCACACTTCTCCTTTCTTGCCCAGTGTAGGGTGAGGTGTGGGCAGGTCAGCATCCGTGAGAGGCAGGGGTGGACCCCAGCATGGGGACTGAGCCAGCTGTGGAGGGGTGTGTGAGGACAAAGATGCCATGACCATACTAGGAGGCTCCTTGGGCTCAGGACCAAATGCCTTGGGCTGCGCTGGCCTGGAGGGCACCCATGACTGGATGCATCCACCTGTGCCATGGCTTCCAGCATCAGAGCTCCTGCCCTCACTGCATTGGGCAGAAGAGAGACTGAAGCCTGATGGTGGCAGGGCTCTGCCCAGGGCCACACACAGGCAGTGGGTGAGAGGGTTCCTCCCAAGCTTCAGTAGGATGTTGGAGTCCTCTGTAAGGACAAGACCCCCAGCTCTTAGGGTCCAAGGCAGAGCCAGGGTGGACACCCTGCATGGCATGGAGAAGGCCTAGCTGGAGAGGGGGTGATGCAGGACCCACCGAGGTCAGAGGTCAGACAAGGAGCCTGGAATGTTGGCAGAGCAAGAGGCTTCCCTGTGGAGACTTAGTGCTGGAAGCTTTTCCAGGATTTGACTGGAGCACCTAGTGGCTGCTCTCTGGGGAAAATTTCACGCTCCTCATGAAGCCCAGAGCAGCCCCCAAGGGAGCCAAGCACCGCCTGGCCATATTCCTGTGTGCCCAGGCACACACATACAAGTGCCTACCTGTGTGTCAGGCGCACGCTCATGTGTGTTCAGGCCTGCTTCTTTTTGTACTTGCAGGCCTATGTGTGCGTGGTATGTCCAGCTGTGTGTCCACATGTCTGAAGAAGACAATCCTGCATCCATATGTGTGCAGGCCACGCCAGCAGCCCCCCCAGGGCACAACTGTTTCCTCCTACCCTAGCCGGGAAGCTTCCAAACCTGCCACTGGCCAGCTTGAGCCCAGCTCTGCCTGCCCCTCACAAGGCCCTCCTCTGAGTCCTGAGGCCTGGCCTCCTGGGGACAGGGGGACAGGCCTGTGGGTAGAGATGGGTACTGGGGGGACAGCTCAGGCCGAGTGGGGTCATCCAGCTCTCTGTGCTCGTCTTCTCCCCACCCATCCCTAAGCCCTGCCATGGGATCCTAACAGGCAGGTGCCCTCCTTGTCACTTGTGCAGCCTCCATGATGGGGAGCTCCCTGCCTCTCAGGGCAGCACCAGGGACATGCGGGACCCTGCTCAGAAAGGAGAGGTCAGGAAGAGAGAGAGCGGGTCAGGGCCCAGGGCTCTCCCCCAACAGCCAGGCTGGGGCTTCAGCTCCTGGAGACAAGGTCAGGCCGGAGGACTCACCTTATTGTCAGGAGCTATCACTGACAGCAGCAACAGATC